>NC_084799.1:53483678-53797263 GCF_963169125.1 Humulus lupulus
TTCTTCCCAAATTCCCAAATTACAGTTATACCATTGTATCAACTCTTACCTTGATATGGTATTGATAGAGCCACCCTAGGGACCTATGGATCTATAATATCAAGCTCCAATAAATATTACATTATTAATCAAAGCTCTTTGATTAAATGATCATATTTATTAATCTCATGATTACTCCACTATAAATATGAAATTGAACTCTTGATAATTACAAACATACATTTGCTGAGTATTTTATTAAAGAATAAAGTGTTCATTGATATAATCATTACATATAGCGTTAAACCTCTATTAATGGTTCATAATTAAAAGGGAATAAAATTACTGTTTTACCCTTTTAGTTATATCTTGCTCCTAGAGTACCATTGACTTTACTAGTGAAGGTTGTGTCACAACAAGTTTGAGACGTGAGCGCTCATAACCTTTTTAGTTCCAAAAGCCAACCCAATAGGGAACCATTATTCAATCTATAAGAAGGTATAGATTCCATACCTGTTAAACTACGTCCCCAGCCATATACATCATTGGGTCCCCAAAACAATTCTTCTTAGCTTTATCATTCTGACAAACCTTAACGCATGAATCAAAGGATCAGGTGATATATATAGGAGTTCATAGCAACCTCATGATTAAGATCATCGTGTATATGATCATCCTTTGATGTGTTTGATTAATACTATGAAATAATGTTTAAATAAGAGTATTAACAAATCACATATGGTCCAATTCTACATACTCTCAGCATGTAAAGTACCTCCACTAAAGTGTCATACTACACTAGTAACCCGGATCTAGGTCACATGGATTCATAATACTAGTGGACCGTACTAGCTGATAACTCTACGAAATAGAGTTATTTTACCACATTGTTGTTTAGTCTTTGAGTTTTTAAGTAACTTATTAAGTTTTTAAGTAATTATGAATTTATTAGTCTTATTGTTTTTTTTAGATTTTTATATGTTTTTATAGATATTTTATTATAATATGTTGTAGTTTAAATATTTGAAATTAGTATTGTTAAGTTAGAAGTAAAAAAAATGCACTTTTATTGATCTTTAATGTTAAATTAAATTAAGTTTTAATTAAGTATTTTCAAAGAATTAATATGATTTATTTATAATTGAAAATATTTGATTGTGATTTAATTTATGTTTTTTTTTTTTTTGATGAATAAGGTCATTGTATTGCTCAAACTTCCATGTACAAACAAACCAAGCAATTCCACACAAAGGGAACAAACTTGGACTAAAACACTAACAGTATCAGCTAAAAAAAAACCAGTTAGCTCCTATACAATCAATCCCCTGTACAACACTCAGCTATAAGCTACCCAGGAACTCTCTATCTTTACTTGAAGCTTTACATGGTAATACACTAAGTAATCGCAATTTACACTCATTTTGAATCATACTCACTGTGTGATTGTAGTGCCAAAGTTTCTGGTTCCAAAGAACATCATTCCTTGCCCTCCAAATATGATAAACAGTAGCGGCAAGGATGGTCAGCAGCATGCTCTTGTATATTCTCGATGACTTAGCATGGGAAATCCATTTCAGCAAACTCACCAGATTAATTGACTGTGCATTCCAGTTGAGCCAGTTTTTAATGGCGCTGAGACACTTCCTGCTATATAAGCACTGGAAAAAAAGATGCTCAATGCATTCATCTGCTTCCCCACAAAGTAGGCATATCGGATCTAGAGATGAATTGTATTTGATGATACGGATTTAATTTATGTTTATTTTGTAGGGAATTTGTTGTATTTTTTGGTCATTGAAAAGGAAAAGAAAGAAATCAAAGTGGCATTTTTGAAAAGGAAATAAACTGAAATGACCAAGCCCATGCCTATTTTGGCCCAGCTAACTCCATTTCCCTGCAAGCAGCCTCCTGGGCTGCCTACCCCACAGGCCTAGTCCATCAGCCTCAGCCAGCCCGTGCTTCCCCAGACCCACGCCTCCACTCGACCCAGCCCAAGCCTCAAGGCCCGCACGCCTCAGCAGCTTCTAGCTGCCCCAGCCGTGCACCAGCTGCCTCCTTCCAGCCCAGCCCATCACGCCCAGCAAGCCCAACTCTCCCCTGCCTTCAGCCCATGCCACCAGCAACCTTTCTCCTTGCCACCTTCGGACCAGGCCCAACCGAGCCCTCACGCCCAGTCGCCTAAACCACCTGGCCCAACCACCCAACTAGCCTGCCATTTTTTCCCCTTGACCCCAACATGGCTCACTTGTCCCCTTGTCCCCTAATGTCCAAAAATGCCACCTTTTTACCCAATTTTTCTACATATTTCACCTCAAAATCATCATTACACCCTATAATTTACCTCTACATGCCATATTTACTTTAGTTAATTAATTTAAGTTGATTATTTTAATGCACTCATTTTGGCTATAAATATGGAATTTCAAGACCATTTTAGGGTGCTTAATTTTTGGTTACCATCTTCTTTTCTACCATTCTCTCTTTCATTTTGGTGTTTTTCAAGAGCATTTTCAAGTATGTATTTTATTTATTTTGTAAATTCTATTCAAGTTATGTGCTTCTAATCTTTTTCATAAGATTATTAAGATCATGATGAAGAAACTTGTAACTAGATAATATTTATGTTGTATGTGATTTCCCTTGTAATGCAACAAAGTTTATGGACTTTTCTTCTTCATATATGTCTTTCATCTTTAATATCTCATATTTTGGATTGTTAGATAATATTGCACTTTGTTCTTCATTTTGCAAAACATAATATTCTTTGAATAAGATGTGTAATTAAATTGTACACATCCAATGCTTAGAGCAAAAATATTATGTTTGGCCTTATAAATAATGTTATTTGATTTTTTTTTTCATTAGGTTGATTCACATTAAATACTTTGAAATTATACTTTTCTGAAAAGTGAAGAAAAATCCTATCTTTTTAGAAATAATTTGTTCTTAAAAGTATAAATCTATTTGGAAAATGATAGTTTGACTTATTTTAACTATCACCAAAACTTGGGAATCAATATACTAATAAGTATTATTAAACTTACATTTTGTGTATTCTAGTATCTTAATAATCTTTCTTTTTAACACTTATTTTCAAATAATTATTGGTTTATTTGTATTCTCTTAAATAGCTTTATTTTAAATCTTTTATTTTATGTTCATGACATTAAATCTTGTCAATTTTTGGAGCTAGGTTAGAATTTATTAATTTTGGTTTAAAATAGTTTTCTTTTTTATTTTAGACAATTCCTTTGGGTTCAATTTCGTGCTTACACGAACACTATATTTCATATACGATTCGTGCACTTGCGAGTTATAAATAATTATAACATATTCGTTTTGCGTTCATCACTAGCAGTAATTAATCTAAAGATTCCATAACTTTATTTTACTGTGAACAATTTTAAGTTTATTATCTTAATTTCGATCCTTTCATACCAATATGAGATTAAGACCACATAGATAAACTTTGGAATTTTATGATATTTACTTAATATAATCAATATAATATTGGACATAGTCTATATATATAATAATTCAATTCAATTATTTATTTTATTTAAAACATTTGTCAACTATTATTGCTTTAAGGGCACTATTCCCAACATTCTCCCACTTGCCCTAAAGCAAATTGAGGCATCTCTTTTAATATGTCGACCATATTCTCCTTATCGAATTTGTCTAACAAAGTCTTTGTAACAGTTTTGTAAGAAACTGTTTTGAAGTTATCTTCACGATCATTACATCAATTATGTAAAATTGTCTTGAATTAAATGATACTTCATTTCATGTGCTTTATCCTCTCATGATTTCTAGTTCTTCTAGAATACTTGCATCTCCATTGCTTTCGTAATGAAATACAAGTTGTTTATTGTTGTCTGAAACCCTTTCTAGAATGAATCAGAACTCAACTAAATCATATAGCTTATTTAACTGCTCGTAGTTGTCACATTTCAGATTTTGTGGTGAAACATACAAATCTGAAATGTCTAACACATTTCTAGATTAATGTGTTCGTTCCACAGTTATGGAAGCTGATCAATCTTTGAAGATTTAAAATCAGTTCATCCTTTGGGATTTTAAGTCTCTGCCTAAATGCATATACATATCATTTATATTATATTCAAGATACTCAAAATTAAGTCCTTATAATTATTCAGTGACTCAATCCATAATGGATTGAAAATTGCTGACTATTCCCACCATTTAACAAATGTCAAAACATAACATTCGATACATTAAACAGTCTATCACTAAGCTGTAGGAATACCTGTCTCATGTCCTCTTTTTCTAGTAGAAGAATAAATGGACATTTATTATTTAGATAATACATCCTCTTGACCGATAAGGCAAAAAATATTTTTAGGATTTTGTAAACTAAAGAATTTAAGCTTTTTATCTATATTAGTCGCTTGAGCAGTGCCTAAAGATTGTTCTATCAATCTCTATAGATTTGAATGTAGAGAACATTCTTGGCTTTTCTAAATCTAATATTTAGAAATGTTCAGCCAACCATTCCTTTTATATTGACGACATCTTTACATCATTCCCAATGATTAGAACGTTTTCAATATTAAGAATAAGAATCACAACAGAATCATTTTGGTCGAGATCTACAAATGATTTTGTCATGTCAGCCATTAAGTAAAAACTACTTAGACATCCATTTAAATTAATCTCATGATCCATGCATAAAGCAGTGGATACGAGTGTGTAAATAGATTTAAGTTTGGTTACAATAAAAGATATTTATTCAAGTAATAAATTACTATTTTTGTTCATAGCCTTAGGTTATTAACCTAACTTTGAAAGTCTGTATTTTCCTATGTTCTCCTCTTCATCTTGAATATCCTGTTTCAAACTGAAGTTCAATGAACTTTAGATGTATGTTCTAGAATCCAAATGACATAGAATTCCAAATTACACTTTTAGATTCATGGTGTTTCAACCATTGTTTTCCGAAAAAACTTTTTCAAATCATATACTAGTATGTGAATGAAGTACAGTTAGATTGTGTTGCACACAATTTAACTATCTTTACATTTGTAATGGAGTAGTTACTAACTAACGCTTCCACTACAACAATGCTTTACAAAATTTGTACTATTCTTTGGTTTTGTCATTATTTAATTATTAGTAACTTGCTTACTTGACTTGCAGTCATTATTTGTAGTTTAACTTAAATAGAAAATACAGTGATTATAATAATCATGCTTCATTAAAGAAGCATTAAAGAGATACAAACTCTTTTGTAATCTTTTATGATTATTAAACTGTTTCACTAAATGATTTCATGGAAAATTTTAAAGTTATTCACATAACCACTTGTGAATCCCAACTTCTAAGTCTTTGATGTTGTACAATCAAACATGTACAGAGTATAACAAGTGTTTAAAATTATAGAAATAATAAAGACAATAATGATTGTACATTATCTATTTAATCTTATCTAATATGATTATATTCCATTTCAAAAATACTAATTTTACTTAGCATTCTAGTTGTATGTGAGTTGGGTTTGAATTCCAAGTTCACAGGCAAATTACTTGAATTCCAAATTCGAGTTTAGACTTCCTTTTGATTAGATCAAACAAGTCTGTAAGTGACTTTACCTTGAATGTTGCATGAAAATTTCTAGAAATTTTCTTTGCATTTGATCAAAGTTAAACATATCTTAAATACATGTCAATCAATATTCACTTACTATTTATTATTTCTTTTAGCTTTGAACATTAAAAGGTTCAACATACATCTCTATGTATTAGCTAAACGATTATGTGATTTTTGAGACTTTATTAGAGAAAGGTCTTTTGGTTAATTTTAATAAACATACTATATAAACAGGGAGAGAACCATTGAATGGATGCAATAAAAGACTATCTTTTATTTGTTTTATGTGTCTAATTAATTATAGATCAATCTAAAAAATAATTCACATATATGTTCCACTTAATTGTGGTTGGAATAAGATGTCTTATTAAATCTATGATTTGCACAATAATTCATAATTATCATTTATACTCAATGATGAAATAGGTGGAACAAGTATATTTCAAAAACAACAACTGGATTTATTATTCAAAAGAAATACTAAACTTGTTCGTTCATCAAATAAAGGAATCTAAAAAGATAGTTTTTAGAAAGAATTCTAGAACTACTTTAAAGAAAAAGAACTTATTAATTTCTTTCATAATGAAAATCAACTATTTCAAAATGACAAAATTTTAAATATTTTTAAACTAAACAAAATAAATTTCTAAAATATTCTTTTCTTTACTCAATTGTCTTCATCATTTCCTCTTTGCTTTTTCTCAAAAGATTTTCGCATCCCTGAAAACAAGAACATATGAAAAATATTATTAGTGACATAATTTTGAATCAAGAATTCAAAAATATCAAATAATGGTTTTTGAATAAATTGAATTTACCTCGTATTTTAAAAATTGAGCATGTGTTATAGCATCATCATTTATCATGGCCCACATCTCGTATGCAGTTTCAATAACCATATATTTTTCTTTAATGTCGACATGCATGGTCAATAACATGCATTGACATGCCAGGTGATTCGATCTCATCCATTCACCATATTTTTCATGTTCATCAAAGTTTGATGAAAAGTTTGGAACCTCTGGTGGTAGATCATAGATTTCTCCATACAAGTTTTGTGTTCTGAATACAATGTGAATCCCATCGTACCATCTTCTCTTGTGGTTAAGATTAAATTGAATCTTTTCCAAGAGTTTGTCAAAGAAGTAAGTTTGATTTCCCAAATTTTCAAGTACATGATCAGGATTAAAAGAATTAACCATTGTTGCTGGAAATAAATAAATAAATTATAATGAATTAAAACATATAATAAATATCATATTTTATTTGAAAAGGTAAATATGATGCATGAATGCAACATATAAAACACATAAAAAAAGAATAATAATCCACAATAAATTAATTTGAAAAGTTAATGGACCGCCTTAGGATAGGTCAGACTAACTCCAAATTAATTTTGAGGCAAATCTCAATTTCATAAGTGAAAACTTAAAAATGCATTTTTCTCTTTTGACTTATGAACTACTGCTAGTTTGGTCAAGATGCACTAGTTGTGCTCGAGAGCCTAGATACACCTTTCGAGTGTAACCCATTATTTTCAATCAATGACTTAACTCAAGAGTGTGCCTTAGGGTCAGTCAAACTTGAAATACATCACTAATTATATTCTCATAAGTGAAGTCAACCTTAAGATAAAATAAACATATTTGGAAGTATTTTCTTAGGGAGGCCGCAAACGGAGGCGACATGGAGCCCTTCCTATGCCTCTCGGTGGTCAACCAATAATGGAGACCATGAGACTTATTGTCATAACTCACTATTTTGGAAAAGTGTGTTTTTCACAAAATCAATATTTTTTAATTTAGTTGTAAAAATAAATTATATTATTTTTCCCAAATGATATTCTAATAATTACTAATCCAATTAAGCAAAACAAAACAAAATTGTACCCTTAATTCTAATTCTAATTTTGCTTTAATTAAGATAATATCATTTTTATTTTAATAAAATATTTTTCATTAAAACAACAAATTAAACAACTTTAATTTTGATTTATCATCTTAACTAATTAAGACTAAATTTATTATTATATAAATTATCAAATATAGACATATAGCAAAATATAGGACGTTCCTAATAGCATGTTTCTACACGAATGTAATGCATGCTAATTGCATACTGTGTGGGTATATGAATGGCATGTTATAATGCATGACAAAATATTAAACATTAATCACATTCAAACATTTATAATAAGTAAATAAAAGTGGGTATGGTAACTTTTGAGTATTTCTAGAAAAATTACAATAATTGCAAAAATATTCATGAAAAGTAACCTATACTAACTAATGTCTGATAAAGAGCAGTTTGATCTTCATCCTTGAAATGTAGTCTTGCTGAGCCAATGTCACCATTTTTCCATATCTATTTTGAATTATAAAACTTTTTAATTATTTTAAACAAACTTTTAAAATGATTAAACTTTGAGTTTTAACACCCAAAAGTTTCTATGGCCCAATTTGAATTTGGGTAATTTAATTCAAAATTAAAATTAAAAAATTTAATTTTAATAAATTAAAATTCAAGATAATTTTAATTTTGGATATTTTAATTAAAACAATTTGAATTATGGAAGATAACAATTAAAATATTTTTAATTAAGGAAAATAATCAACATTATTTGAATTAAATAAATTTCCAAATTAAAACAATTTTAATTCAATTTCTGATTTTTTAATTAAAAAGATTATGGTAACAACACACTAGGGTTAGGTTGTACTAAAGGTGCGGCGGCTGGGAGGGTGGTCCGACGGCTGGAGGAATGGCTGGGGCGCATGCTGGCCTGGCTGTAACACCCTAATTTCTCATAGATTACCGAGAAAACAACGTTGGGCCATAATCATAAATATTGCTCTTTTATTGAATAAAAACTTGAAAATAATTACATGGATCCATGGTTTTGCAAAAAAATAAAATAATTATCTTTAACATAAAAAAAATGAGCAACATTTAAGTAAAACTTTAAAATAACATGCTTTAATAAAAATAAGCCCATTTGATCTTCCTCGACTATATGGTCCCCACGAGTACATCATGAAGCTCTTAGGTCCCCACTCACCACCGACCTTTCTATCCTTAATTGCCTGAAATAACAACATCATATGGGGTGAGTTCTAAGCCCAGTAAGGAAAATACAAACAAGAGTTAGTCATATAATCATTTAATCAAACATATCATAAATTTCACCAAAGTCATACCAAAACTTATTTATACTAATTATACAACAATAAACCCTAGGTCATATCATAACCTAAATCATATCATAAATCATAATCTAAGTCATAGCCATAAATCATAAGTCATAGATCATAAATCATAGGTCGTAAGTCATAAGTCATAATCATAACTATAGGTCATAGGTCATAATAACAAGTCACATATAATAAAAAGATAAGTGTTTATACAAGGGTGGTAATTAAGCCCCGAACCATAGTCCCTCATACACCAGACATCACATAGGTCCGTTATAAAATTGCGGCAACCAAGCCTACCGGACATAAGTATGTCATACATCATTGGACACCTTAGGTCCAGACACACTTACCCCTTTATTGTACGTAAAATGTTAGGTCATACAAACATAAACTAGATCATAAACTACATAACTAGGTCATAATAATAAACTACCTAATTTTCCTTACCAAAAACCTGGAATATTGGAGACAAGAGCGGGATTGAAACTCCTTAAACCAGACATAAAGAAACCATAAGTTTTCTAAAGAAAAATAAGATGAAGAGAAGATTTAAACCATCGGGATAAGAACTTACAGAAAACTTTATGTTTCAAAGAAATTGAACACCTAACCAAAAGTCACTATCACAAGTTAGGATTTGAAGAAAAATGAAAGAATAATAGAAACTATAATGAACTAAACCTGAAGTTAAAGAATACCTTGGATAGCTTAAAACCTCGATCTATACCTCGAACACCGAAATCACACAAAAACTTACTTCCCAAGTGTTTATAAAAGCTTTAGATTTGAAACCTTTAACCCCAAAACCCTAGTATTTCTCTCTAGAATGAACTTAGCAACTTGGAGGCTCTGAACTGTGCTTGAATGATGAATAAAATGGCTGAATGAAGGGTTCTATTTATAGAGTTCAAGGAGTGAAACTAACTCCTTTTAAAATGAATAAATAAATGATTAAAAATTGAATAAATTTGAATTATCTGTTCAACAGATGCCCAGAACTCGGTCAAAGACGTTCAGGAACGAGTCAAAGTTGTTGAGGGTTGTTTCTAGTTCAGAATTATATGAAAATTCAAAAATGGGTTGCGGATCCGATATATTTCCTAGGTTAGGCAATAAATCGCCTCTACCTATGCCCCGGGGGTCTGTGGTTTTGTTCATGCAAAGTCAACATATTTTTCGTATCAATCATAAGCGACATATCGGCCCCTATAACTGCAATATATTGGCATACGATGATATTTTAAACACGTTTTTGCACACTTTCAACACACTTGAATTTGTTTAAACCATTTTGACTAAGTAAAACATGATCCTAACAGCTGCTGGAAGGTTCTAGACATTCTAGATCTATCCTTTAATAAATTTATTCATCTAAAATCCTTAATTCCTTAATAAACATACATGTGACAAGTGTCATGTTCTTAATTATTCTATCTAAACCTTAGGTTATAATAAATAATATTTCTAGGACCAGCTATATTAATCAAACCTTTTGTTAAAATTAATATTTCTAAACCATAGGCTAAACTTATAAAATCCATAACTATTTCTACGAATTTCTAACAAAATCCCGGCTTTGACCAATATCCACGGAAACTAACATACTACAAGCTACTACTAGCTATTACTACTACTATCTAGTTACGTAAAATTCTGGGACGCTACAATGGCTCAGTGCGGCAGGGGTGCACAGTTGCAAGCGCATGGGCGCGCTGGCTGGGCAGCATGGCTAGGCGTGCGGCTAATGCACAGGGGCGCGGCTAAGCTCAGGGGTGCGGACTGGGCAGCAGGCAGGTGCGCACGGGCTAGCTGGAGCTGCTTGGGGCTCGGACTCGAGGCTCCAACATAATTTTACCCATAATTTTAAACAAAAAAATTACAAAATCTTACATTTTTCTTCTAGATATTTTAAGGACAATTCCTAAACCCAAAAGCACCATTACAAATAACCCTTAAGAATCTATCATCATGAAAATAAACAACCATCCATTCAAATATATATCACATATAATATAAAAATGCATATAACCCCACACTGCAACTAATAATATGTATAGATTAATGACCTGCTTTGGTACCAATTGTTGAAAAAACATTCAGAGCACACAGCGAAATTGGTGTGGTGGCCCATTGGTTTTAGGAACAACAACAATAAAAAAAATTTCATCACTGATATAAACAATTTATATGAACAAGAAAACAATCCAGAAACATTAACATATAATATTATTAATTAAGCAACAAATATATAAATATACAATTTATTTATATATAACATATAAACATACAAGAACATGAACTTTTACCTCTTCAAGCCTATCAAGTGTCCTTGAGTCTTTTCGTATATTTATCGATCTTCCTATCCAAAACTTTGAGCACTTAAACCACGATCTTCCAAAGTGTTCTCTACACCTCAAGATGTGTGTGGGAACATAAAGAACACGAGTTTGCAAATTTAGGAATCACAAGTATTTTTCAACACATGAGAACTTGGATTATGGTCTGAGAATGGCTAGAATAAAGAAGAAAAAGAAAGAGTTTTGTTTGACAAAATCTCTGAGAACTAATCTGAATTGTGTATTGTGTGTGTTTTTGTTTTTTCTGTTTTTTTCTTCTTCTATATCATATATATAGAAATTTATATTACCTTAATATTCATAATAATAATAGTAATGTGGATACTAAAAATTCAACACCAGTAAGGAACCCACATCTCATGTCTAAGGTCCCTGGAAGGTCCAAGGAAACCATATTTGAAGTACATTTGATCCCTCAAAGTAGTGCTTAAATCAACCCTGCCCCAAATGACCACTTCACCTTGGACACCCGCTAGCGTCTCGCGCCACAGGTAGCGCCTCGCGAGAGCAAGCGTGTCGGGCCTGGGAGCGTCTCAAGTAAGTATGCGTCTCGCGAGAGTAGGCGTCTCGCACCCCAAGCAGCGCCTCACGAGAGTGCGCGTCTCGCGAGAATGGGCGTCTCGGGCCCCAGGCAGTGCATCGCGAGCATAGGCGTCTCGCACCACATGCAGCGCCTCGCGAGGAGTAGGCGTCTCGCGCCCCAGGCAGTGCTTCACAAGAAGTAGGCGTCTCGCGCCCCAGGCAGCGCCTCGCAAGGGTAGGCATCTCACGCCCCAGGTAGTGCCTCGCGAGAGTGGGCATCTCGCACCCCAGGCAGAGCCTCGCGAGGGTATGTGTCTTGCACCATAGGCAACGCCTCGTGAGGGTAGGCGTCTCGCGCCCCAGGCAGCGCCTCACGAGCGTAGGCATCTCGCACCACATGCAGCGCCTCGCGAGGAGTAGGCGTCTCGCGCCTCAGGCAGCACCTCACGAGGGTAGGCGACTCGCAAGAGTGGGCGTCTCGCATCCAAGGCAGCGCCTCGTGAAAGTGGGCGTCTCGCGCCCTTGGCAACGCCTCGCGAGGGTAGGCGTCTCGCGCCCCAGGCAACGTCTCGCGAGGGTAGGCATCTCGCGCGCCCAGGCAGCGCCTCGCGAGAGCAAGCGCGTCGCGCCTGGGAGCATCTCATGCCTCACCACATCTCGCCATGCCTCTCGCCCGCAAGTGTCTCGAGGCCATCATTTCTTGAGCCTCGCTGACGAGGCCCTACCCTACTTTTTAGAGTAGGTGTCAGCAGCAAAGCTTACCTCCCATATGTATCCTTCCTAGTTAATAAGTAATCAGATACTTAGAAAGATATAAAGAGGCTAGATCAACATGCACATCTTCGAAAGGTGGAAACATCCACTAGGTGCAGGGTACACATGAGGGTACAGAATGTGCGTACCAATCGGGAGGCGTCTGAATACAAGGACAACATCCACGCCAGACAAGTAGTGGGAGTACTAGGAGAGGTGACATGGCTTGCATGCTTCTAACCAGATGTCAAAGTCGACACCACCACTATGCCTGGTTCAATTCCTCTGACATTTGTACCAAATAAGTAGTGGAGACATCCCCACGAAATCTGACCCTGTACTGGGGCCAACACCACTACCGCTGAGACCATTTTCCTGACAGTGTACTTGTGTATCATCTGGTCCCCTGCACCACAATGTATCAGGGGCCATCAGAGCCCACTATAAAAGGAATCCCACTTCCACATGGAAGGGGGTTGGAAAAAACACTGTAGCACTACACCATAAGAAATACAAGTTTATTTATCCATTTTCTTTCTGCAACTATTCCTTGAGTTTCCAATTTGATCTTTGAAGTTTTTCATTTGATAATCTCTACATTTATATTTTTCTAACTTAACTTGGTTGACGAGTTCTTACCATCAACAGTTTGGCGCCGTCTGTGGGAAGGATAGATTGCAAGTCACTGTTCTTCCGTCGATTCTGATAAGAAAGAAGATGTCGCGATGTTTGAAACGGTTGAGAGAGCCGCACGAGGTGGAGGTCCATCTTGACGAGGATCAGCTAAAAGCCTCCATGATGGATCCTCCTCCACCTGCAAGCATGGAGGCCCCAAGGGAGCCTGAGGTTCCCAGAGATGAAAGGGAGGCCTCGTCCCTGGCGATCCCACCTGAGGAGGATCGTCCAAGGTCGGTGGCTGCCCCAGCAAGGGGTGTCGATGAGTTCCTGCCTCCAAGGCCGCCACAGGTGCCAAACTCTAGTCGGCAGGATCCAGGCCTGTCGAAGCGTCGAGCTGGCAAGCACCCTCGGGTCCACTCCATTAGCTCGAGTTCGAAGTCTCAACCGCAAGAATCAGAGGCTAGAAACCACCCTGGAAAACATGCAAGAGGTGCTAAATGGGCTGTTGCAAGGGAGATCAAACGTGACACTCCCTAAGCGGAAAGAGAGAGACTAGAGGGGGGTAGAAACCACCGTCCCAGTAGATGATGGAAGGACTCGAATCTCTACTAGTAACACCCCCCAGACGAAGCAGCGCGAACGTCTCGGACCACCGAAACAGCCCCAGAAGCCAGAGCTGAAGACCAATGATGCCCCTCATAACGATGATGAGGTCACTTCAAGGAGAATACCCTCAGATTTACGAGAAGAACTCAACAAAAAGAGGGCGGGTAAAAGGACCACACCCCCTATGGCGCCCCAGGAAGGCAAAGGGAAGGGGGATCCTAACCCATTCGCTCTAAGAGACCCCCTAAGCAAGAGGAGGCAAGACCTGAACACAGAAATGAGGAGCCTACGAAGCAAAATCATCACCGCCTCCGGAGGTCAAGCATCCAAGCCATCCGGCTCCCGGCCAACTTCAAGGAGCCCCATATGTCCCCCTATGAAGGGAGCACAGATCCGAAATACCATCTGGATGCATTTAACGACCTAATGAAGTTGAGGGGAATTGGTAGCGGGGCCAGATGACATTGCTTCGCTGTCACATTGAAAGGACCTGCGTACAAATGGTTCAAAAGACTTAGACCGGGGTCCATCAGATCTTGGCAACCATTTTATGATGAATTCCCCAGCAGCACCACGCCGTGCGGGACTACACGATGCCAGGTACCAACCTCGCCAATGTGAAGCAAGGAGAAAACGAGAGTCTAAAGAGCTACATTCACAGGTTCAATATGGAGGCAGCTAAAGTAGGGAGCTTGACCCGCAGAGAGCTAAAAATGGCCATCACAGCTGGAGTGCGCCCGGGAAGCAAGTTATGGGATAACATGCTCAAGAGGGATGTCATGGACTTGGATGATTTCTACGAGCGGGGGAAAAAGTATATTCGCGTGGAAGATGGTCACGAGAGCCTCAAGGCCAGAAAAGACCAGAATTCACCGAAGCCCTCAATCCGGGAGAGCCAAAGCAATGCAAAGAAAAAGAGGGTCTATGAGGGGGCAAGAGATGATCGACCCCGGAAGCTTCAGCGCTCTGATGAGCGCAGACAAGGCCCCTACACCTTTTATACTGACCTCACCCATGCGAGAGAGCAAATTTTCGTTACAAACGAAAACCAGGTCCCTTTCAAAAGGCCCCCGCCAATGAAAAAAGACCGGTCTAAAAGAGACCCCAGCAAGTATTGCCAGTATCACAAAGATATAGGCCACACAACTGCGGAATGCAACCATTTGAAGGTGGAAATTGAGAAGCTCATCCGCAGGGGGCATTTGGGCAGATATGTGCGCCAGGAGAACCATAGGCTAGAAGAAGGAGCATCCTCGCCGCGGGCGCGAGGGGTAGCCCCAGAAGTACAAGGAGAGGTCAGGACCATCTTTGGAGGACCAGGATTCGGGGGCAAATCAAGGAAGGGACAAGACAGATATGCCAGGGAGGCCAGACGAAGTCCACCACCGTGCGTCCTAAGTCTGGAGCAATGCCCCCCGAAAAGTTTTAAGGGTGAAAATGACTCAATAACCTTCACCGAAGAAGATGCCCGGGTGTACACTTCCCCCACAATGACCCCCTAGTGTTGACTGTCCAGCTTGCTAACATGAGGGTGCATCAGGTCTTGGTGGATAACGGAAGCTCTGTGGACATCTTGTATCGCCCAACGCTGAGAAGATGGGACTAAGCCTCCGACACCTAAAGCCTTGCAATACTTCTTTGTATGGATTTATGGGAGATTCGATACAGCCCCTAGGGGCAATCGAGTTAGCCCTTACTATGGGAGAGCATCCCAGACAAACCACCATAATGGCAAACTTTGTTGTGGTAGATTGCGCCTCAGCCTTCAACACGGTATTAGGGAGACCTTCCCTAAGAGAATTGAAGGCGATAACTTCTGTATACCATTTAGCTATGAAATTCCCAACTCCCGGGGGAATAGCATGCATGAAAGGAGAGCAGAAGGAAGCGAGAGAATGCTATAAGACATCCCTCCGCACGGCCACAAAGCCGACAGCACCTATGGCGATGGTTGTTCATGAAGACGCGAACCTAAGCGAGTTGGACCCACAAGTCACAGAAGAGCCCAGAGCTGAACTGGTAAAGGAATTGGAGGAATTAACAATCATGAATGAGCCGTTGAGGAAGTTAAAGGTAGGAAAAAACCTTGCCGGTGACATGAAGGAGAAACTAGTAGAGTTCTTAAAAGCCGACCTCGACGTATTCGCCTGGAGTCACGGGGATATGGTGGGGATAGACCCAACGGTCATGTGCCACCATCTGAACATCGACCCGAAAGCAAGGTCGGTGAGGCAGAAAAGGAGAGCACTAGACCCAGAGAGATACGCGGCCCTAAAAGAGGAGGTTGACAAGCTGAAGGCGAACGAGTTCATTCGAGAGGCATTTTACCCACTATGGGTGTCGAACCCAGTGCTGGTCTCGAAGCCCAACGGAAAATGGAGGACTTGTGTGGATTTTACCAGCCTCAACAAGGACTGCCCTAAGGACAGCTTCCCGCTTCCTAGGATAGACCAGTTGGTAGACGCCATAGCGGGACACGAGCTACTTAGCTTCATGGACGCATATTTAGGGTATAACCAAATACCCATGAATCCTGCTGACGAGGAGCACACTTCATTCATAACGGACAAGGGGTTGTACTTCTATAAAGTGATGTCCTTTGGTTTAAAAAACGCAGGTACCACTTATCAGAGGTTGGTGAGAAAAATGTTCGCGAATCAAATAGGAAGGAACATGGAAGTCTACGTGGACGATATGTTGCTGAAGACAAAGAAAGCAGAAAAGCTCACCAGCGACCTCGTGGAGATGTTCAACACCCTATGAAGGTATAGAATGAAGTTAAATCCACTCAAATGCACCTTCGGAGTTTCGTCAGGAAAATTCCTGGATTTCATGGTGAATTCTTGAGGTATTGAGGCTAATCCTGGAAAAATCAAGGCCTTGCTGGAAATGAGCCCACCACGAAGCAAAAAAGAGGTGCAATGCTTGACGGGGAGAGTGGCAGCTCTCAATATATTCATCTCCAAGTCGACTGACAAATGCCTCCCTTTCTTCAACATCCTAAAAGGGAACAAAAAGTTCGCTTGGGATGATGAATGTCAGGATGCCTTCACCAAGCTAAAGGAACACCTTGGAAGGCCACCCCTTTTGGCCAAGCCAGAAAAAGGGGAGAAGTTGTACCTGTATCTAGCTATATCAAAGCATGCCATAAGCGTCGCCTTGGTCAAGGGGGAAAAGAAGCACTAGCAACCTGTCTACTATGTGAGTAAGCGGTTGGTAGACGCAGAAACCCAGTACCCGGAAATAGAGAAGTTAGCATATGCCCTGATAGTGGCTTCTCGAAAATTGAGGCCCTATTTTCATGCTCATGCGATTGAGGTGCTCACCAACACCCCCTGCGTCAAGTCTTGCACAAGCGAAAAACTTCAGGAAGATTGTTAAAATGTTCGATTGAATTGAGTCAGTTCGACATCACTTACACCCCAAGGACCTCAATCAACGGGCAGGTACTTGCAGACTTTATAGTCGAGTTTTCCTACCGACCCCAAGAGGAGGGGGAAATAGAGGAGATTGAACCGGTGCATGAAGAGGAAAGGCACCCCGAAGAATGGAGCCTCCATCTAGATGGGGCGTCTAATGAAGGAGGAGTCGGTGCTGGCATAGTGATGACGGGACCTGAAGGGCACAAGATGTATTGTGCCTTGAGATTTGGATTCAAGGCTTCCAATAATGAGGCAGAATATGAGGCGTTGTTGGCCGGCCTGCGACTAGCTAAGGAGTTAAAGGTATCCCACTTGCATGTCTTTAGTGACTCACAGCTGGTAGTGTTTCAGGTGAAGGGCGAATACCAAGCTAGAGGTCCAAAAATGGCTGCATACCTCACCAAGGTGAGGGATTATTTGGATCAGTTCAAAAAATACACGATAGAACAGATCCCCAAGGAATAGAACGCGAACGTCGATGCACTCGTGAAACTCGCCTCCACACGAGACGAAGATACGCTTGAGTCTATACCGGTCGACTATCTCCCCAAGCCAAGCATAGCTGAAGAGAGGGTCAACACATTCAAGAGCTCCAAGGAGCTATGGTTTGCACCCATTAGGAGGTACTTAAATGACGGGACCTTGCCCTTGGATAAGAAAGAGGCCTGCATACTGGTTTACATAGCCGCCCAGTACACCCTAATAGATGGAATCTTGTATAAGAGAGGCTTCTCTACCCCACTCCTGCGGTGCGTTGATAAGGGAGAGGCGTCAAAAATTTTACAAGAGATACACGAAGGGGAATATGGAAACCATGCAGGGGGCAGTCCACGGCAAAAAAGGCCGTCCGCCAGGGGTATTATTGGCCTACCATGGAAAAGGATGCGAGTGACTTCGCGAGAAGGTATGACAAGTGCCAGAGACATTCGACTTACCCACGACAGTCACCAAATGAGCTGGTGAGCATGACCAGCCCGTGGCCCTTCGCTGTGTGGGGGATTGACTTGATAGGGGCACTACCAACCGGAAGAGGAGGAGCTAAGTATGCGGTGGTAGCGGCCGACTATTTCACTAAGTGGGTGGAAGCGGAGCCTTTAGTCAACATAACGGCTAAGCAGATCACCACCTTTGTCAACAAATATATTGTTTGCAGGTTTAGAGTACCTTACTAGATCATCTCCGACAATGGAACGCAATTTGAAGGAGGGGTGTTCGAGGACTACTACAAGGCAAAAGGAATCAAGAGGAGTTTCTCCGCAGTAGTACACCCCCAAGCCAATGGGCAAGTAGAGGCCATCAACAAGATCCTGAAAAGGAACTTGAAAACTAAGTTGGAAAAGTTGAAAGGGGCCTGGGTCGAGGAACTCCCAAATGTGCTCTGGGCCTACAGGACCACCCCTCGTTCCACCACTGGGGAGACACCTTTCGCCTTGGCCTACGGCTGCGAGGTTGTCCTTCCGGTAGAAATGAAGGTTAACTCCTTCCACACGCAAGCATATGATGACCAGGCTAACATCACAGCGTTGGTCGGGAACTTGGACCTGCTGGAAGCCAAAAGAGAAAGGGCACAACTAAGGCTGGCCACATATCAGCAACGGGCAGCGAGGTATTACAATTCAAGGGTGTGAGAGAGAAATTTCAGGGTAGGATACTTAGTATTGAGGAAGGTACTCCCCAACACGTGAGACCTGGGGGTGGGGGTACTGGGGGCGAACTGGGAAGGACCCTACCAGGCCGCTCAGTGCATACCACCAAACACCTATAAGCTGGCGCGCATGGACGACACCGTCGTGCCTCGAGCATGGAATGCGGAACACCTCAAGAAGTACTACCAGTGAGACTTCCACATCCAATGCAAGCAGTATCTGTGCTTAGTTTGTTGCGTGTTATGTTAGCTTAGTAGACAAGAATCAAAGAGGTTGCCTAGATAACCTCCCAAGTATATGTAAAATTTTTATATATATATCATTGTAACCTGCCTACTATGAATGAAACTGTTCACAACTTCGCATGTTATTTTTCTTCTCTATGCGAGCATCAACCAAAGTGCCTGCCGAAATAAATTTCACCAGACACTTGGGGGGGTAGGACAGGAGGCAAAACATACAGCAAGTAGGAGTCAGGAGGATCCTAAAAAGGACCCTCTATCAGGAGGAACCCAAAAGGACCCTTTATATCAGGGCCTTAAACGAGTTCCTTAAAAAAATGCGTGGTGAACCCTAACAAATAGGGAGGAGACCTTGCAAGGCATCTCTTGAAGTTCACAAGGATTAGCTACCCTTATGAACATCAAGGAGGCCAAAAGGTCTTAAAAAAATAGCAACAAACTTCCAAATAAAGGCAGATACTCTCTCAAAGGGAGAAGCCCCAGAAAGAGCACCTACCAATAAGCCTAGAGCGGCCACAAAGCCGTCTAGCCAAAAAGGGTCCTAAAAGAGACCCTTGTAAAAATAGTACTATGAATCATGACGAGAAGGACGCTTCTCGCAAGAAATAATAAGCGCGCGCAAAAATATATAAAAGGATAGCTAGAACCCAAGGGGTCAATATATCCTTATAAAAACAATCAAGAGGCACCAAAAAAGGACCCATTGAACCCTTTCACATGGGCTACAAAGGACCTCTTGCCTGATAAATAAAAAAGGGGAACCTACCAAACCCCATCATACGGGCTCAAAAAGACCTCAAACACAGAGGAATAAGAGATGAATAACCGCATATGTATATATAAAAAAAGAGTTTTGGTAACATGACAAGATTTTAAAAAAAAAATTATTACAAGCACAATAAGGCTCGAACGAGAATACATCCACAGCGGACTAACTGGAAAAAATTATGAAGTGACGATCTCAAGGCCTCCTGCTACGGGCGTTCCACCCAGCCGCCCGGGCAACGGCGTGCTCGCCAAAGGAGGAGAAATCGAAGTTTGGATCCTGCCTCCATATACCGTAAAGGGCACGCTCTATGGACCTATACTCAATAGCTGCCCTATCCGCCTCTAAGGAAGCGACCCTCTCCTGCGACGCAGCTACAGCAGCCTTAGCACCCTCAAGTTTGCCTTCTCTGGAAGTGACCCTCTCCTGTGACGCAGCCGCGGTAGCCTTAGCACCCTGGAGTTCGGCCTCTAGGCTGGTGACCCTTTCCTGCAACATCGTGGCCTTGGCGATCACCCTCTTCTTCTTTTTCGATGAGGCAAAATTTTTTGCCAAGGCCTTTTCTAGCCTAGACCTGGTTTCAACAAGCTCCCTCTCGAGCTCCTAGACCCAAACCGCAAGACAATCCCTCTCGGCATTCGACGTGGAAAGTTTGTGAGTCGTGTCGGCAAATCGCTGAGCCACAATATAGGCCTGCAAAAGAAAAATAACAACAACAGTGATAAGTAACAAAAAAAAGGGAATAGAAAGATATAAGGCCGACATAAGATGCCTAAACTCACCCAGGCAATAGAGCACATAAAAGTCTCCCCAAGATCCGACATAGTGAAACTCCCAAGACCACTCCAATCAGCTTCGGGGAGGCCTGAGGCGATCTGGACATGCCGCCGCCCGTAAGAGGCCGCCATGCGGCCCACCCAGGGCGCCCCTTCCGAGCCAAGGGTACCCGGCTGGGTAAGGACAGACTACCCGCTCGCCGAAACAAGAGGGGGCGCAGGAAGATCAGAAAAATGTGCCCCGAGTAGATCAGGAGGGGTGCAGGAAGATCGGGAAAGTAAGCCCCCGATGGATCGGGGCAAACAAAATGCCCTGGCATGGCCTGTTGACCCTGGGATTGGGAAGCCATGTCAGGGTCGAAAGGGGCAAAGGGAGGGCATTCCCTGGGGGACGAAGATAGCTGGTGAGGTAGCCTATGTCCAAGGGAGACTCCCTCCAACACACACTCGGCCTCACCTTCACCTGGGCGAGGCTCAGCCGAGGCATCCTTCATCTTCTTTGACCCAGGAAGAGTCCACAGCAACCCGGGATCTAAAACCGGAGACAACTTGTGAAAGTTGAGTTTTTCCACAGTGAAGAGGTATGTAGCCTTTCTCACGGCGGGGTCAGCACTGAGGAATGTGTTCACAGCGTCCGCCTTCAACCCAACAACTACAGGTATGGAAAAATGCTATGCACGATTCACACCATTGCCGACACAAACATAAGTTATAAAACAATAAGTTTCAAAAAGAAAAGAAAAAAAAGGGTGGCTCGAAGTACTTACTGGGAGTAGAACGAAAGTGCTCACGAACAGAAAGAGGGCCCTACACAAAGAAAAAGTCCTGCTTCCAGGACCCCGGGTTGGACACAACGCCATCTATCAAGGGGACTACAATATTGGCTTTTTGCAGGAAATAAAAGCCCTTGGATTTGGGAGAGGGCATGAGATTGTACAGGAAATTCACCTCTTGGACCGTAGGAGCATGACGGACAAGTTCCACAAACGCGATGAAGAGGCAACTCAACGTCAGCCAACTGTTGGGTGCCAGCTGAAGTGGAGCGAGGTCAAAATAGTTGAGAACCGCGACAAAGAACGGGTGTAATGGGATTGTACCACCCCTCTTCAGAATATGCTCACTAATGGCCACGTAGCCAGTATTAGGGCAGTCAGCCCGGCACTTGTCCGAAGGGATGTATAATGCGTACTCCGAAGGAACACGGTAGTGCTCTACTATTTCCATCAATTTATTTTCAGACACGTGGGACACTAGAGAGGATGTCAATAGGGGGCATCGTCTTGGTCATCAACAGACACCTGTCGTCGCCCTCTCTTCGGCATATCTGCAAAACCAAAAGAAAAAGGTGAGGAGGAGACAGAACACTTTACCCTCCATTTTTTCTTCCTAGAAAGAGTCTTCCACCGGGGCACCGGCTGCGGAAGAGCTAAACTAGGGAAGATCGAAAATAAGGGCTGAAGAGAAGACGGGACGGCCCCATGACAGTCATCAGGAAAGAATGGGCTAGGAGGCTCAGGCGGGAGATGTCCCTCCATAAACTCCAACTCCACCTGCAAATCTAAAATGGTTGCCCTAAGGTTCGCTAGATGGTCACTAACGTCAGGAGGGAAAGGTACTCTGTCTCCCCTCAACACCGAGTCAATTTTGCTCTCTACCACCCAAATTTTACGCCTAAGTTCAACCATGTGCTCGAGATGATGAATACGGGCCTGCCTTAAGGTGGCATGGTCTCGGTAAGGATTTTCCTCAGGGGACTCTGAGTTTGAAGATAAGTCAACAAACTCGACCCCCGGAGGAATGTCGAACGGACCTTCACTTGCCATGAGACCTCGTCCCGAAAGCAAAAGGGGTTCACGTATAAATGGGAGGATTGCTACAAAACACAAAGGAATGGGCCCAAAACCTCTAGGCACAAACTCTCTAAATGACCCACTATGGGGTATAAATAAAGGGGCATGCATCAAGGCTAACTCACGATGAGCTCAGGCTAAAATACCCCACCCCGAGCAATGCTAATTTGGACCCAATGAATATATATATAAAAAAATAGAATATACCTCAAGCAGGAGAAATGAGACGATGTCGTGATCAAAAGGAGGTTGGGGACCAAAAGTACCGTCACGGCCAAAAAGAGCCAAATGGTCGAAAGTACGCGTCTGCAAAAATAAACAGAAAAGATGTGTTAGCCTCCAAATATATGAAGGGATATAGACATACCAAACATTAGCTCAAATATATATTAAAAAAAAAGGGAGGAAACAATAACAAAAAATGAGATAGTGGGGGATTGAACCCATCACCTCTTGAAAGAAGAAGGAATCTCAAAACCACTAAGCTGAGGAAGTAAGGTGTAAATAATAGGCTAGGCATCAAGGCCTATTTATAAGAATCAAAGAGAAAAGTCTACAAGAGAGCCTGAAGACTCTCTCATAGACTAGGGGGCAAGTGTGCATACTAAATATTCAACACTGGTAAAGAATCCACATCTCATGTCTAAGGTCCCTGGAAGGTCCAAAGCAACCATATTTGAAGTCCATTTGATCCCTCAAAGTAGAGCTCAAATCAACCCTGCCCCAAATGACCACTTCACCTCGGACACCCACTAGCGTCTCGCGCCACAGGCATCACCTCGTGAGAGCAAGCGCGTCGCACCTGGGAGCGTCTAAAGAGAGTAGGCATCTCACGAGAGTAGGCCTGTCGCGGCCCAGGCAGCGCCTCGTGAGAGTGGGCGTCTCGCACCCAAGGCAGCGCCTCGCGAGGGTACGCGTCTCGCACCTAAGGCAGCGCCTCGCGAGGGTAGGCGTCTCGCACCCCATACAGCGCCTCACGAGTGTAGGCGTCTCGCGCCACATGCAGCGCCTCACTAGGAGTAGGCATCTCGCGCCCCAGGTAGCGCCTCGCGAGGGTAGGCGTCTCGAGCCCTAGGCAGCGCCTCGCGAGAGTGGGCGTCTCGCGCCCCAGACAATGCCTCGCGAGGGTAGGTGTCTCGCGCCCCAGGCAACGCCTCGTGAGCGTAGGCGTCTCGTGCCACATGCAGCGCCTCGCGAGGAGTAGGTGTCTCGCATCCCATGCAGCGCCTTGCGAGGGTAGGCGTCTCACGCCCTTGGCAGCACCTCGCAAGAGTGGGCGTCTCGCACCCCAGGCAGTGCCTCGCGAGAGTGGACGTCCCGCGCCCTAGGCAGCGCCTCGCGAGGGTAGGCTACTCGTGCCCCAGGCAGCGCCTCGCAAGGGTAGGCATCTCACGCCCCAGGCAGCGCCTCGCGAGAGCAAGTGCGTTGCACCTGGGAGCATCTTGTGCCTCGCCATATCTCGCCTTGCTTCTTGCCCGCAAGTGTTCCAAGGCCATCATTTCTTGAGCCTCGCTGACAAGGCCCTACCCTACTTTTTAGAGTAGGTGTCACCAGCAAAGCTTACCTCCCATATGTATCCTTCCTAGTTAATAAGTAATCAGATACTTAGAAAGATATAAAGAGGCTAGATCAACATGCACATCTTCGAAAGGTGGAAACATCCACTAGGTGCAGGGTACACATGAGGGTACAGAATGTGCGTACCGATCGGGAGGCGTCTGAATACAAGGACAACATCCACGCCAGACAAGTAGTGGGAGTACTAGGAGAGGTGACATGGCCTGCATGCTTCTAACCAGATGTCAAAGTCGACACCACCACCACCACCACTACGCCTGGTTCCATTCCTCTGACATTTGTACTAAATAAGTAGTGGAGACATCCCCACGAAATCTGACCCTGGACTGGGGCCAACACCACTACCACTGAAACCATTCTCCTGACACTGTACTTATGTACCATCTGGTCCCCTGGACCACAATGTATCAGGGGCCATCAAAGCCCACTATAAAAGGAATCCCACTTCCACATGGAAGGGGGTTGGAAAAAACACTGTAGCACTACACCATAAGAAATACAAGTTCATTTCACCATTTTCTTTCTGCAACTGTTCTTTGAGTTTCCAATTAGATCTTTGAAGTTTTTCATTTGATAATCTCTACATTTCTATTTTCAAACTTAACTTGGTTGACGAGTTCTTACCGTCAACAAGTAATATAATAATAATAATATCATAATGATGATAGGATTTGATTTAGGTAAATATCTAACTTATCAAATTTGAAAAAACTATTTTCAAATGATTAAATAATAAAATAAAAACAATAGTGATACAATAGCAGTGTAGTCATACACGCATGGTACATTCATTGGACTGTGTTATGCGTGGACTACAATATCAGTTTTAGGGATATTGTATTTTTCTTTTATTTAATTATTTAATTAAAATCAATCTTCCACAAAATAAGGTGTTAATCTTTTTAAGGGAAAGATGACAACCATATTTCAAAATTTAAATTTTAAATTCAAAATTCAAATTGATGATCATAATTATTATCATCTTTTAAAATTAAATAAATCAAAAACTATTTTTGACTTACCAATTTTATTTTCTACACTCAAATAAAATAATTAATTTCAAAATTTTATTTATTTATTTATTTATATGAAATTCAAAAATTTATATATTTAAATTAATAAATATATTTTCAAAAATTAATAATTAATTCCAAATTAATTATTCAACCTCAATTATCATATAATTGTATACTTGACTCGAAGAATAAAATTCTTCTCAAATTTCCAAATTACAGTTATACCCTTGTATCAACTCTTACCTTAATATGATGTTGATAGAGCCACCCTGGGGACCTATGGACCTATAATGTCAAGCTCCAATAAATATTACATTATTAATCAAAGCTCTTTGATTAAATAATCATATTTATTAATCTCATGATTACTCCACTATAAATATGAGATTGATTTCTTGATAATTACAGACATATATTTACTGAGTACTTTATTAAAAAATAAAGTGTCCATTGATATAATCATTACATATAGCGTTAATCATCTATTAATGGTTCATAATTAAAAGGGAATAAAATTATTGTTTTACCCTTTTTGTTATATCTTGTTCCTAGAGTACCATTGACTTTACTAGTGAAGGTTGTGTCACAACAAGTTTGCGACGTGAGCGCTCATAACCTTTTCAGTTCCAAAAGCCAACCAAATAGGGAACCATTATTCAATCTATAAGAAGGTATGGATTCCATATCTGTTAAACTACGTCCCCAACCATATACATCATTGAGCCCCCAAAACAATTCTTCTTAGCTTGATCACTTTGACAAACCTTAACGTATGAATCAAAGGATCAGATGATATATATAGAAGTTCATAGCTACTTCAAGATTAAAATCATCGAGTATATGATCATCGTTTGATGTGTTTGATTAATACTATGAAACGGTGTTTAAACAAGTATTAACAAATCACATCTGGTCCAGTTCTACATACTCTCAGCATGCAAAGTACCTCCACTAAAGTGTCCTTCTACACTAGTAACCCGGATCTAGGTCACATGTATTCATAATACTTGTGGATCGTACTAGCAGTAATTAATCTAAAGATTCCATAACTTTATTTTACTGCGAACTATTTTAAGTTTATTATCTTAATCTCATTCCTCTCATACCAATATGAGATTAATACCACATAGATAAACTTTGGAATTTTCTGATATTTACTTAATATTATCAATATAATATCGGACATAGTCTATATATATAATAATTCAATTCAATTATTTATTTCATTTAAAACATTTGTCAACTACAATTGCTTTAAGGGCACTATTACCAACAATCACCTCATTCATTTCCTCAATAATTACTAGGGCATGCGCACTAGCCTAGCCATTCCTCCTCATCAAGATGCTACAGCATTCTCAGGCTGCTAATTGATCTCCCTTCTATGTCCCAATATCATTGCACAGGCTTTAAGGTCTCGAACAGACAATCTCATTTTTTTCCAAGGTTGCTCTATAGAGGATGTTGACCGAGCTTCCATTATCAATCGGGACTCGATGCACCCTCTTATTGACGAGGTTGAATGTTATAACTTGAGGGTCATTATGAGGAAATTGGATGTGCGAAGTGTCCTCTTCGGTTAAGGTGATAGGTTGGGATTCAACCCTTTGTTGTTTCGGAGCTCGCGGTTCAGGCGCATAGGGAGACCATCCCCTGTTTTGAGCTCTTGGACATACCTCTTTTGGGTGTTTCTGGCCAATCCTGCAATGTGCGAACCTCCCGCGATGGTTATTACATCTTCTTCATCAATTGGGAGAGGTTGGTTATCATGCCTCGCAGGTGGGGCCACAGTTTGCTGTACAGGTTGAGCCGAAGCTGCCTTTTGACCAAGTGAAGTCTGGGTTGGGTTTTGCTTTCAGACTTACTGTCTGAAATAGCATCCCGAAATCAATCCTTCAATCTCTTATTTTAATTGTCTGCACTCATCAGTTGTATGACTCACGTCCCTGTGAAACCTGCGGAATTTGTTTGAATCCCTCTTGGATTTCTGATGTCGCATTGCATTAGGTCGCCTGAAAGGGACTTGATTTTCATTTGCGACAAATATATTCTCCCGAGTATTTGTGAGCTTGGTATAAACTGTATAAATGGAGAAGTATTTATCTCCTTTCTTTTTCTTACCCCCATCAACCTCAGAGTTATTTACTTCATTCTTCTTTCTATTAGAAGGGTTATATCCTAAAGGTCACATTGTGGATGGTGTAGCCAAGGTGGTGGTTGAGTTAACGTTTGTCATTATAGTTATTACATGTGGAGGATTCAGTTTAAGTGCCAACCTTGCCTCTTCTACATTGACAAACCACTTGGCCAGAGTATTGAATCCAACTATTGTCCTTACATGCTTCCTCTGCATTTCTTCCCAAAGAGGACTTCCTAGCAGTACTCCAGCTCGTACTTCCATGAGATGCCTGCTGTCATCAACATTGTGAGCTTGTTCCGCTTCTATATTGAACCTCGCCAGGTATCCCTTTAGTGATTCACCTAGTTGTTTCCTAACATTGGTCAAGGTGGAAGCCTCAGGCTTGATGCTCTTCACAAATTGGAGCTGTTTCTTGAATTCTTTGGAAAATTGTTCCCAAGATGAGATCGAATGTCTTCAGAATTCGTCGAACCAATTATTTGCCGATCAAGTGAGTGTGGTCAGAAAGAGCATACACCTGAGCTCATATCTGACATTACTAGCTTGCATTACAGTATTAAATGTACTCATGTGGATGCCTGGGTCAGTGGTCCCATCGTAGGGTGCCACATGGGGTATTTTGAAACCATTGGGAAATGTTGAATTCGAGAAATGAGGGGCAAAAGGATCGAGCTCCTCGTCGAAATCGTAAGCCTTTTCTTTATTTTTCCCTTCTTGAAGGAGCTTGAACACCTCCTCAAGTTGGTTGATTCTCTCTTGAAGCAAATCCACCGGAGGGGGAGCTTGTACTACTGGTAGCTGGTTGTTTTTCGTAGGAACTCCAGCTCCTTAGTGTAGCATAGGATTGTCCTAATTTCCATATACTGGTTGTAGCGGCTCCCTCCAAGGCATTTAAGTGTGCCCTGGTTTGGCTGATTAAATGTGCCCTGATCCAAGTTTGGCTGATTAAATTGCCCCCGATTCAGGTGATCTCAAAGATCAAGATACTCGTTCTGATAATTCTCGTAATTTCTAGGCTCCGTGTTATACACACTCACCGACCTGCTGTAATCCTGACTTCCATCAAGGAAGCTGACATTTCTCTCTTGTTGTTACTGTTGTGAGGCTCGATTATGAGGTGGGTTATCCCCATGTACTCTCATTCTGGTTGTTCCTGACCTCAACATGTAACTCCCTGATGGCTGGGGTTGTATATGCTCCTGATGTGCCCCTAGTGGGGCTTCGTGTTCACCACTGTGCTCGGGCCAAGCTTGATGGCTCATGTCTCGACTTCTACTTATAGCACTTTGTGAAGGCCTCTGAGGTGCCCTATTCTCAGCTCGGTTCCCGCTGGGAGCTTACTGAGGTACACTTCATGCTGGAGAGGGATGTCTAATCGATGAAGTGCCTAGTTGGCGAAGGTGGTAGTGTAATGCCCCGGTTAGCCAAGGTTGTTACACTGTGTGTTTAAAATAGTGCTTAACTCGCTAAGCGAGTCATTTGGACATAAATGTGTAATTAAAGACTAAGTCAAGGTTAGGTATTAAAAGTTTGATCAACAAAGTTATTATTTTTCATTAAAAATATTAAGTTCATACACGGGATCCCAAAAGTGGTTACAGACTGATAAAAGACAAATGGAATACAAATTAGTTGTCCTAAGCGGTAAAACAGGGTTCATCCCTAGTTCCTCCCAGGCTATCTCGGCAGTGGCGGTCGAGTAGGCTACATGAGTACACACCGCCCCTGAAGCTCTCCAAGTCATGGCTAGTCCGACTATCCCTTTCCCTTACCTGTACCACATAGCACCCGTGAGGCAAGGCTCAACAAGAAAACTTAAATCAATAGGTACAAATGAGCATCAGTATATAAGCGTTAAACTTTGATCAATAAATTCAATAAACAATAGGATAATAAGCTTAGCATTGATATTCTGCTCAATCAAACACATAATCCCATCTCAACAATCAATACAGTTAGTTAAGCGCAATCAACACTTCTGTTTATTTGTATAACGTTCAGGCCCGACGCTCTTAGGCCAACTCCTCTGGTCTTATAGCCGACCCTGGCACGCTTAGGTCAGGCTACATTTTGCACTCTTACTATCTGTAACGCCCTGGTTAGCCAAGATCGCTACATTATGTACTTATAAAGGTCCAGGACTTGCTAATCAAGTCATAAATTTATAAACGTGTCACTAAACATGCTTGAGCTAGGGTTAAAAAGGGTTTTGGTCTCAAAAGTTACACTTTATATAACTAAGCAGTTTAATACATGGGATCCCAAAAAGAAACAGAGTTTAAAAGTTAGTTTACAGAATCTCCAAAACACAGACAACCATCAGCCATACTAAGGCAAAATAGACATTTCTGGTTCTCACGTTCCTGCCTTTCCCCCAACCGTGGCGGCTGAGCAGCTGGTCATGTACATTCAACTCGCAGAGCTCTCCTAGTCAGGGCTAATCAAGTTTGCCCTTGCCTTTACCTGCACCACGTAGCACCCATGAGCCAAGGCCCAGCAAGAAAACATAATATGCATCACAAACTCAATAACAGATGAATAATTCTTTGAACAAGATCAAGCACTCAATACTCATGTTAACCACATAGCACGTACTCAGAATGAAAGATACACCTAGGCATTAATAATAATCAAGTTACATAATAATCAGGTCACATAATAGTCAGGGCCGACAACTTAGGCCGCACCCTCTGTTTACTCCACTGACTCCGGTCTGCTTAAACCGAGCAAACTGCATAATAAGCTGTCCTCGGCTACCAGTGGCCAAGCCTTGGCACTCTTAGGCCGTTGGTTCACTGTTTACATGGAATAATACCATCCTTTCAAGCATACATATTAGGGAACCCTTAGTCCCATTACAAGTACACAACCGGGTGCAGTTTTCTTACCTTTAGTTTCTACGTTCACTGATTACGAGCGACGCCCCTCGAGCACGATCCGTTCCCAAGCCTAGCTTTAGCACCTAGTCACAACCAAGGTATTGGATTCCATTATTATTCAAGCAAAGGTTTCTGGGTACAATACTAGCTTCCGGGACATCGAATTCCACCAAGCACGGTGGGGAAATCAATCCCGAGCACCCTAGGCTAGATTCCCGCGCCTAAAGTCCCCAAATGTTCAAGAATGCACCTAAGGGTTGCGGCCCTTGAAGCCTAGCTGCGGCCCGCCTATAAAACAGAGCCCAAGGCCCCCAGCAAGCAAACACACGTCGTGGCCCTGCCCAAGGGCGCCGCGGCGCTCTCCCCTGGCCGAGCCTCCCGGCTCTTTTGCTTCGTAGGGTCGTAGCGCTCTAGAACAGAGTCACGGCCCTTCCCTTCGTGCCCAGAAAAACCACCATTTCTAGCATCCAAAACCATTACAGAGCACCCTAACTCGAAATCCATTAATCACAAAACTTTTATCATGACTTTAACAACATAATCCAACAGAAATTCAGCCTAAAAACCTACTAAAACTCCATTTTGATTCTCTGAAACCCAGCAACTCTAAACACCAAAACTAGTCATGCAAAACTCAAATTTTAACCTATGAATTATGAATTGAAACTTACCTCTTTTGCTGAACTACCTTCTTGACGAATTCCTGAGCTAAAATCCAAGCTTCTCAGCTTAATTCAACCCTTAAACATCAAAACCATAAACTCCCTTAATACCTGGTCAAAACTCAAAATTCACATGCTCAGAGACATGATTCAGCCCTTACCTTAATCTTGATTGAGTTCCCTTAGCTGAGCACTAGATTCAACCTACAGTTTTCCAGCCCAAATCACTAAATTCTCAGCTGGTTTTCCTTGAGTTTTCTGTGTTTCCTTGAAAGAGAAGAGAGAAGGAAGAGAACAACTGAATAGGTCGGTTTATATTTTTGTTCTACTGCTTTCCATCAACTTAGTCTAATCTTAGCCAATTAAATCAATCCCGAGGCTTGGGGTACCGGAAATGTCCCCGAGGGCAAAACGGTAATTTCCCCCAATATTCCCGCCTAAGTTTTCTATCCTCAAATATATCTCCATATATTTATTTCCATAACCCGATAGTCTAAATAATTACCCGATGCTTAAAATACCCTTGACTTATCCAAAGTCAAATATTAAGCCCCGTTGTGACTTTTCTCGCTATCTAGCTCCCTAGGATCGCCCCAAGTTGCTCACTTCAAATCTTCCCACATAATAATGTGGTTCTCACAGATATAACATTTAACCACATTTACATTCATATAATCATGCATTAAATCAATAAATTTAATCATAATTCAATTATGCCTTCCCGGCACACTAATCAAGGCCCTTAAGCCATATTAGTGATTTTGGGTCATTACACTATCAGCCTCCGCCGCCTTACGTCGGCCTTTAGAATAGATATAATCACAAATATACATTGCACAACAAGCAATCAGGGGTAGAATATACAAGCATGCCCTATCGGATATTCTTAAACAAAGTTATAATCATATTCTCACATACAGTCATAGTCATACTCATATTTATTAACAGGGGTCTGATCCCCATTCACAACCCGGGTGCAGTATTCTTACCTCAAGTCCTGAGCAGCAAGCATATGGCAGTCCCGAGCGTGATCCATATCCCTGAGCCCTAGCAGTATAACCTAGTCACAACGTAATAACGAATAACTATCAGAACCTATATCAATTAGAATCTTCAGAATAATGTACTAGCTTCTGGGACCTCGAATTCCACTAAATCGAGTAGTAGAACCTTTCCCGAGCTTAAAAGCTTGATTTGGCTATTTCTCTCAATTAGAGTCGCGACCCCAGGCCTAAGGGTCAAGGTGCACTACAAGTTAGAGAGCCCCAAGGCTCTCTCTTCTGGGGAACGAAGGTCACAGCGCGGCCTAACCTACGTCGCGGCGCCTGGGTAACTTCAGGGTCCCCCAGGGCCTTCTCGCACACATGGGCTGTGGCACCTGAAGAACAGGGCTGCGGCTCGAGCCCAAAACCCAAAAATCTCTAACGTTTCCCCTGCGTTTTTTTTAAGCTAAAACCATCTGAATTCACCCCAAATATAAACTAAAGCCAGAATTAAGCCTCTACTCCTCAATCCTACACCCAAAGAAGTACCACCATCCCAACTACTAAACAAAAACTCTAAGACAAATTTAAAATCAGAAATTCAACCTCTCACTATAACTAAACAAAAAATTCAGAAGAGCTTCAAGGATTTACCTTACCTCAGTTGATTAGCTCCAACCTCAACCTGCCATAACCCCAATCTTAGCTGCAATTCCCAGTTTTAATTCCCCAGCTATCACCTCAAGAATTCAAGGAACCCTCACCACTTCAAGGGCAAAAAAAAACTAAGAGAGAGAAAAAATGAGGTTGAGAGTGTTTGTTTCCTTCTATTTTCTGGTTGTTTCTAGGATTCGTAAGGCCTTAAGGCAACTAACACAGTCCAAGGGTTGATTCTATCCCTTTGACAAAAGACTAAAATACCCCTTAATCATAACCTTATCATTCAATGCCCACGAGGGCAAAAACGTCATTTGCCACATTCCTGCTAATCCTCAAGTAGTCCTATAAATTCTCAATTAGTCCCGACGTACCCCAAATAATCACCAAATAACTACCCGTTATTCGGTAAATCCCAAATACTCACTAAGTTTCCCAAAATACCCCTAGGCTCACCCCGAGCCGAGTATTTAACCCCGTTGTGACTATTCCGCTAGTCTGCTCACTAGGATCGTCTTGGACCACACATCTCAGATATATCTCCACAGTGATGTTTTCTCACTCATAAAGCATATATATTACAAATATACCCTTGGTGAGTCAAAAATTACAAATATGCCCCAATTTACAGAAACGGTCCCACATGCATATTTAATACACATAAACATGTATAACTATTCACATTACCATATAAACCATTTATATCGCATAATCATACATATATTCCATTAATTCCCCATATAAATCTTATTATGCCCTCCAGGGACAGTAATCAAGGCACTTAGCCTTAATAGCAAATTCGAGACGTTACAGGTAGCCTCTCATTGTTCGCCCTTGCAGGCTCAGGGTTATTCCAGGCAGGTTCAGGGTTATTCCTTGCAGGCTTTGGGTTATCCTTCTGAGCTATCAAGGGAGCTCGGTTATGCCAAGGTTCTGTAGGAGCATCCCCGACTGGGTTGTTCCTAGCAGGGTTCCAAGATGGCCCCCTAGGTAAGTTTTTCCCAGTATTTTCCCTAGGCCTCGGTTGAGCCTGTTAGGCCCTTTGTTCAGCCATCCTGGCATTCGTACTCCCTCGAGGTCTCCCCTTGGTCCTCCGAGGTGGTGCCTGGACTTCACCAACTCGCCTTGCCATCTCTTCATTTAGATGTGTAGCTTCGGCTAGCTGTTCACGCAACCTACGATTTTTGAGCTCCACTGCTAGCACATATCTTTCAGGATTATATTAATACTGCTCATTAGGTCTAGAACTCGAACCAGGTCGTCCTCTAAGAGACGATGAGGCACTCTCTTCATCAGGGATGTGGTCCACAACTAGTTGTTTACCAGGCCTTCGAGGATGGTCCTTAGTTCGTGGAGTACGCTGCTCAGGGATTTGGGTTAGAGGTTGCCCACTAGTTCCAGGAATGTTCAGGGCAGCCATCGTTGCTAAGTAGGAGATTTTATGCAAAACGGTAGGAAGAATTGCTTAATGTTCTCAGTGAAAGCACCAAATTGTTGACGCCGTTTTTCGTCAACTTAATTATGTAGAGCAATAAACAATTAATTAGGAAGAAAATAAAAGAAAGAGATTTTTTACGTGGTTCAGCAGTTGAAATCTGCCTACATCCACGAGTCACTTTTATTAACTTGTCCGCGTTAAAGCTTCAGGATTTCAGTGCTAAATTGTGCCTAATTGCCTCCTCTTGCAAATGACTAAATACAGGCTATTTATATACCTGGTTACAAGAATATCTTCCCACAAGTTTAGGAAAGTTACAACATATATTCAGATTTAAGCTCAAAGGAATATTTGAATAATAATGCAATTAAAAATGCCTTATTTAAATAAAGATCCCATAAAAATAGGAATTCAATACACGGTTTAACCGAATCCCAAATAAATAGGGATTTCCTAACAGCTTTTCCATGTGTATGTTTAACGCGTCTTCGAGCTTGAACACATTTTCGAGGTCATGTAATTTCGAGTTCACCGTTCCAGTTGTTGCCACCTCTTCACTTGACTAGTTCTTCGAACTCATCCTTTTAGATGAGACTTCTGCCTTCGAGCCTACAACTCATGCTCGAGTGCAGATGACATAACACTAGAACTTCATGTTTATTTGTGCAAGTATAATGCCAATATTTGTCAACTCCAAGCTTACACTTTACAATCCTATATTTCGAGCCTCCTTATTTATTCTCGAAATTTAGCTAGAACACTTACAAAAAATTTCTTACCTAAATTAGTTAATACATAATATATGTATAAAATATTCTTTCAAATATAACATATTTATTGTTTTTCCATTACGTCTTCCTTAGACGTAAAAACACTTTGCCATTATATTTATTTTACCACTATACTACTTGTTTTTCTTTTTTAAAATTGTCACAAAAAGTAGATAAATAATTTTATTTAAAGATATATTTTCATAATAAAAAATCTATCAAATATTAATTTTTCACTAAAACATAAAACAAAACTCACATAATGCTATTTAATTTACCATATTACTAATAAGACTTGTAATATATATTTTTTAAAATGGATTAACACTCGTTACCATTAAGACTTGTTCTTTAGATATATTTGTCAACTTTTTGTTTAAGATAATAGAATACTTTAAGATGTATTGTCAACAAATGCCACTTAGTTATTATACATGTTTTTGTATATGAAGATATTTCTCACATAAATTATTCTGAATGAGATTAAATAAACATAGTCCTTATATTTGACGTTCATACTTTTATAATAAACTAGATACAAGCAACGTGCAATATGCACATTTGCTTAATTTTATTTATAGAATTTATTAATTATTTTTATTAAATTTATATTAATATCATATAAATTTTAAATAAATAATTTATTTACTTTTGTTTAAGTTTATATTTGTTCTAGTTTTATATATTATATGTTTAATGTAATACTAAATATTATACGTGAATTTTAAATTTAAGTTTTTTAGTAGTTTTTAAAAAAAATTAATTTGTTGCTAATTTATAGTAGATTATATTATATGTTTAATATGATATTATTCTAATAAGTAAATTTATGTTTAATTAAATTTTATTTAAGTTATAAAACGTATAATTTTATTGTTTTTAAATGATTATTATTGTAAAATATCTAAAAAATATCATATTTTAATTTGTTTAATTATTTATTATTTTTAAATAATTATCATTGTAAAATATCTTAAAAATATCATATTTTAATTTGTTTAATTATTTATTATTTTTAAATCATTATTATTGTAAAACATCTAAAAAATATCCTATTTTAATTTTTTTAATTATTTATTTTACTTTATTTAGGTTTAAGTGTTTACAAACTATCGTCAAGTATAAAAATATTCTGTTAAATATAAAAATATTCTGTTAAATTTAACATTAAAAGAATAAAAATCCGTTAAAACTAAAAAAAATTTGTTATCTACACACTTATTATATAGAAGATATGTATATGTTTTAACTAGCAAAATATATATAGTACAACATTTTGTATATATTCTTTTAACCAACAACTTTTTGCTTACAATATTTTTAATTAAAAAAATATATATGTTTATCTTTTTTACGTTTATACTTCTATAATGAATAATATATATATAATATTTAACTAGCAAAAACGTTTTATGTCTACTAAAATTATGTTTTACAAATAGTTTATATTTAATTCTTTAAAGAATCACATGTGAAATGTTAAAATGTTGTATATATTTTGTTAGTTAAATATATATGTATATGGTGGAAGAATTTTTTTTTATACATATATTATGTATTAACTAATTTAGGTGAGAGAATTTTTGTAAGAAATAATGAAAACAGTATATATTATATTTTATAGATTTTTTCTTTCTGAATTTTTTTTTATTATATACTTTTTGTGACAATTTTAAAAAAGAAAAACAAGTAGTAGTGGTAATATGTTAAATTAAACAGAATTATGTGAGATTTTTCTTTTATGTTTAAAAAAATAATGCTTTACACGTGTTCTAATGAGAATAAATGTCTGAGAGTGTGTGTTGGTAATAGCACTCCTCTACAAGAGGATAGACAAAGCCCAATGGTTAATGGTTTATAGTTTAAAATGAAGTAATTATAAATGGATAATTTTTTTTTTTTTTTTTTGAAAGAAATTATAAATGGATAATTAATTAGCAGTTAATATAAGTATGTCAGAAAAAGTAGTACGATACCCAAACAACAGTTGGGGACGATATCAAAACCTCTTATTATCTATATAATAAAACTATGACATAATTACCTGAGCTGGTAAGGCCAATAATTGGTGACGCTACTGATACTGAGTTTCTAGAAGGGAATTGGCATTTGGTATAATTAATTTATATACAATAATATATATATATATATAATATAATACGACGTATAATGGCAATTGCTTGAGTGCATCACCTTTAAAATTAATGATTGATACATTTTTATTGATTTTTTTTTCTTTATCTTTTGCTATCCTACATATATATGATATTATAAATATAATTATACCATACTTTATATCCATACCAAGAGTGTCGTTTACTTTTACTTTTGTGAAAGCTAATTAATAAATGATGGAGAAAAAGTTTACCTTTGATTGACGTTTCTCCAGGTCTGAAAATAATAAAATACAATGTTAGAAAAATACTATTTTCATTTGTTTTTCACCTAAATATAAAATTTCATTCTCTGTTTCAAAAAATTCTAATAGTAATTTTTATTTTTATAAAATCTACCGAAATAATTCCTATATTAGATCTTTAATCAAACTTTTTTTTTGCTCTCAGTTAAATTATTTAATGTGACTTAAAAAAATTGAAGAAGGATATGACAAAGATTATTTTTTATATGTACACTAAAAAAATTTACAAGAATCGGTGTTATGCTTCATTTTTATAAGAGAAAATATCATGTTGGCATATATATATATATAAACTGCAATGTTCTATTTCTTAATTTTATTTATGGAATTTATTAATTATTTTTATTAAATTTATATTAATATTATATAAATTTTAAATAAATCCTAATTTAATTAAATAATTTATTTATTTTTGTTTAAGTGTATATTTGTTCTAGTATTTGAATTTGCGAGTGATAACAAAATATTATATAATATATGTTTAAGGTAATATTAAATATTATACTTAGATTTTAAATTTAAGTTTCTTGCTAGTTTTTTTTAAAAGTAATTTGTTACTAATTGACAGTAAATTATATTATATGTTTAATATGATATTATTTTAATAAATGCGTTTAAGTTTAATTAAATTTTATTTAAGTTATAAAACGTATGATTTTATTATTTTTAAATAATTATCATTGTAAAATATCTAAAAATATATAATATTTTGATTTGTTTAATTATTTATTAATTTTAAATAATTATCCTTGTAAAGTATCTTAAAAATATCCTATTTTATTTTTTTAAATTATTTATTCTATTTATTTAAGTTTAAGTGATGTTTACAAACTATCATTAAATATAAGAATATCATGTTAAATATAATAATATTCCATTAAAGTTAATATTAAAAAACAAAAAACTATTAAAATCAAGAATTTCTGTTATCTACACACTTTTTATATATAAGATATATGTTTTTTCTTAATACGCGATCAATTCTTGTGTTTTATTAAATAATTATTCGGATTTTATATTTTACAAAATAAATCAGAATAGTACCCTAAACTTGATATGCGTTAAAATATTTTTAATTATAAAATCAATATTTTTGTTATTAGAGAATAATTGAGTTTGCAGTTGTAGAGAATGTAATCGAAGAATTGAGAATAAAAAATTATATTGAAAAATATTTTGATCATAAATTGATGTAAGGTACTATTTTTAATCTTTTTATTAAATATAAGAACTGAATTATCCTTTGACAAGACATATAGGTGAAATAAGTATTTTTTATTTTTATAGTTATTGTAGATAATATTTATATTATTGAATTCATTTAAAATAAACAAAATATATATTTTTTACCAATATTAATCATACAAAACAAATGAATATGAAAACTATATATGTGGATGTGATGGATATGATACGCATCGTGGAATACACGGTGGTGTGATTTTGGATAGGATTATGATGAGTGATTTTGTCTTTTGTGAGGTGTCCCAGCAACCAAAATATTTACCCAATTAAATTACAGAATGCGTTCTTTCTGACTAAAACTTTGCTATTTTATCTTATTTTGGTTCAGAATAATAGGCAAATTTATTCTTAAAAAGAGTGACGTTCTTTTGGGGAAACATGTACATCTACACTTTCTTTCTTTCTTTTTTCTTTGTAAATTAAATTAGAAAAAAGGATTCAATCCCACCAACTTATTTGATTGATCTCCACATTTAAAAATAAAATTGAAATTGTGATCATTATGTTAGAATAATACGCATGGTTTTATTATTATTATGTTTTTTTTTTTAAGAAAAAGCATTTTATTCGTTCAACCAAAAGTTAGACTCCATATAATTATTCCTTTAGATTGTCGTTATGCATACATGCCAAATTAAACGGTTGGTTATTTAACGTAATCTCAATATCAATGCCATAGATTGTCGTTATGCTTTTGAGACCAACTGTAAAAATTTGTTGTTGTTGTTTTTATTATTGTCACAATTTGATATGCATGTGAAGTTAATAAATGTTTTATTTATATATATATATATATATATATACACGAAGAAAGCCTGGAAAGTACTGGCTTTTTTCATTTTTTTTTTCTTGGTAATCATGGGAATGAAATTTGAGAAATAGTTCAGTTTAACAATATTAATATATTTTAAAAATAATATATATATATATAAAGAAAAGGAAGCCTCTGGCTTAATATACTTTTTTTTTCATATATGTATGTACTTGAGCGTGTCTATTAATTGATTCCTCTCATTATTATTTATTTTCTTGATGCTATGAAAAGCATGTTTAGCAGCTTCCACATTGTTAACAAAGACTATAATTAGTTGTTGCACTAAAAGCTAAACTAAATGATTGTTAAGGAAAATCTTTTCAATAATAAGAACTTTAATTAAGCTAACCGTAGCTACTACAAAATCCAAATTTCATAAATAATTATATATATTAGGCCGCACCCGAGATAGGTTAAATACTAATAATTAACACTTCATAGTACCATTAATAATTGAAAAAAAAAATCTTTTAAATATTTTGCGTCTCTATATTTATTCCATAAATTCCAAAATCGAAATAAGAAATTAAAAGGATCACTATTAAGCTGTTATTAAATGCCATTAGCTAACGAACTAGGTGTAAATATATTCTGTATATATTCAAGAGCTTTAAATTTGATACATATTTCTTCTATATAATAAGTGTGTATAATAAGAGTGTAGATAACTAAAATACATAATTTTAACAATTTTACTATTAAATTATGTCAACTTTAAAGGATTTCATTAATTTGTCAGTATCTTTAACGTTTTTTATAAAATAAATTAAAAAAAAGTTCATCAATAATTACAAAATTAATTCTGTCAGCTTTAACAGATTTCATTAATATGCAGTTAACTTTAACGTTTTTGATCAAATAAATTAAAAAAAAATAATCAATGATTTAAAAATTTCGTGCTTCATTTTTTAAATTAAAAAATATTTAAAAGTAAATTAAAAAAATTTAATTCGTTATAAAATCTTGATTTGAATTGGGAGTCGAACGCTGTTTTTTTAATAAAAAATCTGGTCATCGTGTATTCTGGGAAATTTCCCAATCTAAATCAATAAATTAACCAATCTAAATTTATTTCATTCTGTTAAGAACTTTTTAGCATATTAACATCAATAAGAAATCTAGTCATTTAATTTTTTTTAATTAAAAATATTTTATTTGAACTTTTTAAATGAAGAGTTTTAAATTCTATTTTTTAGAAGAAAAAAAATAAACAATATTGATCATCGTGTATTCAGGGCATTCAATACAATCACTCTAAATTTAATTCATTCAGTTAAGATTTTTTCAAAGAATATTAAGTTTAATTTTTTTTTTAAAATATATCTACAATATAACATCACTATATGAGAACAAAGTTACAATATCAATAATTTTTATTGACATAGAATTTCTCTGTGACTATCTAATCAGCACAAGTGTGAAAGCAACATTGTTGCCCTAGAGTTCAACAAGAAAATATTGAGGTAAGTCATTATTGCCATAAAAAATTACATCAAATTCAATTTCTTTATAACCACTATTGATTAAATTGATTTACTAACTAGTCTTAAATCAGGTGGTGAGTCACAAATTAGAGTAGTACGCAGAAACACAAAGTATCATATTATTTTAAATACATTGACAGGTAAGTAATTATTGCCACAGAAAATATTGTGATTTCAAGTTTTTTATAACCACATCATTGAATTCTATATTGATTAAATTGATTTTCTAACCATGTTTAATTTATCTCAAATCAGGCAGTGAGTCATAAATAAGTGCAGTCAAATATGTAAGATAGTTCAAGGAAATACAAGGTAGCATCTTATACAAATTCAGTTATGAATTATTTTACTATGCTATGTGTAGCATCCCAAATTTGCTAATAAGGCTTAGGGCCTTGATTAGCGTGCTTGGAGGGCAATAATTGATTTATTGTATTAATTTGTGAATTTAATGAGTATGTGATTAGAATTGCATGTTTATGTGAATTAAATATGCATGTGGGCCCCATTTTGTTGTTAGGGGCATGTTTGTAATTTTAGCTCGCTGAGGGCCATAAATGCAATATTTGTGTATATTGTGATTGACACTACGTGTGAGTGGTAATATATTTGTGATACACGATCCGAGACAATTCTAGGGAGCGGTTTAACTAGAAAGTCACAACAGGGTCAAACACCCGGCTCGGGGGGAGCCAAGGGGTATTTTGGGTATATAGTATGTGTTTGGAATTATTGAGTAACAGGTAGTAATTTAGTAATGATTGAGACATGTCGGGATTAAATGGGGATTTATAGGAATACTCGGAGACTTAACGAGATTTGGGTAAATGACGGAATTGCCCTTGAGGTTAGTATAGGAATTTTATTAGGAGAAGGGGTGTAACGCCCTAAACTCTAGGGACTGTTACGGTGTGCCTTCTAAATAGTGCTAAACTCGCTAATCGAGTCATTTGGCCAAAATCGTGTAACTAAGTATGATTAGTGGTTTAGGGATTAAAATTTTTGGTTAAGATGTAACGTTTCATTAGAACGTATAATATATATGTTGGGATCCCAAAATTATAATTTTAAAGTCACTACAAGAAAATATTTACAACAGGCCGTTCTACGCGGCAAAACAGGGTTTAACCCTAGTTCCTCTTTAAACCTCGGCTGTGGTGGTCGAGCAGCTGAATATGTACACCTCATCACCTAAGCTCTCAAACTCAAGGATGATCCAGCTTTCTTTTGCCTTTACCTGCACCACATAGCACCCGTGAGCCGAAGCCCAGCAAGAAAACTTAATATACTCATGAACAGTTATAACAAGTCATCGAATTATAAGGCACACACCTAGCAGATATAGCCCTATTCCGGCAGGCAACAAATCCACATAATGTTGAGTATAACACATCAACCAATGATTATAATTATCATCCAGGACTCTTAGCCCCAATATAGAAACGCAATGTTGAGTATAATACACCAACCAATGATCATAATAATCATCCAGGACTCTTAGTCCAAACAAATAGGTGACAGTCACAAAAGTGGGTACAACCCCCTCTAGTCATGTGACGATAGGGCCACCAGGGCTTAACAGATAAGTAAACCTTCCATAGCTTAAGCAGGGTAGGTGCATGGTGATTAGTCACCAACATAACCTTCCTCATGAACCTAGAGTCATAACCTTGGAACATCGTTCCCTAGCCGTGTGACAAGCCGTCACCTGGGCCCTAGGCCCCGGCTCTAGTAACTAGTCTTAGACTAGACAAGCGCTTATAAGTTTCGTCGACCTTGGGGTCGGTCCAGCATTAATACCCCATATGAGTCATTCAATGCTGATATCGATTAGATCTAATCTTCATTCGGCTCGGCATTCATGACGCTATGCCCTTTCTGACTCTTAGGTCAGTATCCATGACTAGTCAATGCCATATACAAGTAAGCAATGCCACCAAACATATATCACATATCCAATATTCAAATACAAGGCACTCAACATGCTTACTTAACAAGTACTAGTACAATTAGGACCATGCATAAACACAGAGGCTCAAGCTCTGAATATTCTCATATTCAATAACCATACCATGCCCTAATCACATGTTTCTCGTGCATCTCATGCATCATATTCAACCACTTGACATGCCTCAACAATAATCATGCATGCCACATTTAATAATCCAACATGCACCAATAATAACCATGCATGTCACATATACACAGGGTGCAATTTTCTTACCTCCGGTTCGAGCGAGAACTAGAACAAGAACGACCCTTGAGAACGATCGATCCTTAATCCTTTAGCAATCACCTAGTCATAACCAAAACAATATCCAATTAATGAAAATCATCAAAGATAGGGTCTCGACCTAAACCCCACTCTCAGGACCTCGAAACATGCCCACACAGTGAGTAGATTCGATCCCGGGCCTTAAGGATTGAAACCCCGAGCCAAAAACCCTTAAAAACACCCAAAACAGGGTTCTGAAGGAACAGGGTAGCGCTACAGCGCTGCCCTCCTAGCGCCCCAGCGCTTAAAGTAGAACCAAAACCGCCCTTCACTCCCTACAGGTAGCGCTGTAGCGCCCTACACTGGGCACTGTAGCTCTACCTTCAGCCAGCAAAATCCCATAATTCTCTTCCTTCGATTCCACCATTTCTAACCCAATCCAAAAGCTTCCAAATCCCATTTTTGGTGCTAAATGAACCCAAAAACCATCCTCACATGTCCTAGGCACCACAACCCCAAGAACCCTAGCCAAAACTCCAATCAATTCCCAACTTTCCAACCCAAAAACCAGCTGGAACTTAACTTAGAAAACAGAGCAAAAGCAAGAGTTCTAGTGGCTAGAAACTCACCTCAATCTCAGCAACACACCCTCTTCAATGGTGGAGCATAACCCTAGCTTATCCCAACTTGGTTCCTTGGCTTGATTCCTCAAACAAAACTTGAAAATCCAAAGAGAAAATGGAGGAGAAAACTATCGGGAGAGAAGAGAAAGGAAGCTATGTTTTTACCTCTTCTTTCCACAGCCTTAATGGCTTATATCAATCTCTTCGGGTGAAAAGACCTAAATGCCCTTAGGTCTAAAATAAAACCTTAACAGCCACCAAGGGCAAAACCGTCCTTTCGCACCTATTTCGTTAATCACAATTAACACCCTCCAATTCCCGCTATTAGGGGTGTACACGGTTTGGTTTGGTGCGGTTTAGAAGAATTTTTAAACCAAACCGCTCATGCGGTTTTTTCAAAATGAAAAACCAAACCAAACCATTAAAATTAAAAAACCAAACCAAACCATAAATAAACGGTTTGGTGCGGTTTGGTTTGGTTTTAACCATATAACCAAATTATTAAAATTTAAAACTTTTTTATTATAAAATAATTAACTAAATAATTGTATTTAAATAATAATAATTTTAGCTTTACTTTTACGACCATAAAAGTCTACAAGAAGCTTATTGTCTTTGTTGTTGTAAGTTTAAGTATTTTGAATCATTTTATAGAAGTGAGTAAAAGAAATGTTTACTTTCTAAACAATGTGGGACTTTACATTTTTTTTTTACTTTTAGAAACTTGTGCATCTATTAAATACTACTAAAAACATATCATAAACAATTAAATTGTTTGGCTTGGATGGTTTGGTACACTTTATATTAACTTAAGTGTAGGGGTTCAATCCTTTGAATCATCATTTCTAAAAATTATTTTTTTAGAAAAAATTACGGTCCGGTTCGGTTTAATTGGTTTTAAAAAATTAGAAACCGTGACCAAACCATTAAAGTTGAGCGGTCCGGTTAAACCGAACCATCAAAAAACGGTTTCATTGGTTACGGTTTTTTGCGGTTTGGTGCGGTGCGGTTTGGTTCCAAACCGCGGTTTGCGGTTTATCTGAACACCCCTACCCGCTATTCTCAATAACCTCAAACACCAATAATCCATATCCCATTACCCTTTAATTCCCGGTAATGCTCTAATCATTAAAATTTACCTCGAGACTCACCCCGAGCCTCGAACTTAAACCCGTTATGACCAGACCGAACACTTGCATTCCATGATCGTCTCATGCCGAATAGCTCGAACCAATACACCTTATAATGTGGCTATATTAATTAATCACAAACATGCACCAGAATACGCAATTACGCCCACAGCGGCCAAATTACCAAAATGCCCTCATAATTATAAATACTCCCATATGCATGCATTTACCATCATATAATAATGTAATTCACATAAACGTGCATATGATCATTAAATAGCATCATAATTCAATTATAGCCCTCCCGACCTCCTAATCAAAGTCCTAACCCTTATTATGAAATTCAGGGCATTACAACTATCCCCTCCTTACAGAAATTTCGTCCTCGAAATTAACTCAAACAGCTCGGAATAGGAATTCCGCACAATTGATTCCAATTTTCCCAGGTCGCTTCCTCGACCTCACAGTCTCTGTAGTATTATCCATAGTACACCCTGTTCAACAGTACCTTATTACTTTTGTCACAATCTGAACTGGCTATTCCTTACCGGAATACTTAACCTCAACCTTCAGATTCTCATAACTCAACTCATAAGTTCCTTTAACCCATGTCCACTGCATGGAAGTACATAACTCACTGTATACAACTGCCAGTGCCAAAGATATAGCTGATCCAGAGTCAACCTATCCATACCTATCCAGAATTCAACTGCCGAGATGAACTAGGGCTTAACTTGCCTTAATTCCTCACCCCTTTCCATGGTGATACCTTAAAGAAGATACATTCTCCTACCTGGAATTCCACATTCCTACTTTTTAATTCAGTAAAACTTTTCCATTTATTCTGAGAAGTGAGCATCCAAGCTTCAATCTCTAGTAATCTCATTAATTCCCTGAACCCCATCAGGATCCAGATATACATAATAACTCATTCATCTTATAAGATGTTCTTCCAATAATAATTGGATAACCCTCTCTCTCTGATTTAACATCAGTCTGAGAGTAATAAACTGTGCTGAATCCCATCTACATACTCATTGCCTTTTCTCACACTTCCATAACTTGGATGTCGCACTAGAGTCTTCATCTGATAAGATAGACCTTGAGTTTTCCATGAAAACACATTATCTCCCTCATTTAGAGATCTGATTACTAATCAGTTGCATTACTTATCTTTTCTAACAGAAGTGAACTCACTTCAAACACTGGTCCATAATGACCCAATGCCAATTCACACTGACCCACTATCCTGGGCAGTCCCACTGTGAAACCCATCACGGTGCTTTCTTATTCCCATTCTGAAATACTCAAAGGTTATAATGGCCTTACTGATTCCCGATACTCTGTCTTGACCTGCTAATAGGTTAAAAACTTTACCACACATCCCATTACATCCCTCTTAATCTTAGGCCACCACTATAAAGCTTCCATATCCTGTTACATTACCATGACACCTGAATGAAAAGAAAAGAAGAATAACACAAGATTCATCTAGAACCTCCCAATTAATCTCGATGTCCATCGGATTCCAAGTCCGATCTCTATACCATAATAAATTCATATCTGTCACTGGACAACTCTTAGCTAATCTAGCTAAAGCTTTCCATTCAATTTTTTTTCCTATCTGTGGCTCACTTAACCATCTTTCCTTTTTATCTTCCTTGAGATAATAATCTCAAACAATAAACTGGCCACCTGGCCCACCAGAAACTCTACTCTAGTTATGGTCAGATCCTTTAATCAACATATTGCAAAGGCAATTACTTTTCTCTATCATTGAGATGTCATAACAACCCACTAACTGATCCTGGTCTATAAAAGACCCAGAACACTTTCCCAACGCACCTGAAATATCTTTACCACCCACGGACACTCCTGTCCCTAAGGCACTCCTCAACCTTGGCAAATCTCCGCAGAGAAGATACCACAATACCATCGTCCAAGATGATCACAAATCCCATTCAAATAAACCTTTGAATGCACTATTCATCTGATTCACAAACACTTGGCGTTAAACCAATTCTCAAAATATATTTAACACTCCCAGTGCTCATATCTGATTCCAACACAATCCTTTATATCTAACTTCCTCTCTGACCTCTAACTGGTCCTAACCAAATCCAAAATCCACCTTAAAGAATTCCATCTTACTCCGCAACTAAACCTTTAATTCTTGTAACTCTGCTGACCCACTCAAAACAGTGTTTACATTTGATTCCATCTCTGGCACTAATCCAATCACCATTCTAGTCTCCTCACATATAAAAGAAACCCCAACAAACCACCTGGAAACACATTCGAAACCCACAGACTAATCCAGTCTGTCCTGATCTCACTAGCATAATCTAAGTGGTATCCACCACCCTAGTTAAGAGTTCCATGCACCTCCCTGCAACAAAACTCTAGCTCTCATTACAGGTATCATAAGCATATGGAACCATACACCATGCCAACTGCCACAAAGCTTCTCACTCCCAAGTTCAGGAGTAACTATACTTTCCTTGCCATTTAGGATTGCTCCATAACTACTTAACCAATCCATACCCTGGATCAAACCAAAGCCTTTCATAACCAGCTTTATCAAAATCACTGATGAGTCCTTTCCATAACCCAACTCATCTCTTAAGTTGCCAATACCATATTGCATTCCCATCATAACATAACCATGTGATCATCATATCATCCTTATGCTTCTATATATGCAACAAACAAAAGAACAACATAGCACCAAAACCACCAAAACCAATCACCATAACTTAGAAATCAGAGCTAGAAAACTAACCTGCCACCCCTGAGGAACTAGTCTCAGTCTCAGACTCTGACTGCCCTAGAATAAACTCTCGAGTTGGAATCGAGCTGTCTATCCTCTTTTGCTCAAGCTCTCTTAGCCTTGGGCAATCCTTTTTGAAATGCCCAACCATGCCACAAGCAAAACATGACCTTGCTCGGCATTCTCCCAAATGACGCCTCTTACACCGCGTACATATTGGACGAGTCTTCCAGCTTTCATTCTTACTTGCTCCAATAAGTGGAGATACCACTATCCGAGCTTCGTGCTCCTTTGCACTCTTCTTCTCATCTTTCACACTCTCAACAACAAGAGCCTTCTCTACCACCTGAGCATAGGTAAATACCTCATGTACTGGGGCAACTCTAATGCCCTGAGCTATTTCAGGATTCAATCCCTGAACAAACTTTTCCTTCCGAGCTATATCTGTGGGTACCACGTCAAAGGCAAACTTGGCCAACCCATCAAATCTACTAACATACTCGGCTACTGTTGCCTTTCCTTGAACGAGATTCATAAACTCATTCATCTTAGCAGTCTTAGCTGCATCACAGTAATACTTCTCATTAAACAGCTTCCTAAACTCTTTCCAATCCATCACAGCTGTGTCTCGTGTCTGGGATACTACCTCCCACCACGTCCGGGCATCACCCTGCAACACATATGACGCACAGATCACTCTATCGTGACCTACCAGCCCCATACTGTCTAGAATGGAACTAATCATGCCTATCCATTGCTCAGCTCCGAATGGATCTTGGCCTCCCTCAAAGACTGGAGGATAATATTCCTGGAATCTTCCACAAAGGAATTCCCATCTACTCTCAACCCTAGGCTGAGCTAAAGCTGATGCCACTCCTGGCATAGCAAAGGAAGAGATGCTCCCCAACAGACTCCGCTGTTGCTTCAAATACCTAATCTCCTCCTCATGCCTCTGCAATCTTAATTGCAAATCTGAAAGCATCTGCTGAAAATTCAAAGGAGCAGATGAAGAATTGATGCCCTGGCTGTAACTCCCAGCCCTTGTATAACTACCACCAGGCCTCATTATCTGCCTTGAATATAAACCTGCTGATTGAATCTACAGTCAATAACTTGACCCATTAATCACGATGAGCATATCAAGAGCTTTTCTCCCATGGGATAAATCTTACCACACCACAATCATTAATCACTTGCAGTGCTAAAACATGCCAACAACATTCATACATTAATCATATTCCCTGCTCTTCCAACATTCACACCATGCCTCCAACTTCAGCATGCAAGTATTACAGTTATATATTCATGGAGCAGGTAATCATATGATCACATTCATATACATATATTCACAGAGCATATAATCATATAATCAAGAGTTTAGACTCTATCAGAAACTCATGCTCCCTAATACAATGTGCAGGTAAAGCATTTACATTCTATTTAAGCAGCTAAGCACATAGCTACAGAAATAGTTACCATTCCATGAGTGAAGCTATCTTCAGTGACGAGTGTACATGCCCAGCTTGTCTTCAGGAACAATAAACCTTGGCTCGCTCTGATACCAAGTTGTAACGCCCTAAACTCTAGGGACCGTTATGGTGTGCCTTCTAAATAGTGCTAAACTCGCTAATCGAGTCATTTGGCCAAAATCGTGTAACTAAGTATGATTAGCGGTTTAGGGATTAAAAATTTTGGTTAAGATGTAACGTTTCATTAGAACGTATAGTATATATGTTGGGATCCCAAAATTATAATTTCAAAGTCTACTACAAGAAAATATTTACAACAGGTCGTTCTACGCGGCAAAACAGGGTTTAACCCTAGTTCCTCTTTAAACCTCTTTAAACCTCAGCTGTGGTGGTCGAGCAGCTGCATATGTACACCTCATCACCTAAGCTCTCCAACTCAAGGATGGTCCAGCTTTCTTTTGCCTTTACCTGCACCACATAACACCCGTGAGACGAAGCCCAGCAAGAAAACTTAATATACTCATGAACAGTTATAACATGTCATCGAATTATAAGGCACACGCCTAGCAGATATAGCCCTATTCCAGCAGGCAACAGATCCACATAATGTTGAGTATAACACATCAACCAATGATCATAATAATCATCCAGGACTCTTAGCCCCAATATAGAAACACAATGTTGAGTATAATACACCAACCAATGATCATAATAATCATCCAGGACTCTTAGTCCAAACAAATAGGTGACAGTCGCAAAAGTCACAAAAGTGGGTGCAGTCCCCTCTAGTCATGTGACGATAGGGTCACCAGGGCTTAACAGATAAGTAAACCTACCATAGCTTAAGCAGGTTAGGTGCATGGTGATTAGTCACCAACATAACCTTCCTCATGACCCTAGAGTCATAACCTTGGAACATCGTTCCCTAGCCGTGTGACAAGACGTCACCTGGGCCCTAGGTCCCGACTCTAGTAACTAGTCTTAGACTAGACAAGCGCTTATAAGTTTCGTCGACCTTAGGGTCGGTCCAGCATTAATACCCCATATGAGTCATTCAATGCTAATATCGATTAGATCTAATCTTCATTTGGCTCGGCGTTCATGACGCTATGCCATTTCTGACTCTTGGGTCAGTATCCCTGACTAGTCAGTGCCATATACAAGTAAGCAATGCCACCAAACATATATCACGTATCCAATATCTGAATACAAGGCACTCAGCATGCTTACTTAACAAGTACTAGTACAATTAGGACCATGCATAAACACAGAGGCTCAAGCTCTAAACATTCTCATATTCAATAACCATACCATGCCCTAATCACATGTTTCTCGTGCATCTCATGCATCATATTCAACCTCTTGACATGCCTCAACAATAATCATGCATGCCACATTTAATAATCCAACATGCACCAATAATAACCATGCATGTCACATATACACAGGGTGCAATTTTCTTACCTCCGGTTCGAGCGAGAACTAGAACAAGAACGACCCTTGAGAACGATCGATCCTTAATCCTTTAGCAGTCACCTAGTCATAACCAAAACAATCTCCAATTAATGAAAATCATCAAAGACAGGGTCTCGACCTAAACCCCACTCTCAGGACCTCGAAACATGCCCACACAGTGAGTAGATTCGATCCCGGGCCTTAAGGATTGAAACCCCGAGCTAAAAACCCTTAAAAACACCCAAAACAGGGTTATGAAGGAACAGGGTAGCGCTACAGCGCTGCCCTCCTAGCACCCCAGCGCTCAAAGCAGAACCAAAACCGCCCTTTACTCCCTGCAGGTAGCGCTGTAGCGCCCTACACTGGGCGCTATAGCACTACCTTCAACCAGCAAAATCCCATAATTCTCTTCCTTCGATTCCACCATTTCTAACCCAATCCAAAAGCTTCCAAATCCCATTTTTGGTGCTAAATGAACCCAAAAACCATCCTCACATGTCCTAGGCACCACAACCCCAAGAACCCTAGCCAAAACTCCAATCAATTCCCAACTTTCCAACCCAAAAACCAGCTGGAACTTAACTTAGAAAACAGAGCAAAAGCAAGAGTTCTAGTGGCTAGAAACTCACCTCAATCTCAGCAACACACCCTCTTCAATGGTGGAGCATAACCCTAGCTTATCCCAACTTGGTTCCTTGGCTTGATTCCTCAAACAAAACTTGAAAATCCAAAGAGAAAATGGAGGAGAAAACTATCGAGAGAGAAGAGAAAGGAAGCTCTGTTTTTACCTCTTCTTTCCACAGCCTTAATGGCTTATATCAATCTCTTAGGGTGGAAAGACCTAAATGCCCTTAGGTCTAAAATAAAACCTTAACAGCCACCAAGGGCAAAACCGTCCTTTCGCACCTATTTCGTTAATCACAATTAACACCCTCCAATTCCCGCTATTCTCAATAACCTCAAACACCAATAATCCATATCCCATTACCCTTTAATTCCCGGTAATGCTCTAATCATTAAAATTTACCCCGAGACTCACCCCGAGCCTCGAACTTAAACCCGTTATGACCGAACCGAACACTTTCATTCCATCATCGCCTCATGCCGAATAGCTCGAACCAATCCACCTTATAATGTGGCTATATTAATTAATCACAAACATGCACCAGAATACGCAATTACGCCCACAACGGCCAAATTACCAAAATGCCCTCATAATTATAAATACTCCCATATGCATGCATTTACCATCATATAATAATATAATTAACATAAACATGCATATGATCATTAAATTGCATCATAATTCAATTATGGCCCTCCCGACCTCCTAATCAAGGTCCTAACCCTTATTAGGAAATTCGGGGCATTACAAGGGGCAAAGTGGTAATTTGGCCTTAAGGGTGGATAAACTTGGTTGAGGAGAAGTCTTTCACGTTACTCACACTTAGGCATATACTTGAGTTTTATTTTGGAAGCTTTAGAGGAAACCAGAAGCTAGGAAAAGAAGGAGAAGAAGAGCTGATCTTCTTTGGGATCAAGGAAGGAACTCAAGGCTTGAGTTTGGAAGGCTAGTAGCTTGGAACTCAGGGGATTAATTCAGAGACTTAATTAAGTTCAAAGGTAAGCTTTAAAACCTGATGATCAAATTGAATTCTGTTGAGTTTTGATTGGAATTATAAGTTTATGCATGTGAGCTAAATTGCAAATTTCTCTTGGTTATTTGGGTGAGTTTTGGGATTAGTTTTATATTGGGTTTTGTTGTTGGGAACATAATAGAAGTGTTGTGCTGATTGAACTATGTTATTGGGATGATTTTGGGTTAAATGGGATAGTATTTGGCTGCGGAAAATGGAGGTTTTCTAGGTTCAAAGGGGGCAGGCCGCGACTCTGTTCTTGGTGTGTCGCGACCCTCCAGAACAAATAGGAGCCAAGGAGGGCTCTACTGCATGGGCGGGCCGCGACATGTGTCTGAGGTTTGGGGAGGCTGAGCCTTTGGTTGAGGCGAGCCGCGGCACAAGGTCATGGGGCTGCGACTCTTAGGGAGTTTTTGGACCCTGAGAAAGTTTTTGTCTTGGGCACCCAAAAGTTTAGGCTCGGGATGGATTTTATCACCCGAATTGATAGAATTCAAGGTCCTGGAGACTAGAATTATATTCCAAAGTTATCTAATGGATTAGAGCTTGATGGATGGATGTTGTTGATACGTTGTGACTAGGTTTTTAGCGAGGCTCGCACTAGGGGACTGTGTTCAGGATATCGGTGCTCGGGAAGCTTAGGACACAGGTAAGAAAACTATTGTACCCGTAGAGCAGGGCGTGGCCCTATAGTTTGTATTGTAGGGTACGGCCCTATGTGATTGAAATTCAAGGCATGGCCCTACTGTTTATATTCTGTATTTGTTTAAATATTTGTTGATTATATGCTATGTATTGCATATTTGTCAATGAATGGTGAAGGCCGAGAACGGCAGGAAGCCGAGTACGGCAAGGGGTCGGGAATGGCGTTAAGCACGTGGAGTGCAAGGGCGAGTACGAAAAAGGGCCAGGAACGGTGTTAAGCACGCGAAGTGCAAGCTGTTAGGGTGAGACCCTTCTGGGATGCTTGAGTCATCCTCACGGTGTAGACCGCGAACCCAGGGCCTGGTAAAGCGCCTGGGACGGCATGGCCGCTATATGTTTAGCCTATTGGCTGCTCTGTTATATGCTGATTAATAGATATGCATATGTTGACTATTTGTGTTGAGTTTTCTTGCTGGGCTTCGGCTCACGGGTGCTCTATGGTGCAGGTAAGGGCAAGGGAAATGTCGACCAACCATGAGTACGGAGAGCGTGAAGCAACATGTACATGTTCGGCTTGCCTGACTGCCACGACCAGGGGTATTTTTGGGAAATGATATGTATTAACCTGAATTTTGTCGTTTAGTCGACCTTAAATGTATTTTAAGTTGTAAATATTTTCTAAATAGTATTTTGGGATCCCAATTGGAAAACCTTTTGAGATTTCAATGAGTATCTAAATATTTGGTATTTAATGACTGGAATGGGTTTTATCTCAACTTGGCTACGCGTTTAATCCTAAAACCTCGATTAGCGAATGATTAGCACATTTTAAACTCACTTAGTAACGGCTCTAAGAAAGTAGGGTGTTACACTATGTGAGTAAAAATATTTTTAGTTAATACATTTAGTAAATTAATAGTAAACTCAATAAATAATAAATTGAGAATTAGAACCATCAATTGATATTCAATTACTATGATAATAAATGTTAAAACTAATAGCCAAACACAATATAAAATAGTAAAACAATAAAAAAAAGTAAATAGTGAAAAAACCTATAAACATTAATGATATTGTCATAAACCATAAAAATTTGTTCAACAAGCCTAGAAGATGCTTATAAAAGATCAAAATTTAGGATTGATTACATTAAGCTTAACTATCATGTTTGAAATATATACATATACCAAAGAATAACCTAATCTTACACCAAAAAAAAAAAAAAAAAAACTGCAACCACTAAAAAAGAAAAAAAAAACTTATGAATCAACCAATAAATCTAAAGTAAAAAAATATCATTACTTGAAGAAAAAAAAACAACCCTAACCTAACAAAACTAAAATAAATCCATAACAATCCATTATCCATAAAAATAAATTTAAGAAATCAACAAAAGCAAAATCCCCCCTTTTTTTTTTACCACTATATGAATCAATCAAACGAAACAGAAACAAATCCAAAGCATAAACTATTCAATAAAAATTAAGACTTTGAATTTTAATATATCATTTGAATTTTAAATGAAATAAGCAATCAGATGATGATAATCTCATTGGGATTTGGTCCTGTTCATATTATTATTATATTTTGTACATATATATATACACGGTATCAATGTTCTTTTTACAAACCAGAGTAAATAGGATCTACTAGGCATAGTGAATCTTGGTTACTCAAAAGTCAACATGTAAAAAGTAACAGTTACTTAGGTGCATAAACAGATACCCAACTTCCATCAAAACTAAAAAATAAACCAACCCAGTTACCAAATGCAATGACACTGTCAAAACCAACAAAACAAACAAACCCCAATAGAAAAAAATCTTGAGAAAAAACAATCCTTACATTAAAAAACTCCCCATTGACACATGACATAAAGCCCACAACACCAACAACCAAAACGGTAAACCTTATATCACAAAAATCAACGTGTTGGGTACTCCTGTCAAAGATGAAACAAACCCAGATAGATAGTTAAACCTTATATTAAAAAAATTAAGTTTTGAGTTTACATATAAAAATATACATACATATGTGTTATCAAATCTGACTTATCCATAAATCTATACCAAATCAAGAAATAAAATAGAAAAAACACACTCTATTTTTATCATCATTTTCTTCATAGCTCTATTTTCCAATATAACAAATTATAATAATAAACAAGAGTAGAAATAACTTACACTACAACTTGACGACAACCATTGCAGGAACCACAACTGACCCACAAGACATCACTCCCAGTATCAATCTGGACATAGAAATCTTTTGGTGGAGAACCCAATTTGCAGTTTTGTAAAATATAGCCTGGAAAAGAGTAATAAAGCCTGAATGATAATCATAGTCTAAAAGCAAACAAAGAACAAAACCCACAATTTCCAAAAACCAAATCAAGACAAAGAAAGGACATAAGAACATTTTTAGTAGCTAATAACTTTTCTTTTGTTGCCAAATTATGGAAACTAATCATAAAATGAAACAGCTTGAACATGTCTATTAAGACAACTAGCACTAAAAACCAAAGAAAAGACTTTCAATGAGTAACCAAATCTACTAAACAATATACATATAGTATGTAAACACAGAAAGGGAAAGAAAATGCAATCCAAAGGTGAAAACCCATCATCGAAAACTCCAAGGTAAATACATACAAAGTACAGATATTGAAATAAAAAAAACATGAACTGTTGTAACCACAAGCTCAAACCAAGAACAAAACAACAAGACAAAAACCAGAAAAGAACAATTGATCAGATATCAATTATTAAACAAAAAACTTAAACTGGTTTTAATCAAGAATCAATGCTAAAAAACATAATGAAAACTTAAAGAACACAATGCACATACGTGGTTCAAGTGAGTGTTGGCTAGACACTACTCTACTCCACGGCCAAACCAGCCACAAGGGCTATGTAGTCTCTTTATTACTTGAGTTCTCAAATTATGTACATCAATGGAGTCTTGCTCCAGTAAACTCTTATTACAGTGATACAAATCTCTCTCAAAGCTCACTTTTCTAGTCTGAATATATCTCAATATACAAAAGAATAGGAATTCAATAAAATGCTAGATAGGGAGCCTAATATATACACATGAGAAGTAAGAAACTGACTTAACCTCAAACCAATCCGAGTACCACCTGTCATAACTGAATTTAAAGATTCAGTTATGATGTTTAATAACATCTGAGTTGACCATGAGCATTTGACCAACACTTAACAATCATCCACCTTGGCTAAATGCTTGAGACTAGCACCTTGAGCTGGTTTAAAATGGCACTTCAGCAACTGAGTATGTTGAGCTAGTTTAGACAGTGTCTAAACTTGTTGTAGGGAACATACTTGGTTAACATGTCAGCTGCATTATCCTTAGTTCCCAACTTCTTGACTTGAACTTCATTTCTTCCAATGACATCTATGATAAAATGAAGTTTGATGTCTATATGTTTAGACCTCTCATGGAACATAGGATTCTTCATTAAGTGCAAAGCACTTTGATTGTCGCACAGCACAGTGATGTCCTCTAAATTGTACCCCAATTCACTTGTGAATCCCTTCAACCATATATCTTCTTTAATGGCCTCTGTTGCAGCCATGTATTCTTCCTCTGTACTTGACAGTGCCTCAACCTTTTGCAAATTCGATTTCCAACTGATGCATCCACCTAATGATGTAAATGCATAACCTGTCAATGACCTTCTTGTATCCAAACTCCCTGCATAATTAGAATCCACATACCCTTCTATCTCTGTTCTGAATTCTGCATCTGCACTGTACATTAGTCCAAGGTCCAGGGTTCCTTTGACATACCTCATGATCCATTTCAGAGCCTTCCAATGCTCAATACCAGGATCTGAAATGAATCTACTTACCACACTCAGAGCATATGCTAAATCGGGTCTTGTACATACCATAGAATACATTAAGCTCCCAACACATGAAGCATAGGGTATCTTGTCCATATCTTCTTTGTCATCTTCATTTTTGGGTGCTTGTTCCTATGAGAGTTTGAAGTGTGGTGCAAGAGGTGTAGTAACTGGTTTAGCTTCTCTCACCTTGAACCTGTTCAGTACCTTTTCAAGGTAATTTTTCTGAGATAAGAATAGGTGTTTAGGCCTTGACCTTATGATGTTAATTCCCAGAATTCTCTTTCCAATACCTAAGTCTTTCATTTCAAATTCTGACCCCAATTGTCTCTTGAGTTCATCCATTTCTGATCTGTCCTTGCCTATGATAAGAATGTCATCTACATATAATAGTAAGTACAGTGATTTATTATAGTAGACACATGGATCATAGTTACTCTTTGTATAGCCTATATGAGTCATAAACTCATTGAACATTAAGTTCCATTGTCTTGGTGCCTGCTTAAGGCCATACAAAGACTTCTGTAATAGACATACTTGATTTGGCTTGCTGCTTTTGAATCCTTCAGGTTCAGCCATATAAATTTTCTCTTCAAGCCCTCCATGTAAGAAAGCTGTCTTAACATCCATTTGATCTATTTCTAGATCATAATTCGCAGCTTTAGCCATTATCACTCGAATGGATGTCTGTTTAACAACAGGTGAGAAAATGTTTGTAAAGTCTATACCCTCTCTCTGGTTGAACCCCTTTGCAACCAATCTGGCCTTATATATGATTTTCTCTCATGGTAGACCTTCCTTTAGTTTAAATATCCACTTGCAGCCTATAAGTTTCTGTCCAGGTGGCTTATTTACTATGATCCAGGTCTTGTTCTTAATAAGAGAAGTCATTTCTTCCTAAATAGCATTGTTCCATTCACTATTGTTACTGCTATTCATAGCTTGTTGATAGGTTGTTGGTTCTGTACTTTCAATCTCTTCTGCTATGTTCAGAGCAAATGTTGTGTAATCAGCATATCCAAGTCTGTCAGGTGGTTTAAGCTCTCTTCTTGCCCTGTCTCTGGCCAGCTGATAGTCATCTAGATCTGTCTGTGTTGTCTCACCACTTGAATCAGCTTCATTTTCATCTTCCTAAATTTCTGTGTGCCCTGGTGCTTTATTTCCTTTAATTTGAACTGTTATACTTTTCTGGATGCTTGTATCAATTACTCTGTTTTTCACTGAGCCATCTATTTGTACCATAGCCATTTGATCTTCCTTGAATACCACATCCCTGCTTATGATGCATTTCTTGTGACCCTCTTCCAAGCACCATAATCTGTAGCCTTTAACTCCATCAGGGTACCCCAAAAACATGCATTTCAGTGCTCTTGGTTCGAGTTTGTCTTGCCTTATATGAAGATAGGCAAGACAACCAAAAACTCTCAAGTGATCTAACTTAGGTGCATTTCCTGTCCATAGTTCTTGTGGGGTTTTTAAATTGATTGCTATGGATGGACACCTGTTTATGAGATAACAGGCTGTCTTTACTGCTTCACCCCAGTATTTTCTCTCCAAATTTGCTCCTTTGAGCATGCACCTGACTCAATCAATGTCCTATTCATCCTCTCAGCTAGGCCATTTTGCTGAGGGGTTTTAGGTACTGTTTTGTGCCTGGCAATACCCTTCTTGTCACAATAAGCATTGAATGACCCTGAGCAAAATTCAAGGCCATTGTCTGTTCTTAATTTTCTAACTTTCTTGCCTGTTTGAGTCTCAACTAGTTTCTTCCATTTGACAAAAGTTTCAAATGCCTCATCTTTTGTCTTCAATAAGAACACCCAAGCTTTCCTTGAGTAATTATCCACGATGCTTAAGAAATAGTTGGCACCCCCTAGTGATTGAACTCTTGAAGCCCCCCACAGATCAAAATGAACATAGGCCAGTGGTTCTTTGGTGGTATGCATTCCAACTAAAAACTTGACTCTGCAGCTCTTCCCCATGACACACTCTTCACAAAACTTTAATTTTCCATCTAGGTTTTCCTTCAAGAGGCCTTGTTTATTCAGCTCAACCAAGCCTCTCTCACTGACATGACCTAGTCTCATGTGCCATAGCTTGGTGTTGTCAACACCAGCTCTTCCAAATGCAGTATCCACACTACCTTCAGTAGCATTAGCAGACTTGCTGCTGTCAGTCTACCCAACTAAGACATAAATGCCATTCTTGAGTTCACCTTTCATGACAACCATAGATCCCTTAAGAACCTTTAGTGAGCTTTCGATCTTAATAGAGCAGCCTTTAGAAATCAATTCCCCAACAAATAACAGATTTCATTTGAGTGCAGGGACATACCTCACATCTGTCACAGTCCTTGTCACACCATCATGCATTTTGATCATGACTGACCCTATGCCTTCAACCCTACAAGCTTTGTTGTCTCCTAGTAGAACTGAACCTGCTGTCAGATCTTTGAATTCACAAAAGAATTCTCTGTGAGGTGTCATGTGGAATGAACAGCCCGAGTCAAGAATCCATTATTGGCCAGTTTCTTGACTTGAGACTACTAGAACATCAGCTGAGTCATAGCCCTCTGATGCAACACTAGCATCTCCTCTTTCCTTCCCTTTGTCCTTTTTTAACTTTACCTGCAAAGCATTGCACTCATCTCTGAAATGACCTTCTTTCTTACAGTAGTAGCATTGTTTTCCAGTCCTAGATTTCGATTTAGACCTTTGTCCATGATGACTGTTCTTGCTGTTGTTGTTTCCTTTGTGGTTGCCATTGTTAAACTTGTTCCCACCAGATCTTGAATCCCTGTTCTCTGATCTGCCTCTTACATACAAGCCTTCACCATTATTCTCACTCTTTTCCTCAGATTTCTTTTGTATCTCCTTAGAATTCAAAGCAACTTTCACCTCTGACATAGTCAAGGTATCCTTTCCATACAATATGGTATCCACAAAATGTTCATAGGCTTTTGGTAATGAACTGAGTAAGAGAATACCTTGATCCTCATCATCAATCTTGATCCCGATATTGTTGAGATCCAAGATGATCTTGTTGAATTCATCCAAGTGTTTCCTGAGTTCCTTGCTATCTTCCATCTTGAGAGTGTAGAGTTTCTTCTTGAGATAGAGCTTATTTGCAAGTGATTTCTTCATGTAGATGCCTGACAATTTCTCCCATAGACCAGTAGCAGTGTCTTCACTCGACACTTCTCTCAAGACCTTATCTCCAAGACTGAGAAGAATAGCACTATGTGCCTTTGATTCTATTTCCTTCACCTTCTTCTTGTCATCTTCAAGATTCTTAAGCTCTTCTTTGTCAATAGCTTCTGAAATCCCCTGATGAACAAGTAAAGCCTTCATTTTGATTCTCCATAAGCTGAAGTCATTAGCTCCTGTGAACTTATCCACTTCAAACCGTGTGGAAGCCATTTGAGATCAATTCTTGATCTTTCTTGAAACCTTGATGTTGTTCTTGATGGACCTCGAACCTGGCTCTTGATGCCACTTGTTGTAACCACAAGCTCAAACCAAGAACAAAACAACAAGACAAAAACCAGAAAAGAACAATTGATCAGATATCAATTATTAAACAAAAAATATAAACTGGTTTTAATCAAGAATCAATGCTAAAAAACAGAATGAAAACTTAAAGAACACAATGCACATACGTGGTTCAAGTGAGTGTTTGCTAGACACTACTCTACTCCACGGCTGAACCAGCCACAAGGGCTATGTAGTCTCTTTATTACTTGAGTTCTCAAATTCTGTACATCAATGGAGTCTTGCTCCAGTAAACTCTTATTACAGTGATACAAATCTCTCTCAAAGCTCACTTTTCTAGTCTGAATATCTCTCAATATACAAAAGAATAGGAATCAATAAAATGCTAGATAGGGAGCCTAATATATACACATGAGAAGTAAGCAACTGACCTAACCTCTAACCAATCCGAGTACCACCTATCATAACTGAATTTAAAGATTCAATTATGATGTTTAATAACATCTGAGTTGACCATGAGCATGTGACCAATACTTAACATGAACAAAAGAAGGGAAAGCTCTCTCCAGCATGATTTTCTCCTCATACTTCATTTTCTCCTCGTCGTTTCTCACGTCGTCAACCCTCCGCTGCAGCAAAGAATCAGAGATGGAAGCTCAATGGTTGTGTGTGTGTGTGTGTGTGAGAGAGAGAGAGAGAGAGAGTTTAGAGAGGGAGGGAATAAGATGTATTAGGTTTAGGGTTTCATTTAAAAGCATATATATATATAGATATATATTTAAAATATGGCCCTTAAAATATTTCAGATTTCCTAAACAAAATATAAAAAAAAGTTCTATGCAGGAGTAATGTGTAAAAAATTAACATAATAGTTATAAAGGTGAATATGATGTGTAAACTAGCTAGGATGTGTAAAAAATAGTTTGGTCACGTATTCTTATATAAAAAAATATAACTACATTAAAAATTTGACTTTATTATTATTTGTTGATCCTCGATTTGGCCAATGACACGGAGTCAAAAATACGACAAAAAATAAGATAATAATCAAGAATGTAATCTAATGGTAAAGAATACACACAGACGATTTATAGTGGTTCGGCCCCAAAGAATGGTAATGACCTACGTCCACTTAGTGCTATTATTAATATTGAATCCCAATGCCGTGATCAAAGAACTAGGGTTCTTGGGTTTCACAAACCTTGGGAGAATTACAACAAGACGATGGATAATCGCACTGTATGTTCTTTCTCTTAGTATTCAGGAAAAAGATTCAAAGGTCCAAAAGTCCAAAAGTCCCCTCCTTGAGCTCGGGTTACATGGGCCAATGGGCCTTAACTCTCCTTAATATCTGTGTATTAAGGCAATAAAGAGGAAATAATCAACGTAGTAATTATAAGATTACAATCTTTCAAGGAAATAAACCGAAGCATACGACCAGCCTGGTCGCATCCAATCGTGTGGTTTAACGAAGCAACAGGTAGCTGGTCGATAATCGAACAGCACCTCCTTATTTTGACTCTGCCACGTGTCAACCACGTGTGAGAAATCATTGCCACGTCATCAGCGACCGTTTTTGGGTAAACATTATTATTATTATTATAACTTTACTTTCAGGATTACACCCATCTCTATTCACATTCAACACTTTGAGTGCTACGAGGTTAATAGTAAAATATGAATTATTTATTATTACATAAATAATTGGAAGTTGCTTGGAATATAGAAATTTAGTTAATTAGTATATTTGAAAACATATTTTATCATTTAATTATTTAATCTAGACTATGATATGATATATTTGTCTTTTTTTCCTGTAGAAAAATATCTTGTAATTGAAACATATACTACATCCATTGACATAATGGGAAATGGTAAGATTTCATTAATAATAGTTTAAATCAAATTATAAACCTACAAAAAAAATTATGAATTGTATATTTGAATTTTTTTCCTTTTTGAAGATCATGACAAACCACCTACAAAAAGAATTTCATATAAGGATTTTCTAGAAGAAAAAAAGGAAGAGATTCATAGAAAACAAAGAGACAGATATGCTAAACAAAAAGCGCTAAAAACCAATTCAATTAGTATAAATGATACAGAATCATCAAATAACGATGATTTGGACACATTTGTTAATGATTGTACGATAGTATCGATTACTCAACATTCAAATATTGGTGTTCAATATACGAACAATATTGAACATGTTAGTCCTCTTCAAAGAGTATCAAAGAGACAATGAAATTCTCATACTCATACTAACATCAATGAAAGGGACCGTCTCATGAATTCTTTCTTTATCCCAATCTTGATGGCACCAGACTAATTTATTTAGAGGCAAATTCATCTATATAAATGTCTCTATCCAACAGGTTTCTGAAATTATTTTTCTCAATAGTCTAATTCAACCATCCTTCTATTCTTTTTTTCTTAACATTTCAATTTTTTTTATGAATAGGACCCATATTGTAACGACCCAAAATCACTAATATGGCTTAAGGGCCTTGATTAGTGTGTCGGGAGGGCATAATTGGTTTATGTGTGAATTTATTGATTTAATGCATGATTACATGATAAGCATGCTTGTATGATTATATGAACATAAATGTGATTAAATGTTATACTTGTGAGAACCACATTATTATGTGGGTAAATCTGCAGCAGGCGACTTGAGGCGATCCTAGGGAGCTAGATAGCGGGAAAGTCACAACGGGGCTTAATATTTGACTTTGGAAAAGTCAAGGGGTGTTTTAGGTATCGGGTGGTTATTTAGATTATCGGGTTACGAAAATAAATAATTGGAGATATATTTGAGGTTAGGAAGTTTAGGTGGGAATATTGGGGAATTTTACCATTTTGCCCTCGGGGACGTTTCCGATACCCCGAGCTTTGGGATTAGCTTAATTTCCTAAGGATAGACTTAAGGAGCTACAGAAAATAGTAGAACATAATAAACCGAATCTTTCCTCTTTCTCCCTTTCTCTCTCAAAGGAAACCTTGGAATCTAAAGGAACTCAGCTGAAAGCTCTGTGGTTTAGGCTTGGGTCTTGAGGGATTAGCTCAATTTTAGCAAAGGAATTCAACCAGGACTAAGGTAAAGATTGATTCTCATTTTCTGTTGTTGAAATTCTGAGATTTTGGTTGTGTTCTAAGTAGTTTTTGGGTTTTGGATTTGAAGATTAAATTGAGGCTAGAACCTTGGAAGTTAGCTCAGAAAGCTCCTAAAGGATTGGTTCTGCAGCTGAGGTAAGCTCGAATTTAAGGTTTAATGGTTGAGTTATAGGATTTCCATTGCTGGGTTTTGCGTTCTTGAGTTAGAAAGTTTCAGTGATTAAAATAGGTTTTTGATGGGTTTATAGTCTAGGTCTCAGCTGGGTTATGTTTGCTGGAATCTTGTGGGAAGATCTTGGATAATTGAGTTGTGGAATTGGGGTAGTTTTGAATGAGTTTGCATGAGGTTTGAGAGTCAAAAATGGAGGTTTTTCTGGGTTCGAAGGGGTCGAGGGGTAGTTTTGAATGAGTTTGCATGAGGTTTGAGAGTCAAAAATGGAGGTTTTTCTGGGTTCGAAGGGGTCGAGTCGCAGCATAGTTCTTGGTGAGCCGCGACCCTTCGAAGTTGATGGGTGCTGAGGAAGGAGGGCGGGCCGCGGCCCTTACTTGTTTTTGGGCATTGGGAGGCCTCTGGTTGGGGCCATGCCGCGGCATGGGTGGCTAATGCCGCGGCCCTTAAGGGATTTTGGGATTTTGATATTCTAGGCTTGGGAATTTAACCTAGGGTGCTCGAGATTGAATCTTTTACCATGTTTGGTGAAGTTCAATGTTCCGGAGACTAGAACTTTGTCTAGAAGCTCATTTATGATTATTGATGGTATCCTTTATCTTGGTTGTGACTAGGTGCTAAGCTAGGGCTCGGGGATCGGATCACGCTCAAGGAGCATCGCTCGTAACTAGTTCACTTGGAAGCCAAAGGTAAGAAAACTGCACCTGGTTGTGTATTTGTAATGGGACTAAGGGTTCCCTAATATGTATGCAATGAAAAGGATGGTATTATGCCATGTAAATAGCAAACCAACAGCCTAAGAGTGCCAAAGGTTACACTTGCGCATAGGGCGCGACTCGGCCACTGGTAGCCGAGGACAGCTTATTATGCACTGAGCTCGGTTTAAGCGGGCCGGAGTCAGTGGGGTAAACAGAGGGTGCGGCCTAAGTTGTCGGCCCTAGTTATTATGTGATTTGACTGTTATTAATGATTGGTTGCATCTTTGATTCTGATTACATGCTATGTGATTAGTGTGGAATGTTAAGTGGTTGATCATGCTTGATGAATTATTCTCTTGATATGATTGTTGAGATGTGTAATATGTTTTCTTGCTGGGTCATGGCTCACGGGTGCTACGTGGTGCAGGTAAAGGCAAGGGCAAACTTGATCAGCCCTGACTTGGAGAGCTCTGTGAGCGGAATGTACATGACCAGCTGCTCAGCCGCCACGGTTGAGAGGATAACAGGAACAAAAAAGCTATAAATGTCTGTTTTGCCTTAGAGTGACTAATGGTAGTCTGTATTTTGGAAATTTTGTAAACTAACCTGTAAACACTGTTCCTTTTTGGGATCCCATAAGTAAATTTGTTTAAGTATATGAAATGTATCTTTTGAGACCAAAACCATTTTATCCTTAGCACATTTATGGTTTAGTGACACATTTTGACTAAATGACTTGATTAACAAGTCCTGCACCTTTATAAGTACACAGTGTAGCGGTCCTGACTACCCAGGGTGTTACACGTATGTTGTTCGAGAGGGTCTAATCTACGAAACAAACATATCAAGACCTTGTAGGGGTAAAAAAATTAATATAAAATTAGTTAGTTTTTCAAATTCATTCATTAAAACAATATGAATAGTTTCATTTTTTTTTTCTAATTATCTAATCTCATCAAAATAGGTCAATCGCATACGCGTTAAACTGGATTTAGACAATTGCTAAAAGTAGTGTCATCTGAACCATATTCACTTCCATTAGTGTCTAGCTGTAGACATTGTAAAGCAAAGCGACTCTGCCATGAAACAACTGCCTTTTATTGTGCTGATGGAAAATTTCTCTGGCCACAAATAATGTACCAAGTGAGCTTTATGTGTTGTTTACATCAAACAGTAGTGAATCTGCACATTTTCGAACATACATTCGAACTTATAACAATAAGTTTTCATTTACATCATTCAAGTTTAATTTTGATAAAGAACTCTGTCAAAGAAATAGAGGAATATATACTTTCAGAACCCAAGGACAAATCTATCACTATATCAATGATTTGCTCCCTTCCAATAGTCGTCATTCTTATCTCCAATTGTACTTCTACGACACAGAACATGAATAAGAAAATCGAATTTCTGATTCAAACAGAATGGAGCCATCAAGTGTAACCCAACTCATCAATATTCTTCACATCAATCCTTATTCCATTTTTTATTTGGAAAAATAAATCATTCATATAAAAACAAATCCTGGGCTTGATCAACGTGTATTCAATGTCCCCACATCCTCACAACTTGAAGCGATATGGGTTGAAAATGATGATGGAGATCAACCGAGATGACGTAACATTCTTGTGTATAACCATTCTGGTGGAAATCATAAACTACCAAATACTTATCAACAATGTTATTGTTTGAATTTCATCAATATTTTTAGTAATATATTTATGTCATATTGTACGCCCTAATTCTCCACGGGCTATTAGCGAGCTGAGGCTTGGCATAATTATATCAACCACGTGGAGGTCACGAGCTCTGAGTTGCTGTCACCAGCTCGAGGTAGCGAAAGGCTTACTAAGATTACTAAGAAGCCGGGTTAGGAGTATGGACACCGCAAACTAAGAAGACATCCAGTTCGAGGTGCGAGCTTGAGTTGGAAGCTGTGACCCTTTATATGAAGTCAACCACGCAATGGAAACGTGCATATATTAGACATCACGTGTCTGATATATCCCTGAATTCTCGGACACGCAGCATAAACGTGCGTGTTCAGGCACCCACGACTGGGTTGGGCCGTGCGGCCCATTATCCCCCTTACCTATTGATTAGACCACACTTCATTTGTCAGGTTTTAGGAATTAATCATGAATGTCACAGAAGTGACATGATGGGTAAGAAGGTCACGGGATAACCCCTCTTGCCAACCCCCAGGTGTCCTCTCCTATAAATATGGAGACCCTGGGAGTTGCAAAGGCTTGGATTCTATTGTGTAAAGAAATACCCTGTAAAGAATACCAGAAATATAGCAATAACAGTGGCTGGTGGAGTAGAAGGATTTTAACCTTTGAACCACCTAAAAAAGTATCCGTATCACCATTTTGTTTTAAGATCATTCATCTGTTACGGTTCATTACTTAGCACTAATCACATCCTCTTATTCTTTTAATTACCTGTTGACGAAGATCCGTGTCAACAGTTTGGTGCTTTCATTGAGAGCTTGTTAGATTGGTGCTATCGCAAATACCCAACCATGGTGGTCACTCGCTCAAGACACGGTAACGAGGCGGACCAACATGATGGGCAGGAGGCCCATCATGTTGCCATCTCCGATGATCAGAATCCTGAAGTTCAGCAGCGGCCGGGCAAGCAGCCAATAGGCCAAGATGACACTGGAAGTTTGGCACCCCGACCACCTAATCCGAACCCAGATTCCTACATGGCGGTAGAAATGGAGAATGCTCAGCTGAGGAGTCAGCTGGCGAAAGCTAACCAGCAAATTAAGGAGGTGTTGGCCCGACTACCCCCTTTTACAACTGACGTTAACGTCAGAGAGAGGCAAGGCGAGACTCATAAGTCCCGCCAGGGTAATCGGTCCAGGCCTAGCTGGTCAGGCAGACCCCCGACATCAAACCCTACTCCCTCATCGCACCACCGAGGGACCACCTTTGAAGAACTACCTAGGGCCGAGCAGCAGTATAGCAGATCGGTCCGAACTTCAACTCCCAGCTCACAGCCACCCTCGAGTGCGCCCAGGAGGGCTCGGGGGAATTCTCGAAGGGGGTCAGGGGAGGGCTCACAGCGACAGCCCGTCCTGGCCAGTCGACCCGCGCCCCGCTCAGACCACCGAGCGCTGGACTCGGAGGTTGGCAGAGCCGAGCGGCCCCTACCTAACCTGATCCGCCCTGACGGGACCAGGATTGCATCCTCGGTCAGACATCCTCCTTCGCCGATAAGATATCCATCTCCTCCTCAGCTAGTCCGAGATATTCCAGCTATGGGAGTAGTAGGAGAAACCCACCTTCCGCAGGACCTTCCCCTCATAGCAGGGCGCCCAGAGAAGTCCCGGATCCTCATCCCCAGAGGCGGGCTCCAAGCTTCTCAAACGGGAGCTATTGGACCGGAAGCCGCTGAAGTGACCTTTCTGGCAGAGACCTGCACCAATGCCTAAGCTCGGCGCAAAGTCCTCAAGCCACCCCGAGGGGCGATCTCCGAGATCGTCTTACCTCTCAAATGGGAGACCCAGCAGGAAATGGCAGCCATGCTCGCCCAAGGGAAGACCTGTCCGAGGTACGCAACAGTGGGAATGTCCCATATAACCTATCTCAAGATAGGAGGGACAATAACCCGCCAAACGTGTACAATGGATCCGGAGCTGTTGAACAGCCCCAAAATAACCAAGGAAATCAGGACAAAACCCTTGAGTGCCTGGCTCAGATGGAGGAGCTAATGAGGAAGCTCCTGTCAGAGAAAGAAAAAGACGAATATGATTCAGGGGACGAACTTGAGCTATTCGCCCCCAGCATAGCAGCAATGGCATACCCACCCGGTTTCCATATGCCGCACCTGTCCAAATTCAACGGAGATGGAGATCCGTCAGATCACCTGGGTATGTTCAATACCCTGATGATGGCCCACAACATTGGCCCCGAGCTTAGATGTTTAATATTTCCCTCCACAGTGACTGGGCCGGCCAGAAAGTGGTTCAAACAAAGTAAAAAACAGTCAATCAGCTCATGGAAAACTTTCTCTACTGACTTCAAGAGAGCATTCTGAGCTTCCCAGGCTGCCCGCGTCAAAGCCGATACCCTGGCAAACGTAAGGCAACAACCCGATGAGCCTCTGAAGGCTTACCTGAGCAGATTTGTGAATGTCGCTGCTCGGGCCAGAGACGCGGATGATAGCTCTAAGATAATGGCTTTGAGAACTGGAATCCTCGTCGGAGGGGGACTCTGGAATGAGATACAAAGAAAGAGAGTCAGCTCCGTAAACGAATTACTGAATAGGGCCCAGGGATGGATCAACTTGGAGGAGGCACAAGCCTCAGCCGCAGGAACCAGCCAGGTCCCTGAGCAGCCTGCTGGAGTGGGAACGGAGGTCGTGACAGCGACCCAGAACGTTACACAGAATAACCAATTTGGAGGCAAGAGAAAGGGGAACAGCGAGGGCAACCAACATGGCCCAAAGAAGAATAAGTTCGTAGAAAATTTTAAGCCGGTCTATGCGAATTATACGGAGCTCACCCACTCTAGGGAGAACATTTTCTTAGCAAACTCTGCTCGCCTCCCCTGGAAGAAGCCGGAGCCGTTAAAGCACCAGAAGGGGAAGCGAGACCCCTCCAAGTTTTGCCGTTTCCACAACGACATTGGCCACAATACCGATGACTGTAGACACCTGAAGGATGAGATCGAGACTCTCATTCGAGCTGGCCCCTTGGCTCAATACGCGCAGAACAGAGTTCCCGCAGCCCGTCTAGCTCCGAAAGTCCCGGTCAATCAGCCCGGGTCTCGGATAGATCAGGGCGTCCCTCCTCCAGTGATAGGAGGAGAGATCTCCACAATCTCTGGAGGTCCTCATTTGGCTGGCACGAGCAGAGGTGCCCAAAAGAGGTATGTCAATGAACTTAAGGCTCATAATGGAGTGGAGTTCGTCCCCGAACAGCATCTGCCGAAGCAGCAGCGATTGGAGAGGCAACCAATCATTTTTACTGAGGAAGATGCCAGCCACGTTCAGTTCCCTCATAACGACCCTCTGGTCATAGCAGTGCAACTCGCTAATCGGAGGGTTAGGAGAGTGCTTGTCGATAATGGGAGCTCGGTAAACCTTCTATTCTGATCCACGCTGGAGAAGATGGGTTTGTCTATCGCCGAGCTGAAAGCAACCTCCATGATGCTTTATGGTTTTTCTGGAGAAGGATCGGCGGCTTTAGGGAAGATCAAGCTGGTGATCACCTTAGGAGAGGGACCTCGGACGGTCTCTAAACTCCTCGAGTTCATGGTCATCGATTGTCCCGCCGTGTACAATGCCATTCTGGGTCGACCTACACTTATAAGTTTTGAAGCCATCACCTCCATTCGCCACCTCGCGCTGAAATTCCCCTCTTCCACGGGGATATGCACGGTCCGTGGCGATCAACTTACTGCCAGGGAATGCTACAACATTTCCATGAAGGGAAAATTAAAACCTGGGCAGTTAACAATGACCGTCCAAGGTGGAGAAGAGGAATCTCAGGAACCTTTGCCTAATCCTGAGATTGAAAAACCTCGAAGCGCCGAAGGGGAAAATATCGTCCTAAGTGAGGATATCGACCCCCGAATCGATGAGGATAAATCCAAGCTCCAAGCTATCGAAGAGCTCGAGGAAGTAAATATCGATCAACAGAATCCCTCACGGATGGTTAAGCTCGGGAAAAACCTCTGTGGCAAGAGGAAGGCGGAGCTGATCAAGTTCCTGCAGGAGAACCTGGATGTGTTTGCATGGTCACATGAGGACATGGTGGGAATCAGTCCAAGTGTCATCATGCACACCCTCCATTTGGATAAGAGTGTGCCTGCGAAGTCCCAGAAACAGAGGCGCCTGGGAACAACTCGAGCTGAAGCCCTAGAAGAGGAAGTAGCCCGACTCAAGAAATGCGGCTTTATCCGCGAAGCCAAGTTCCCGGTCTGGGTCGCTAATCCCGTGTTGGTCCCGAAGCCCAACGGGAAATGGCAGACCTGCATCGACTTCTCCGATCTGAACAAAGCCTGCCCCAAGGACTGTTTCCCCTTGCCGAGGATCGACCAATTGGTAGATGCCACGATGGGGCACGAGCTCATGTCCTTTATGGATGCCTATTCGGACTATAATCAGATCGCCATGAATCCAGCACACTAGCTTCATGACCCTAACTAACGTCTATTGTTACAAGGTCATGCCGTTCGGACTGAAGAACGTCGGTGCTACATACCAGTGATTGGTGAACAGGATGTTTGCCAACCAGATCGGGAAAAACATGGAAGTGTACGTTGACGACATGCTGGTCAAATCGAAGACTGCCGATAACCATGTTTCCGACCTGGAGGAATGCTTCAAGATACTAAGAGAATACGACATGAGGCTTAACCCACAGAAGTGCACTTTCAGGGTCGCATCTGGAAAGTTCCTGGGTTTCATTGTCAACACCAGAGGAATCGAGGCAAACCCCAATAAGATCAGGTCGTTGCTGGAGCTGCCCCCACCACGATCGCGAAAGGACGTTCAGGGCCTGACAGGAAGGGTGGCGGCCCTTAATCGGTTTATTTCTAAATCCACCGACAAGTGCCTGCCATTCTACAACCTGCTCCGGGGGAATAAGAAGTTTGAGTGGACAGAGGAGTGCGAGTGTGCGTTCCTCAACCTGAAAGAACATTTGGCCGAGCCGCCCGTATTTTCCAAACCAACGGTAGGAGAGCCTCTTTTCCTTTACTTAGCTGTCACAGAAGATGCGGCTAGTGCCGTATTGGTCCGAGAAGAAGACTGGGTTCAAAAACCAGTCTATTACATCAGCAAGAGACTTCTCGGAGCCGAGTCCCGATACCCGTTGATGGAGAAGATGGCATTCTGTCTTATCACGGCCTCTTGAAAGCTCAGGCCGTATTTCCAATCCCACTCAATACACGTCATGACTGATCAACCTTTAAGGCAGGTTTTGCAGAAACCTGAAGCATCGGGACGCCTGTTGAAGTGGGCTATTGAGCTCAGCCAGTTCGAGATTTTGTACACTCCGCGAACTGCAATAAAAAGCCAGGCCCTGGCTGATTTTGTGGCAGAATGCACAGGATTCCAAGGAGACCCTGTGGAAGATTCACCCCAGGTCACATCGGCCCAGGCATCATAGAAGATCTTCGTGGATGGCTCATCTAATGAGAATGGCTCCGGGGCTGGAATCATTTTGATATCCCCAGAGGGGCATAGATTCCACTCGGCGCTGAGGTTCGGATTCAAGGCATCCAACAACGAGGCCGAATACGAAGCTTTGCTGGCCGGGATAAGGGTGGCCCAGGAGCTGAAGGCCAGATCTGTTCAGTGCTTCAGCGATTCCCAGCTCGTGGTAAACCAGGTGCTAGGTGAATATCAAGCACGGGGAACCAAGATGGCTGCTTACCTGGCCAAGGTAAAGGTTGAGCTGTCCGCATTCGAACGGGGTTCAATCGAACAGATACCTTGGGAGCAGAATGCCAACGCAGACGCCCTCGCCAAGCTCGCTACCTCTGGGGAGATGGAGGCTTTGGGATTAGTACCGGTGGAGTTCTTGGAGAAACCAAGCATAGAAGAAGTCGAGGCAGAGGTCGAGATGATCTACGCCAGACCGACCTGGATGACTCCCATCCTAAAGTATCTCATCGAAGGAAAGTTACCCGGAGGACGTAATGACGCACGGCGGATACTTTACCAGGCTCCAAGGTATACAGTGGTAGATGGGATGCTATAACAACGTGGACACTCTCTACCCCTCCTACGATGTGTTCTACCGGGCGAGGCAAAGACCATTTTGCAAGAAGTGCACGAGGGTTTTTGCAGGGACCACACTGGGGGGCAAAGCTTGGCCCTGAAAATCTTAAGGCAAGGATATTACTGGCCCACTTTGTCAAAGGATTCGATCTCGTACATCAAGAAATGTGACAAGTGCCAGCGATTCGCCACGGTTGCCCGAGCTCCCCCAGTCGAGCTGAAGATGATCTCATCCCCGTGGCCATTCGCGGTCTGGGGAATCGACTTGGTTGGTGCCCTCCCCATTGGAAAGGGAGGGGTCTGTTACGCGGTGGTGGCTATCGACAACTTCACCAAGTGGGCTGAGGCAGAACCCTTGGCAACAATCACTTCCAAGAGAGTCCTCGACTTCGTGGTCAAAAGCATTATCTGCTGGCTCGGGCTGCCAAAGAAGATCGTATCCGATAATGGGACTCAGTTCGACAGCGACCTCTTCACCGAATTCTGTGAAAGGTATGGCATTGAGAAAAGTTTCTCCTCCGTGGCCTACCCCCAGGCTAATGGGCAGGTCGAAGCCGTCAATAAGACGCTAAAGGCGAGCCTTAAGAAGAGGCTGGACGAAGCCAAGGGAGTCTGGCCAGAACAGCTCCCCCAGGTACTGTGGGCATACCGGACCTCGCATCGAACTCCTACAGGTCATACTCCTTTCTCCCTAGCTTTTGGGAGTGAGGCAGTCCTTCTTGTCGAGATAAAGATATCTTCACATAGAGTCCAGGCGTATGACCAGGATCGCAACCACGAACTGCTTTGCGCGTCCCTTCACATAGAGTCCAGGCGTATGACCAGGCGTATGACCAGGATCGCAACCACGAACTGCTTTGCGCGTCCCCCATAAAGGAGAAGTCTCCATCTGGGCTGTAGACCCAACAATGGTACAGCATGGCCTCCATGGAGGAGCTAGCGGCTGCCCTCTCCGTCGCCAGGGCGGCCTTGGCCTCCTCGGCCTCGGCCTTCGCGGCGTCCAGTGCGGCCCGAGCGGCCCTGGCCTCCTCGAGCTCAGTCCTCGCAGTGGCTAAAGCAGCCAGGGTAGCCTCGGCCTCTTGCAACTTGGGGCGAGATGCGTCCAGCTCGGCCTGCGCAGCCGCCAGGGCATCCTTGGTATCTTGTTCTTGCTTTTGGGCAGTCTTAATGGCAGCCAAAGTTTTCTGGTGCTTGCCCCTCATATCCTCGAGCCGAGCCCTGGATCGGGATATGCTCCGATGGAGAGCCAAGGCACCCTGGAAGACAAAAAGATGATAAGGCAACTGCCTTAGAGAAAAAGAAAAACAAACATGTAGTGCATAATGAGCATGAGATACAAATGGCAAGGCCAACTTACCGTGAGAGCCATCCCCAATGAAGACTCCATCACGTTCTCCGGGCACCTCGTCTCGATCGCCCGCAGGTCCTTCTCGGCGGCGTTGTAGTAATGGTCCACGGTGTAGCTCGCCGTCTCGTAGACCGTCCCCCGAAAGACGTCGGGGATCTTCTCCAGAGCCTGGGGGTTCATTGTGACGCGCACCTTGGGGGTGGTGGTGGACAAGGTCCCGGTGGGCACCTCATTTCCCGAGCAGGGTTGGGAACTCACGGGGGAGGAGGAGGCATCTTCATTGCAGGAGGTGGCGGAGGCACTTTCTCCTGAGCTGCCGGAGCCTAGTTTTTCCCCTTTGCAGGGGACTTAGAGGCACTCCCGATGGCCTTCTTCGCCAGCCGGAGCTTTTTCACCATGGGCCCAGAGGCCCCCAAGGAAGGGTTCCCTCCAGGGAACATAGATCGCAGGTCCTTGCTCCCGGGCTGAGACATCTCCTCTGAGAAAGCAAAGGCAAAATGTTAATATACAGATAGAAATATTTGTGCAAGACAACAAAAGTTAAAGGGAAAACAGATCTCAAGTATATTGAAAGGGATCCTACCCTCCAAGCTAGAGGAGGAATCAATGGTCACGACCACCGGCCCCGGACCTGCAGCGGGGGAGTCTAGGTTAATGACCTCGCGGGCTGGAAGAGGCTCTGGGTCCGAATTTGGCTCGGGACTAGACTCTTCTACATATTGTCTAAGACTCGGAGCTACTATACCCTTCTGAAGGGAGGGCCACGACCGAAGATTGGTCCCATACTCCTAAAAAAAGACTGACCTAAAAGCTATGGTGTTGTCTACGACTACAGTTCCCCTAGGGAGGCTACTTTCGTAATCCAGCACGAGCTGGTCGACACATTGGAGTAGGGTTACGTCGCGGTCTGGGTCACTTCGGTGACATTGAACAGGCTGGTTAGGATTGAACCTAGCTAACCGAAGGTCTGCGTGGCCCTATCTAAGTCCCTAAACATGTAAGGATTACCTTGCCCAGAGGGACCGGCTGCTGCTCCGGACCGGGCCCTCTCCTCGTCCGTTTGTTGGGCGACCTCCAGAGCCCGTTTCCGCCTCACGAGGGGCACCTCGTCCTCTTCCTCTTCTCCCGCGGCCTCCTCCTCGGGGATGGGTGCTATCTCGCGAGCTGGAGGGAGGCCCCGCGATCTCCTCAAGGCCAAAGTCTGGCCTGGGGAGATTAGTTTGCACGCCAGCATCGTCTCGTCCGACACGAGCTGGCGGTAGTCCTTTTCACAGGGGAGGCAGCCCTGCCAATGTCTCGTATTGACCCCCGAGGGTCACAGATTTGGCCATCCTCGCGAAAATGGCTGCATGGTTCTCTCTAAGTCAGGAACTAATAAAGGAAAATAACCAATAATCAGCTCACGAGCTAAGAGCAAAGGGTACTTACGAGGGCGGTTGAAGTAGTGATGTTCGCAATTGCTCGATGACCGCAGACATGTTTGGAAAACGGGTCAAGTAGTAGAACCCGTCGCCTCGCCCCCTCTGCTCCGGGCTGGCCTTGAGGCAGAAGAAGTATAGGATGTCCACCGGGGTGGGGACCTCCCATTCCTGCTTCAGGAATAAGTACCTCAACCCCACTAACAAACGATACGAGTTAGGGGGGAGCTGGAAAGGAGCCAACCTCACGTAATTGAGGAAGTCGGCAAAATACTGGTCAAGCGAGAGGAAGGCCCCAGCCTTGAAGTGCTCGTGACTCCAGGCCGCGTATTCTTCATCGAGCGGCGTGTAGCTCCGCTCGCCTTCTAGGGGAGGTCGAGCGATTAGGGCGCCCCTCCCAATCTCGATATTGTGGGAAAGGAATATCTTATTCACTTTCCCCTGGTCGGTGATCTTCGAGACAATCCTCTCGGCCTCGAAGAAAGCGTCGAGTCTCACCTCGAGCTTCTGCTCCACGGCGGGACCGAAAGCGGGGATCGGAGAGTCCATGACCACCTCTTTTCCCTTGGCTTGCTGAGAAGACAGGCCGCCAGCAGTCTTCTTAGGGGCGGTCTTCTTTGGTCCCATCTGGTCGCCTAGCGAACAAAAGAAGAAATTTTAGAAAAGGCGACCTAAGCATAAGAAAGAATCTAACGCGAAGAGTTTCCTTTGCACGGGCTGAGGTAATCTCAGCCCGTGGAGAGTGAGACCATGCGGTTCTATGAACACGCGCCTGTGCTCCCAACGAATCCCCGATAACTCGGAATCCATGTGTCATGAGGGTCAGGATAAAAATTTTCCTTGGAAGGAAAGTTTTAGTAGGAAAACAATGCGAAACCGTCTGTGAAATGTGTCCCCTAAGCTACCCGGTTTTGCACCCAAAAGGCTGGATATTTCAAACAAGCATACCAAAAATCCTACCCAGAAAATTTCCCCAGAAAGCGTACCCTATGAGTCATGCTCCTAAATGGTTTTTTCTACGATTGATGCCCTAAAATAAAAACCTACGCCTGTCATACCCACAAAAAAAACCAACAGAATGTTGCATGCGGCTACAGGAACAATTTACCTAAGCTACAGTGAAGAGGAAATTTAAAGCATGCATGAGCAGAAAACTTACAGAGTGTTTTGCTGTGGGGAGGATAAAGGGGTCGTCTGGGTTGGAGCCTCGCCGGAATAGCTGGTGCCAAAGCCTCAAAGGAGCTCTCGCGCCTGAACTTCTGGAACGCTGGGAACAGTAACCGGAAGAAAAAGAGGGTTTTTTGAGGCTGAAAAGGAAGACGAAGATGGGGAAATAAGAAAATTTTCAAATGAACGGGTGGCCCGTGCGTAAGGTGGCCACCCCTTTTTATACGTAAAAGGCCAAGTGAGGAGGGTCGTTGGATTGCCTTGATGTAGGATACGAGGCTCTCTACTCGAAAGGTGAAACGACGGCCGAGTATAGGCTAGGCCATTTAATGCGGTTCTCGGAAGACGTACCGTCACCAACCACGATGCTCCACGTATTCGGCTCCTGTGTAATGGGCGGAATGTGAAGAGTCCACAAGGAAGCCTAAAAGCCCCCACTGCGGCCCCAGGTGGCGTCGTGTGCCACGAGCAGGGGCTTGGGGGGCAAATGTACGCCCTAATTCTCCACGGGCTATTACCGAGCTGAGGCTTGGCATAATTATATCAACCACATGGAGGTCATGAGCTCTGAGCTGCTGTCGCCAACTCGAGGTAGCGAAAGGCTTACTAAGATTACTAAGAAGCCGGGTCAGGAGTATGGACACCGCAGACTAAGAAGACATCCAGTTCGAGGTGCGAGCTTGAGTTGGAAGCTGTGACCCTTTATATGAAGTCAAACACGCAATGTAAACGTGCATATATCAGACATCACGTGTCTGATATATCCCTGAATTCTCGGACACGCAGCATAAACGTGCGTGTTCAGGCACCCACGAGTGGGTTGGGCCGTGCGGCCCATTATCCCCCTTACCTATTGATTAGACCACACTTCATTTGTCAGGTTTTAGGAATTAATCATGAATGTCACAGAAGTGACATGATGGGTAAAAAGGTCACGGGATGACCCCCCTTGCCAACCCCCAGGTGTCCTCTCCTATAAATATGGAGATCCTGGGAGTTGCAAATGGTTGAATTCTATTGTGTAAAGAAATACCCTGTAAAGAATACCATAAATATAGCAATAACAGTGGCTGGTGGAGTAGAAGGATTTTAACATTTGAACCACCTAAAAAAGTATTCGTATCACCATTTTGTTTTAAGATCATTCATCTGTTATGGTTCATTACTTAGCACTAATCACATCCTATTATTCTTTTAATTACCTGTTGACGAAGAACCGCGTCAACACATACATTATATTAAATATTTTCTTTTAAAATATATGACATTGATTATATAATAAAATTTAATATGAAAGTTAAGAAATAAAACTAAATTCACACATTTTCTCAATACAACTAAGCAAACATGCATTGTACGTTGCTTTCTGCTAGTATATATATATATTATTGGGTAAATATTTGGAGTCCCCATACTTTTCCAATTGTATCACTTAGGTCCCCAACCTTTATTTTGTAGCAACTATACCCCCCGCATTTTCTTTATGGCCCACATAGGTCCCCAAAGTTATATTTTATTATTATATAAATCCTAATTTATAAGGGTAAAATAGAATTTAAAATAAAAAAACACATATTTTTTTCTCTTTAAACCCTTCTTTATTACCAAATTTTTTTTTTTGTAAATGACCTAAATATTCTCTTGAAATAATATAAAAAATATTTTTTTATCATACCTCTAAGATATTTAATATATTACTTATATACTAATTAGTTTACTATTTTTAATAAAAACAGTTATATATTTTAAATTTTATAAACATGAAATTTATAAAAGGCACCTCTATCTATTTCTTCATTTTTTTCCACCACACACATTCCTATTTAAACTCCTCATAAATTGTTAAAAATTATTTCCACCTTTATAATTTATTGCTCATTTTTTTTATATGTCTGGAAAGAATTTTTAATAATTTATGAGGAATTTAATTATGTATTTTTAGTAAGAAAAGTGATGTTATAAATAGAAGTATTTTTCTTCATGCTTCTAAAAGTATGTAAATTTATTTTATTAAAAATGATAAAATAATTAATATATAATTGATATATTATATATTTTAGAAGTATAATAGAAATTATTTTATTATTATTATTTCTTAATATTTCAAAAGAATATTTAGTTCAATTACTAAAAATAATATAGTTTTTAATAATTAATTAATAAAGAAGGGTTTGAAGAGGGAAAAAATAAGTGTTTATGTTTTTTAAATTCTATTATCTTTATAAATTATAATTTATTTAATAAAATATTACTTAAGAGAGTAAGTAGGCTTAAAAATATAAAAATTGAGATCTAATTGCTACTGAATAAAAGTTCGGACCTACCCTATATTATATATAAAAAAGAAATATGCACCAAATGGGTCCTAGAGAATATCGACATTTAGGACTTTGCAGTACTAATATATAATTTATTTTTTAAAATATAAAGTAAATGAGAAATGTAAAAGCTGAAGTATTGAAGCAATAATAAGAATAATAGAGAGAGAGAGAGAGATGTGGTGAGAAGTGGTGTGGAAGTATGAGAGGTGGGTTGGTTTGGTGCAGTGAGTGGTGAGTTAGGGAATGAGAGGTAGAAAAGGTGGGTCCGAAGGAAGAGGTTTGACAAAGTGTAGTTTGAGCTGCCGACAGCAAATCTGAGGCGTAGATATGCCGACAGACTCTGCATGATATTCTCTATTCTCTTTCTGTGGTATCGGATGCGACGTCGTACGTACGTACGTGTATATGTACGTGTACTGCCCAGTATATATACGTGAGTGAGTGTATAGACTAGACTGGTACTACTACATCACCTAATTTGAGTGCTGCATAGCATAATCCTTGCATTTGCATGGACCATCTTCATATTCATACATTACATACACTTATTATACTTTCCTATTTGTTATTTGCTATCACAACATGACAAAACAAAACTGCTCTTCTTCTTCTTCTTCTTCACAAGTAATAATACTGTCCAGTTAATTCATATATAGTAAAACTTTGGATAAATATACTTTTATATGTAAAGTATTTATTATCTTCTCTCGGTTATTGATTCATTAGACAAATATTTTAAATTTAATTGGACTGTATGATTAGTTAGGATTGAATTGTACTATAGGAAGTACAAAATAATTTCTTAAATATAATTATAATTTTGTAAATAATATTAAAAAAATACGCATTTAAAAAAAATTATATTGATGTTTTTAACATAAAATATTATTATTTCTTTAAAATATATGAAACACATAAAATTTATATAATATATACATGTATATATTTTTTTTAAATAAACCTTCAAACTTGACACTATTTTAACACATGTCTATTTTAACACATGCTATAAGTGGGTTAAAATAGTTCAAAGTAAGAGGACCAAAAGAGTCCAGGCACAAACAAAAGATTGGACACAATTGTCCAGTCTCTTCTCTTTGTCTTCACCAATAAACACACCCTGTCTCTTAATACTAATTATAAATTGTCATTACATCTTATAATAATAATAATAATAATAATAATAATAATAATAATAATAATAGAGTAATAATATGTGCACCAAAATTATACACTAAAACATTACCCCAACTGATGTCACAGTTTCTTTTAACAAATCACATTTATTTCAGACAAAACCCACTTTAAAAAAAAAACAGTGTCACATCAATTTTTTATTTTTATTTTTAGTTTTTTTAAAGAAAGAATCTATTTAACAGGTTAAATCAGCCAAAAGAATACAAAGAATATCCTTAGAGATATAATCTCCACTGAGAACACGACCTAGGTAAGAATAACACTTCTAGCCAAAACATGAGCTAACTTATTCACAGATCCTTTAACAGAGCAAACAAAAACAGAGCTACACCAATCCAAAAGTTTTTTTACAGTCCTACACAAGTAAACTATAGGGGGGACAAAGAGGAAAACTGCTCTTTACTGCCTTCACAACAGTGGCAGAATCAATCTCAATATCTACATTTTTATAGTTATACTTCACGATCCAACTTAGAACCTTTTTCAGTCCAATAACCTCAGCAATAAGAGGAGAAACAACCCCTTTGAAAACTTTTTGAGTAGCCTCTATCAGCGCATCATCTTCATTCCTCGCTATCCAATCAATACCAAAACAGTCAGCAGAAGCAAACAACGCTGCATCAACATTGATTTTGATCCTTCCATGTTCAGGTTTAGTCCAACACACCAAGTTCTTAGATCCACTTCTAACAACAGAAGGATCTTTTCTATCGTATCTTGGGCAGTCTTCCATTGATCAAAATAAGGATTAGCCGATGCCACTACTTCCTCCACTTTCATTATGTTATCAAACCACATCATTTCTAGCTTTCCAAAGCAGCCAGCAAACCATAACAATCAAACATGAGTTATCCTTGCCTTTACTGCTCATCACAACAGCAAATCAGGAAGAAAAATCATGCCACTTTAGTCTATTTAAGGACCTGTCAACAAGCTTCCGACACTTTTGGGCAAAAGAGCAATAAACTAAATAGTGCAAAGTTGATTCTTGTTAGTCAAGCACACGGGGCACATCTCACTTACCTCAACATGTCTCTAATGCAATAAATCTTTAGTGGGTAAGTAGCCTATGGAAGCTCTCCAAAAAAAAATTTTAGTCTTGGGAGGCAATTTTAGATTCTGTAATTGTCTCCAAAAGCCAGAGTTGTTATCTACAATCCAATGACCATAGTGTTTCTGAAGAAGTCTATAGGCATTACGAACTGAATAAAAGACAGAATTCTCAGTTGTCTAGTACCAGTGATCCTTGTTGCAAGAATTACTAAGAGGGATACTAGTGATGAGGTTTTTGTAACGCCCTGATTAGCCAAGACTATTACACTGTGTATTTTAAATAGTGATAAACTCGTTAAACGAGTCATTTGGCCATAAACATGCAGCTAAATGTAATTAATGGTCCAGGATTAAAAATTTCAGTTAAAAGGACTAGATGTTTCATTAAAACGTTAAGTTGTACATGGGATCCAATAATAGACGTTTACAAAGTTATTTACAGTTCCAAAAGGGTAATTACACTCAAAAGTTACAACCTGCCGACCTAAGCGGCAAAAATAGGGTTTAACCCTAGTTCCTCTAAGAAACCTTGGCCGTGGTGGTCAAGCGAACACATATGTACACATCGCCACCTAAGCTTTCACACTCATGGTTGGTCCAGCTTTCCTTTTCCCTTACGTGCTTCAAATAGCACCCATGAGCCAAGGCCCAGCAAGAAAACTTAAACATGCTCATTAGTAGTGAATAACACATTACCAAATCATAATAAACTTGCCCAACAGTAATAACCCTACTCATGCATGCATACAATATATAAATGACCGTAGTGTCATATAGGGCAAGATGCCTCAATTAAATGATTAATGAATCATACCGGGGCACAATGCCCAAAATACATGATTAATGAATCATACTGAGGCTTAATGCCCTAGGATATGGGACTAATAAGTCACCCTGGGGCCCATGGCCTTATCCTCTGAATAACCAGCCTTGGAGCTGGCCCAGCATACCTAGCACTTTAGTTTTCCATGACCATTGGGTCGGACAAGCATATGATGCTCCTGATTAGATCTAACCATATCGACCAGCGCTCAACGCGCTATTGCCGCCCTTGACTCATAAGTCAATGCTTTTTTACCAGCGCTATTGCCGTCCTTGACTTATAAGTCAATGCTTTTCGACCAGCGCTCAGCGCTATTGCTATCCTTGACTGATAACTCTATGCTTTCCTCTATTATATAATGCTATCCGGCATTCATCTTATAACAAATATCCATAAACATAGCATTCAACATGCTTATTCAATCATTCACAGGCATATTCATAATCATGCACATTTACTGGGGCCCACGCCCAATCAAGATTATAGTCAACATTCAGACCAAGCCTTAATCATGTACATCACGTATTAGGTGCAATTTTCTTACCTCAGATCCGAGTGTAATATATAATAAGAACGACCCTCGAGCATGATCCTAATCCCGAGCCCCTAGCAATAACCTAGTCACAACCAAGTATAGACCCATCAATAACGAGCAAACACTGGCTTTCGAACCAAGTCCTAGCCTCTGGGATGTCGAATTCTACTAAACTGGGTAGTAAGATCGATCCCGAGCCCTAAGGTTTGAGTTCCCGCACTCAAAACCTTCATTGGCAAAAAACTCCCATTTGCGCCGCAGCGCACCCAATTAGGGTCGTGACACCCCACCATTTAGAGTCGCGGCTCTCGCAACCAGAGAGCCTAGCCCCAAAATTCACTGGACACGGGCCGACAAATAGCCCACTAGTGCCTCAGTGCGATAGCGGTTCAGGGAACTTTCTAGGCCTCTGGGTTCATGAGGGTCGGGACGCCTAAGAACAGGGTCGCAGCGCGACCCCGCGAACCCAGCTTTTCTCTAATTCAAATCCTCCAAAACTCATCTCAAAATCAAACCAAACCCACAATTCAATCCCAAAACATCAATGGTACATCCAAGGAAACAAAACCTGACGTTCCTTCGAATTAAAACTCATCCAAATATTAAAATCCAATAAAAAACTAAAGGAACTTAAGGAAATGGAAACTAAAAAATTCAAAGCTTAAATTACCTCTGATTATGTCGTTTTCCCGCTAAATCCTCTGGCTATCAAGCTTCTAATCTCCCTTAGAATCGTTGTGATTCTAACCTTGCTTGAATCTGAGCCCTAAAACTCGAGTTTCCTTCGAAAATGCTAACATCGTCAAATGAGAGAATGAGAGTGTTGAATGTACTTCTGTTTATGACAGGTTACTTAGGGCTCAAGTAACCTTAAGCAAATCCCAAGGCTCGGGGTACCAAAAACGTCCCTAGGGGCAAAATAGTCAAAATCTCTAGAATTCCCTCCTAGTCTCGCTAACTCCAAATATATCATCGAATATTCATTCCCATTACCCAATATCCTGGTAATGTACTAAATACCCAAAATACCTCTTGGCTCACCCCGAGTCAAGTATTGGTTCCTTTGTGACTTTCCTGCTAACTTGCTCCCTAGGATCGCCTCGTGTCGAGCAACCCAAATATATCCACATAATAATGTGGTCTCACACATATATCACATATATGCCAAATATACTCATAACGTGTCAAATTACAAAAATTGCCCTTCTGATAAGAAACGACCCCTCATGCATATTTAATACACATAAGCATGCATACCAAATCATATTATAATATAACTCACATAATCATGCAATGATACACATATATATCACATAAGCACATAATTTTCCATAGTTTTCCATCTGGTCCCCCTAATCAAGACCCTAAGCCTTATTAGGTAATTTGGGGCATTACAGTTTTGGTCACAGGGATCAAACTGTCTTGATGCACTTCCATGTCCCAAGTTTTACCATCAAATATGAATAAGTTGTCCACTGTATTGTAGGCCAAAGCAGGATGGTCTGAAACTATAAAAGGTTGGCTATCATCAGGAAGCCAAGGTTGGTTCAATATGCTTATGTCTCTTCCAGAGCTCACGCACCAACGACAACCCACCTGAAGAATGCTCTTAGCCTAAAAAATACTACGCCAAACAAAACTCAAATTATTCCCCAATTTAGCATCAAGGGAAGAGCAAGCAGGATAATAATGGGATTTAAAAACTCTAGCAGCCATGAAGGCTTCATTAGTTATCAATCTCCACCCGTGCTTCCCAAGCATAGCTAGGTTGAAATCTCTTAAATGCCAAAAACCTATACCACCTCCATGATTATGTCGGCTCAACCTATTCCAACACTGTAACGACCCAACTATTCTATACTTTGGACCATTAATGACTACTATACTAATCTTAAGAAAACGTACATATGAAATAACCATAACTTTATTTAAAAACTGTAAAATAAATATTAAATACATAAAAATTCATTTAGGATATGGGATCCCATTGTTTTGAAAACAAAACATAACTTAAATAATTTGGTTACAAAATTAAGTGCGGAAAAATAATACATAGGAATCATAACTAAAAGACTTAAAAACTTCATCCTCGAATCGAACGCGCAATCCACCGATTCCATCCTGCCTCAATACACATCCTCAAACTGCCAAGAATCTTTCTGCCGCCACAACTATTTCCTGCACATATAAACATAAAGGAACGAGCCTAATGCCCAGCAAGGAAAAATACTAACCACATAAACGTACACATAAAATCATATCATAGCATATGCTAAAAACATATCATAACATATACTATATAAGACTATACTAATAATGGCCATTATGACATGTGATAAACCATCTACGTCCCCTGTCTAATATTTGAGGTAGGTTAGATCACATGGTAGGTTTATGATAACCCATCTACATCCCCTGTCTAATATCTGAGGTAGGGTAAATCATAACCATGAAACATAAGAAAACATAATATAACATACTATAGCATAACTTATCATAACATATCAACAAAACATACAAGCATATAAAACTATCCTATTTTCCTTACCAAAATACCGGGATATGAGAACAGTTTTGGGACTTTGGAACACTCCTAAAAACCATAAATGGAAGGGTGAGTATACTAAAGAGAATGAGATGAAAAGAATGGAAGAACTATACCATTAAGAATATACTTACCAAAAACCTTATGTTCAAGAACTTAGATTTCCTATCCAAGAATAAAGAATAAAGTTAGGGGATGAGTAGAAAACTATAAGAACTTGAAGAAAATAATACCAAATGAACTAGAGTTTCGGAATACCTTGAATGCTTTATGGCCAATCTAAACCTTGAACCGAAATTTGTTATAAACCTTACTTCCCAAGTGTTTGGTAAACTTAAAAATGATTAAGCTTATAATCCCCAACCCAAGTGTTTACACTCTCACAATAACCTAGCAACTTGAACTTAGCTTGATGAATGAATGAATGAAAAATGCTTGGTGCTAGGTCCTATTTATAGAGTTCTAGGAATAAAAATCTTCTAATGATAATCCAAATTTAAATTTAAATTTAAAATAGAATCCTAAGGAATAAAAATCTTCTAATTATAATCCAAATTTAAATTCAAATTTAAAATAGAATCCTAAGGAATAAAAATCTTCTAACTTTCTAAATCTCGTAACTCTAAACTAACCTACAGTAAAATCAACATATCTGAAGCTGTAGAACTCCAATTTAGAATATCATTATATCGTTAGAAAGCTAATTAAATTATCTACAACTTTTTAGAAATACTATTTTTCGAAATTAATAACATAACTAGGTCAAAAATAGGTCGGAAGTTACAGTGCCCTAAAGTTACGAAAAATCTATTTAATTATCTAAATCACAAATAAATAAAATATCTAAATCACAAATAAATAAAATTGTGAGTCTAAATATCTAAATAAATATCATGCTCCTAACAGATTCTGGTGAAGACTAAGTCTTATATTTCCCTTATAAAAATAATGATTCCTTAATAATCATGCATATGACAAGTGTCATAATCCTATTGGCTCTATCTAAACCTTAAGTTATAATAATCATCATATTAATAACCAACAATATTAATCAAACCTTATGTTATAATTAATATTCTTAAACTATAGGTTAAACTTATAAATTCCATAACTATTGCTAGGAGTTTCCAACTAAGTCCCGGCTTGAACCAAAATCCACAGTAATGAACATAATATAACTAATACTAGCTATTACTACTACTACTATCTAACTAGCTAAGTAAATTCTGGGACTCTACAATTCTCCCCTACTACAAAGAATTTCGTCCCCGAAATTTACTTATCAAACAATTCCGGATACCAGGCTAACATGTCCTCCTCCAACTCCCACGTTGCCTCCCGTTCAGAACTATTACTCCATAGGACCTTGACTATTGGAATACTCTAGGACCGTAACTATTTCATCCCTCTATCTAGGATGCTAACCGGTCGTTCCTCGTAACTCAAGTCTATCTGGAGTGCTATCGTATCGTACTTGAGGACGTGAGATGGGTCTGACACATATCTATGCAACATCGAGATGTGAAATACATTATGACTATCTGCTAAAGCTGGCGGTAGGGCTAATCTATATGCAACTGCTCCCACTTTGTCCAATATCTCAAAAGGACCTATAAATCAGGGACTAAATTTGTCTTTCTTCCCAAACCGCTTCACACCTTTCATAGGAGATATTCTTAAGAAAACTTGATCTCCGACTTTGAATTCCACATCACGCCGCTTGGCATCCGCATAACTTTTCTAACGGCTTTGAGCAGCGAGCATACGCTTTCTAATCAGTGCTACTACATCCTGAGCTCCTCTAACAGCTTCAGGTCCAAGTAGTTGCCTTTCTCCTACCTCATCCTAATGCAACGACGATCGACCCTTCTTCCATAAAGTAGCTTGTAGGGTGCCATCCCGATTGTTTACTGGTAGCTATTGTTGTAGGAGAATTATATCAACAGCAAATACTCACTCCAAGATCTCGATGTAAACATCGATCCTCCATCGAATACTATTGTCTTGGAGGTTCTATGTAGTCGTACTATTTCTTGGACTTAAACGTTTGTGTATTGATCCGCTGTGTATGAAGTCTTAACAGGAAGGAAATGAGCTGACTTGGTTAATCTATCTATTACTATCCAAGCCAAATCATCCTGCTTACTTGTTCGTGGCAAACCCGTCACAAAATCTATGGCTATATCATCCCATTTCCATTTTGGAATGCTAAGTGGTTGCAATAAGCCTGTAGACCACTGATGTTCTGCTTTCACTTGCTGGCATACTAGACTCTTAGACACAAATTCTACTATGTTCTTCTTCATTTATGGCCACCAATACATTGCCTTGATGTCGTGTGCCATCTTAGTCGAACCTGGGTGAACTGAGTACGAGGTACTGTGCGCTTATTATAGAATCGTCATCTTAATCCTTTGGTCATTTGGCAGGCATACCCGATCCTTATATCTCAATAATCCTTGACTTGATATTGAGAAATCTATGGCCTTGCCTTCTCTGACTGCATCCATTTGTGCCACTAGTGTGTCGTCATGCCCTTGCCCAATCCATATATCTTCTAGCAGATTTGACTGGACAGACAAATTAGCAAGCTTACCAACAACTATTTCCATTTTGGCATTAATCAGCTCCTGTTGTAGCGACTTTTCTATTCCTGCTAGCGCTGCTAAACTTCTATAACCTTTCCTACTTAGCGCATCGGCAACTACGCTTGCCTTTCTTGGGTGGTATATGATTTCGCAGTCATAATCCTGCACTAGCTCTAACCACCTGCGCTGCCTCATGTTGACCTCCTTCTGTGTGAAGAAGTACTTTAAACTTTTGTGGTCCGTATAAATCTCGTACCGTTCTAAGTAAAAATAATGGCGCCAGATTTTCAACACAAAGACCACCGCTGCCAACTCCATATCATGCATTGGATAGCATTGCTTGTACTCCTTTAGCTGTCGTGAGGCGTAGGCTATCACCTTATCATTCTGCATCAGCACACAACCCAATCCTTACTTCGACGCCTCGCAATAGACTACAAACTTATCATTGGGTGTTGGTACACAAAGTACTGGTGCTGAGCATATCCTTAAGCAACTGGAAACTCTTTTCACACTTATCCGTCCAGTTGAACCTTTGTTGCTTCTGGGTCATGTTGGTAAGTGGAGTGGCTATCTTAGAAAATCCTCTACGAACCTCCTATAATAACCTGCTAATCCCAGAAAGCTCCTTACTTCGGATGCGTTCTTTGATCTTGGCCAATCCTTCACGACCTCTACTTTAGATGGGTCTACAACAATCCCGTCCTTGGATACTATATGGCCGAGAAATGCTACTTGTGAAAGCCAAAATTCGCACTTCTTAAACTTGGTGTAAAGCTGATGTTCCTTCAGTCGTAGCAAGATTAACCTTAAATGTTTCTCGTGCTCGACTTTATCCTTTGAGTACACCAAGATGTCGTCGATGAAAACTACGATGATTTTATCCAAGTAGTCCTTAAAGACCCTATTCATTAAATCCATAAACGCGGCTGGAGCGTTGGTAAGACCAAAAGACATAACTAGAAACTCATAATGTCCATAACGAGTTCTAAAAGACGTCTTGGGAATATCCTCTTCCCGTACCTTGAGCTGGTGATTCCCGGATCGTAGATCAATCTAAATAAATGGTTACCCCTCGGAGTTGATCAAACAATTCGTCAATTCGGGGTAGCGGGTACTTATTGTTATTTTTCACCTTATTCAGCTTGCGATAATCTATACATATCTACATGCTTCCGTCCTTCTTCTTCACAAATAGTACCGGTGCTCCCCATAGCGAATGACTCGTTCTAATGAAACCCAAGTCTAAGAGTTCTTCTAACTACATCTTTAACTCCTTGAGTTCGGTAGCAGCCAGCTGGTATGGTGCCTTGGAAGTAGGCTCTGTGCCCAGTACTAATTCGATTGTGAAGTCCATTTCCCGCGTCAGCGACTATCCTGGCAAGTCGTCAGGAAATACCTCTGGAAATTCCCTTACAATATGTACATCTCCGACCTTTAGTGGTGTTCCCTAAACTACATCCGTAACGCTAGCTAAGAATGCGTGACATCCTTTTTCTATCATCCTCTGAGCTTTGAAAGATGAAATAAGCGACATATGTAGTCCTAAAACTTTTCCCATATAGCATCGTTTCTGACCGTCAGGAGTCTCGAACATCACTTGCTTACGTCTGCTATCGATGGTTACGCCATGCCTTGCTAGCCAGTCCATTCCTAATATCATGTTGAAATCTTTAATCTCCAGTTCTATCAGGTCTCCTTCTAATTCTTACGTCCTCAAGTTTTGATCGGTACGCCTCGTACTATCCGTGATGATAGGACTATTTTACCCGAAGGCAACTATGTCACAAACCTAGTTCTACAAGGTTTGTCTAATTTCTCTATCATTCCTAACAAGATATACGAGTATGTTGTTCCTGAATCAAACAATACTAGAACATATACTATCGAGGATAGGAATCTGACCTGTAACTGCTTGTTACTAGCATTGGCTCCTCCCTGGGTCAAGGCAAAGACTTTGGTCTAGAACCATCGTCTAATCCCTTTTCTCCTTCTGCTTGAGCTGTGGACATTCTGTCTTTCGATGACTTTCCTAACCACATTTGAAGCATCCCTTGATGTTTGCATGACATTCCCCAAGATGTTTCTTTTGGCCCTTAGAGCATTGCGGGTATTCTACATAACCCGACTTATTGCCTCCATTGTTTGTCTGTGCTCTTTTATCACCATTGGGCTGCTTATCATCTGGATGCCTTCTCTTCTGACCATTACTATTACTATTGTTATGCTGACAGCTGTTGTTTTCTGACCATTTTGAGGTTGACCCTGCTGTTTAGGCTCAGGCCTACTAGCCTTCTCCTTACTAACATTCGCCTAAAGCCTTTCTACTTCTATTGTCATTTCTAGAACATTGACATAGGTAGTATTTCCCAGGTTTGCTAGCTTAACCCCTAATTCAATCTTTGGTCTAAGTCCTCTAACGAACTTGGTCACCCTCATAAAGTCAGTTGGAACCAACTCTGGTGCAAACTTGGCTAATCTGTTGAACTGTCGAGCATATTCTACTACCGTTAAGTTGCCCTGCTTCAAACTAGCGAACTCCTCGACCCTTGTAGCGATGACTGCTGAGTTGTAATACTTCTTATGGAACAGCTCCACAAATCTTGTCCATGTCATGGTGGTGACATCGTTAGTTTGCTGAACTAAGTCCCACCATATTCTAGCATCCTTCTTAAGCAGAGAAGAAACGCATGATATGCGGTCTGCGTTGCCGAGATTCATATGTGCTAGGATCGGCTCTACATTTTTGAGCCATTCTTCTGTCTTAAAGGGTTTTGTTGTCCCTTCAAAGTTTGGAGCGTGTTGCTTACGAAACCGCTCATAGATTGGCTCCATGTGCTGAGCTGGGTATAGGCATAGTTCGCCATTGGCCATCCCCCATAAGGACCTACTTGATGGGGTACTTGAGCCATCTACTGAGGTAGTGGTTGCGGCTGTGGTGGAGGCTGAGTCTGAATCTACTGTTGCTGTTGCTACAGTAATTCCTCCACTTGTTGTCGCAGCCTGGCGATCTCTACAGTGTTGTAAGCTGGTGGCGGCGGCGCGTTGCGGCTGGCAGTAGCACGCACTCCCCTTCTGCGAACTGGAGGGGCTTCATTGTTCATTGGAGCAGTGTTGGAGGTGTTTCCGTTGGTGCGAGCAAATCTTCTGAGCGACATCTTCAACAAAGTTCTAACAGTCGAGAACATGCTAGAACTTATCCTAATAGTCTCTAAGGCAAAACTTAATCTAAGCAAACATAACTCGGACCTATTAATTATGACTTCTTATGAAAAAAATATGTGAGCCTTCTTTATAATTAGGGTGTGTTTCTAAACTTAGAAAAATAAGCCATCTTTATAATTTACTAAGTATGTTTCTAATCATCCTATATGACTTAATTCTCAGGCTCGAAACTCATCGTTGTTCCAAAGTTAACCATATTGAGGGAGGGCTGGGATCAGTAAAATCGTTCCCACTACTATGGCCCCCTAAACTCTCAATATAGAACTCGGTCCATTGATTTGTATCCACCCTCACTGAACTTGGTCATTATTTATTAAATTTATTCTTTATTATGATTGTAAAAAAAATCAAACTCATACATGTCATTCAAAAATAACAATGATATTTATTTGGAAATTTTTTTTTTCACTATGTACAATCATAAATTCAAAGATAATAAATAAAATAAATAACGAAAAAAAAAAAACTAATTTACAAATATTATTAACTGAAAACATAAGGACTAAAACATTAACTAAACACATAATCAAAACAACTAAAACATAAACACTTACATTGGCGGTTAGATTCGAAGCTTTGAGTGTGTGTATCGAGGAGAACTTCATGCGAATGGACTGTTTCTCTGATACCAACTGTAACGACCCAACTATTCTAGACTTTGGACCATTAATGACTAACCATAACTTTATTTAAAAACTGTAAAGTAAATATTAAATACATAAAAATTCATTTAGGATATGGGATCCCATTGTTTTGAAAACAAAACATAACTTAAATAAATTGGTTACAAAATTAAGTGCGGAAAAATAATACATAGGAATCATAACTAAAAGACTTAAAAACTTCATCGTCGAATCGAACGTGCAATCCACCGATTCCATCCTGCCTCAATACACATCCTCAAACTGCCAAGAATCTTTCTGCCGCCACAACTATTTCCTGCACATATAAACATAAAGGAATGAGCCTAATGCCCAGTAAGGAAAAATACTAACCACATAAACGTACACATAAAATCATATCATAACATATGCTAAAAACATATCATAACATATACTATATAAGACTATACTAATAATGGCCATTATGACATGTGATAAACCATCTACGTCCCCTGTCTAATATTTGAGGTAGGTTAGATCACATGGTAGGTTTATGATAACCCATCTACATCCCCTGTCTAATATCTGAGGTAGGGTAAATCATAACCATGAAACATAAGAAAACATAATATAACATACTATAGCATAACTTATCATAACATATCAACAAAACATACAAGCATATAAAACTATCCTATTTTCCTTACCAAAATACCGGGATATGAGAACGGTTTTGGGACTTTGGAACACTCCTAAAAACCATAAATGGAAGGGTGAGTATACTAAAGAGAATGAGATGAAAAGAATGGAAGAACTATACCATTAAGAATATACTTACCAAAAACCTTATGTTCAAGAACTTAGATTTCCTATCCAAGAATAAAGAATAAAGTTAGGGGCTGAGTAGAAAACTATAAGAACTTGAAGAAAATAATACCAAATGAACTAGAGTTTCGGAATATCTTGAATGCTTTATGACCAATCTAAACCTTGAACCGAAATTTGTTATAAACCTTACTTCCCAAGTGTTTGGTAAGCTTAAAAATGATTAAGCTTATAATCCCCAACCCAAGTGTTTACACTCTCACAATAACCTAGCAACTTGAACTTAGCTTGATGAATGAATGAATGAAAAATGCTTGGTGCTAGGTCCTATTTATAGAGTTCTAGGAATAAAAATCTTCTAATGATAATCCAAATTTAAATTTAAATTTAAAATAGAATCCTAAGGAATAAAAATCTTCTAATTATAATTCAAATTTAAAATAGAATCCTAAGGAATAAAAATCTTCTAACTTTCTAAATCCCGTAACTCTAAACTAACCTACAGTAAAATCAACATATCTGAAGCTGTAGAACTCCGATTTAGAATATCTTTATATCGTTAGACAGATAATTAAATTATCTACAACTTTTTAGAAATACTATTTTTCGAAATTCATAACATAACTAGGTCAAAAATAGGTCGGAAGTTACAGTACCCTAAAGTTACGAAAAATCTATTTAATTATCTAAATCACAAATAAATAAAATATCTAAATCACAAATAAATAAAATTGTGAGTCTAAATATCTAAATAAATAGCATGCTCCTAACATATTCTGGTGAAGACTAAGTCTTATATTTCCCTTATTAAAATAATGATTCCTTAATAATCATGCATATGACAAGTGTCATAATCCTATTGGCTCTATCTAAACCTTAGGTTATAATAATCATCATATTATAACCAGAAATATTAATCAAACCTTATGTTATAATTAATATTCTTAAACTATAGGTTAAACTTATAAATTCCATAACTATTGCTAGGAGTTTCCAACTAAGTCCCGGCTTGAACCAAAATCCACAGTAATGAACATAATATAACTAATACTAGCTATTACTACTACTACTATCTAACTAGCTAAGTAAATTTTGTGACTCTACAAACACATCCATTGAATACTCCTATTATTACCCTCACTAGATTGCCACCAAAATTGGCACATAATTTGCTCAATCTCTGGAAAAAAAAGACCAAGCGGGAGAAGAAAGGTACTCATAGAGTAAATGGGGAGCGCTTGAGCTACTGTTTTAAGTAAAATTTCCTTCCCAGCTTTAGAAAGAAGCATACCTTTCCAGCCACTCACTCGTCTTTTCACTCTATCTCTAAGGAAACCCAAGATGGAATTTTTATTTCTCCCTATGAGATTCGGCAGCCCCAAATAAATACTGTTAGCAGTAGCTTCAGTCATTCCTAGTACATCACATACACGAGTACACATGAACATATCTATATTAAAGCTGAAAAAATCGAGGACTAAGCTATATCCAATTTCTGACCTGAAGCAGCCTGAAATAGTTGAAGTAAGTTGCTAACATTACGGACCTAAGTCTCAGAAGCTCAACAGTAAAGAAGCTATCATCTGCGAAAATAATAAGAGAAACAATAGGAGCCCCTCGAGAAACTTGGCAGCCATGAATCCATCCTTTCTCTTAAAACTTTCAAAGGAGCGTTGAAAATCCTTCTGCACAAATAATGAACAAATACAGAGAGAGTGGGTCTCCTTGTCTCAAACCCCTCTTAGGAATAATAGGCCCCATCACTCTACCATTATGAACCACTTTGTACTGAACCGTCGAGACACAGGCAAGAATAAGTTGAACCCAACGATTAGCAAACCCCATTTTCCTCATCATTGCAGCCAAGAAACTACATTCAACCCGATCATATGCCTTATTCATATCCATTTTAAGCGAAATATAGCTCTTTTTACCTGGACTCTTCCTTTTGAGATAGTGGACAATCTCATACGAAATCGTGATATTGTTAGTGATAAGTCTTCCTGGAATAAAAGCACTTGGGGATTCTAAAACAATCCTTCCCAAAATCACCTTAAGCCTATTGGCCAGCACCTTGCCAGCAACCTTATATAGCACATTGCAAAGAGAAATAGTGTGAAGATCACTCATCGAACTCGGCTTAGGCTTCTAAGGAATAAGAGCAATGTTGATGTCATTAGCTTTTTTCGGTAACAAACCTGTGGAGAAAATTTTCTGAACCACCTCAATGACATCTTTGCCAACAATGTGTCAAAACTTCAGGGGTAAGTCCATCTGGCCCAGGAGCTTTATCGGGATCCATTTGAAAGAGGGCCTCTGTAATGCCCCAAAATTCCTAATGCGGTTTAATGGCTGGATTAGTAGGTTGGGAGGGCCATAATTGTTTAATTATGCCATTAAATGAATATATGCATGTTTATGTGCATTATATTGTAATATGATGTTATATGCATGCATGTGGGTCCACATTTGATTATTAGGTTGTTTTGGTAATTTGGCCCGTTGAGGGTATATTTGGGTATTTGGGTGCATATTGTGATTTGTGAATGAGATCCCATTATTATAGAGATATATTCGAGCTACTCGGCATGAGACGGTCTTATATTATGAATTAGCGGTTTTGTCATAACGGGGGTCTTTTATTGGGATATTGAGTAAAATGTTATTTGATGATAAATTGGGAGTTATTGAGATCAGGAGGAAATTCTGGGAGTTTTGACTATAATGTCCCCGTGGGTGTTTTCGGGACCCCGAGCACTATGTTTTATTTGAAGTTACTTAAGCTTGAAGTAGCTTGTCAGTTAGAACGTACGTTAGAAAACCTCTCGTTCTTTTCCCGTTAGTTCGTTTTACTGTTCGAAGCATTTTCAGAGAAATCTCGAGTTCTAGGAGTCAGAATCAAGCGAGGATTGAGGAATAGCGATCCTAGGAAAGATTAGAAGCTTCTTGACTGAAGGATTTGACGAGAAACAACCCAATTAAAGGTAATCTAAGTTTTAAGTTTTGAGTTTTAGAGTTTCTAAGCTTAGAATTGGATTTTGTGAATCGTTGAGTTTTTGGTTCATTCGAGCCTTGGAATTTGATTGTTTTGGATCATTGGGAAGCTTAGGAACTTTGATTTGATGATTTGGAAGTGTTTAGGTATGTTTTTGGAGGGTTTGGGATGAAGGAGAACGTGTTTGGGGATGGCTCTGGGTTGGGGGCCGCGGCCCTGTTCTTGGGCGTCGCGGCCCTAGCTCGAAGAGGCAGGTGGAGCAATTTTACGTTTGCTGGGCGCCGTGGCCCTAGGTGTAGGGTTCCACGGACCTTGCTCCTAGAGTGGCCGGGGGCCACGACCCAAGGTGTTAGGGCCGCAGCCCTTGGTCAGGTTTGAGCCCGTTTGAGTGTTTTGGCCCCGGGAACTTGGTTTTAGGCCTCGGGATTGTTCCTACTACCCGGATTAGTGGGGATTGATGTCTCGGAGGCTAGATCTTGGTTTAGGAACCCTTGTTTATCATTTTATTGATGGTGTCCCGTATTTGGTTATGGCTAGGTGACCGCTAAAGGAATAAAAGTCAGATCGTTCTCAAGAGTCGTTCTTTTATTCATTCTCGCTCGAATCAGAGGTAAGAGAACTGCACCCTGTGTATGTGACATGCATGATTATTGTTGAGGCATGTTGGTTGATAAATGTGGGCATGGATTGCATATTAAATGCTAGCGAATATTTTTTACTTGTATATGGCACTGACTAGTCAGGGATACTGACCTAAGAGTCAGAACCGGCATAAGCGTCCTGAACGCAGGGCCGAATGAAGATTAGATCTAATCGATATCAACGTTGAATAACTCTAAGGCATTAACGCTGGATCGACCCTAAGGTCGATGAATCTTGTAAGCGCTTGGCTAGTCTAAACTAGTTACTCAGAGCCAGGGCCAAAGGCCTAGGTGACTGCTTGTCACATGGCTAGGGAATAGAGTTCCATAGTTATGACTCTAGAGTCATGAGGAAGGTTATGTTGGTGACTAGTCATCATGCACCTATCCTGTTTAAGCTAGTGAAAGGTTCACTTATCTGTTAAGCCCCGGTGACCCTATCGTCACAAGGCTAAAGGGAGCTATACCCAACTTAGTGACTTTTGCGACTGTCACTCATCTGTTTTGGACTGAAAGTCCTGAATGATTATTATGATCATTGTTGATATTATATCATGCTATATTGTGTTTTCTTGCTGGGCCTTGGCTCATGGGTGCTATGTGGTGCAGGTAAAGGGAAAGAAAAGCTCATCCAGCCTAGAGTGGAGAGCTTAGGTGGTGATGTGTACATATGCGGCCGCTTGACCACCACGGCCAAGGAGTTCTCAGAGGAACTAGGGGGTTTACCCTATTTTTTCCGCTTAGGTCGGCGGGTTTGTAAATTTGAAACAGTAATGACCTTTTTGAGTTGTAAATAACATGTAAACGTTTTTTATGGGCCCATGAACAGTTCTATGTATTTAATAAAATATATCCTTTTCTTTTTTATTGGTTTTCTACCTTAGCCTGTTAATACACTTAGATGCACGTTTTTAACCCAAGGACTCGGGTAGCGAGTCAAATTTCCGGTGCACCAATCACAGTAACTGTTATGGGGTATAACAGATAAGAATGAATCCATGGCAGAGAGATACTTCAGCAAAATGGCCGTAAGGCGGCAAGAGGTTTAGTTATTACTACCTGACTGGCCGTATTGATCAATGTTTCAGCAAGGTATAACAGATAAGAATGAATCCAGGGCAGACAGATACTTCAGTTGGCCAAAGTGATCAGGGCCTGAATAATAATAGTCAGGGTCAGGAAAATGACCAGTCACAGATTACACAGCCAGCTCCTGTAAACTAGCAGTAGATAGTTAGTGATCTGCAGGCAACAATGTTAAGACAGGGAGAAGAGCTTCGTCTCCTGAGACAACAGCAAGCGCCTGCAGTGGCTAGTGTATCAGGGGCACCTCCTGTGTCGGTGCCAGCAACGGAGCAACTTCCTGAGGTTGGAAATAAATGGGAGCCTCTTTATGAAAGGTTTAGGAAGTAGCAACCTCCAGTATTTGAGGGCAGTGCATATCCTGCCAAGGCGGAGCAGTGGATGAGTATGATTACCACTATCCTTGATTTCATGAGGGTAACTGGTAATGAGAGGGTGGCCTGTGCCACTTATATGTTTCAGGAGGATGCCTGGATCTGGTGGGAGGTTATTACCCATACCAGGAATGTTAATGCCCTAAGTTGGGAAGAGTTTCAAACTCTGTTCAACGAGAAATACTACAATGATGCTATCAGGGCAGCGAAAGCTGAGGAATTTATTAGGCTACTTCTGGTAAGTTTGTCAGTCACTGAGTATGCCTTAAAGTTTGATCGTTTGGAAAAGTTTGCCATGGAGCTGGTACCCACTGATGGGACCAGGAGAGAGAGATTTTTGCAAGGGCTACAACCCAGATTAGCCCGTGATGTACGTATCACCACTGTGGCTGGGGTTACTACCTATGCATAGGTGGTTGAGAAGGCACTCACAGCTGAGAGTGCAGAGAACAAAATCTGGCGTGACAGTGCAGCCAGAAAGGATTTCAGGAGGACAGGTCCTCCATTTGTGGGTTCTGGTAGGGGTGTAGGCCCCAGTGAGCAGAAGAGGAAGGTTCCTGATACCTTCCCAGTTCTAGGTCCTAATAGGCGGCCCCGTGGTATTTTTATGGGTCGTCCAGGTGGTAGTGAAGCCTGGAAGTCTTATCATGAATGCCCTAGATGCAAGAGGCATCATTTGGGAGAGTGTAGGGCAAGGGCCTGCTTCTCATGTGGAGCAATGGGTCATCTTAAAAAGGATTGCCCTAAGGCAAGAAAAGAAGACCCAGGAAAGCGGACAGCTCGGCCCCAGCTCGAGTGTTCGCATTGACACAAGCAGAAGCTGAGGCTTCTCCCTCAGTTGTTACAGGTCAGCTTCTTAGTGTTGGAACCCCTTATAATGTATTGATTGATTCTAGTGCTACACACTCTTTTGTTGCTAGTAGTATTATTGATAGACTTGTGTAGACCCTGTGATTTTATGCTGTGGGGTTTAGAACTTGGTTACCCACTGGAGAGTTAGTGGTATCCAAAAGATGGGTTAGATCTTCGCCAGTGACAGTGGAGGGCAGAGAGTTATCAGTGCATCTAATAGAGTTGGTTATGATTGACTTCGATATGATATTGGGTATGGATTGGTTGGAAAAGTATGGGGCAACCATTGATTGCAGAAGGAAGATGGTCACCTTTAAGCCTGAAGGTGAGGATCCTTTTGTGTTTGTTGGTGCTGTGCATGGACCTCGCATACCTATGATTTTTGTATTGAGGGCTAGGGATCTATTGTAAGGAGGTTGCATTGGATTCTTGGCCAGTGTGGTTGATACCACTCAGATCATGCCAGTGAGACCAGAAGAGACCAGACTTGTTTGTGAGTTTCTGGATGTATTTCCAGAAGATTTGCTAGGGTTGCCACCGCATAGAGAAATTGAGTTCGTGACAGAACTGGCACCAGGGACGGAGCCAGTGTCTAGAGCACCATACAGAATGGCCCCAGCTGAGTTGAAAGAATTAAAAGTACAGTTCTAAGAGCTGTTGGATTTGGGTTTTATCAGACCTAGTTTCTCACCTTAGGGTGCACCAGTTCTTTTTGTAAAGAAGAAGGATGGTTCTCTGAGGATGTGTATTGATTACAGGGAACTGAATAAGCTGACAATTAAGAATAAGTATCCTTTGCCAAGGATAGATGATCTGTTTGATTAGTTGCAAGGTAAGAAGGTATTCTCAAATATCGACCTTTGTTCTGGTTATCATCAATTAAGGGTCAAGGAAGGAGATATACCAAAGACTGCTTTCCGTACCAGGTATGGGCATTATGAGTTCTTAGTTATGTCATTTGGATTGACTAATGCCCTTGCTGCTTTTATGGATCTGATGAATAGAGTGTTCAAGTATTATCTAGACAAGTATGTGATCGTCTTCATCGATGATATTCTGGTATATTATCAGTCTGAGTTAGAGCATGAGCAGCATCTAAGGTTGGTTCTACAGAGAATGAGGGAACACAGACTGTTTGCGAAGTTCAAGAAATGTGAGTTCTGGTTATCTCAGGTATCATTTCTTGGGCACATTGTTATTAAGGAGGGGATTAAGGTAGATCCAGCAAAGATTGAGGCGGTCAAAGATTGGCCAAGGCCAAAGAATGCTTCCGAGGTTAGAAGTTTCCTTGGATTGGCAGGTTATTATAGGCGTTTCGTGGAAGGGTTCTCAAAGATTGCTACTGCATTGACTGAGCTGACACACAAGAGTCAAAAATTTGTGTGGTCAGATAAGTGTGAGAACAGCTTCCAGGAACTAAAGCATAGATTGATTACAGCTCTGATTCAAAGTCTTCCGACAGATCAGGAGAAGTTTGTGATTTATTGTGATGCTTCTCATCAGGGTTTAGGTTGTGTTCTGATGTAATCAGAGAAGGTAATTGCTTATGCTTCTCGTTAGTTAAAGGAGTATGAAAAGAGATATCCCACTCATGATCTAGAGTTAGCGGCTGTGGTCTTTGCTTTAAAGATATGGAGGCATTATCTTTATGGAGAGAAGTGTGAGATCTATACAGACCACAAGAGCCTAAAATACTTCTTGACCTAGAGAGACTTGAATATGAGACAAAAGCATTGGCTGGAGTTAGTAAAAGATTATGATTGTGAGATTTTGTATCATCCAGGAAAAGCCAACGTGGTAGCTGATGCTTTAAGCCGGAAGGGTCCGGGACAGATTTATGGTATGAGGCTGATAGCCAGGGAGTTAGCAGATGATATGACCAGAGCTGGTATAGAGTTGCTGGTTACGCTACAGTCTACACTGTTAGAGAGAATTAAGGAGGGTCAGTTGAGTGATCCACAGCTGATCAAGATCAGAGAGTATGTTTTGGCTGGAGCATCCAGAGATTATACAGTGTCTGAGTTAGGTTTGTTGAGATTTAAGGGGCGAATATGTGTTCCGTTAGACATTGCTTTGAGACGAGAGATTCTGGATGAATCTCATACTACACCTTACTCTTTGCATCCAGGCACTACGAAGATGTATCAGGATGTGAGATTGTTGTATTGGTGGCCAGGGATGAAGAGAGATGTAGTGGAGTATGTGGCTAAGTGCTTGACATGTCAACAGGTCAAGGTGGGCATCAGAGGCCGGCAGGGTTATTGCAGGCTCTGGATATCCCAAAGTGGAAGTGGGAGGACATCACGATGGATTTTGTGGTGGGCTTACCCAGGACTGTTGGTCAGCATGATTCTATTTGGGTGATAGTGGATTGCTACACTAAGTCAGCTCACTTTCTGCCAGTGAGGACTACTTATATAGTGGATCAGTATGCAGATCTCTATGTGAAAGAGATCGTGCGCCTCCATGGAGCACCAAGGTCGATCGTGTCGGATCGGGATCCTACTTTTACTTCCAAGTTCTGGGGGAGTTTACAGAAGGCCATGGGGACACAGTTGAAGTTCAGTATTGTTTATCATCCTCAGACAGATGGGAAATCTGAGAGGACGATCCAGATATTAGAAGACATGTTGCTAGCATGCGTGCTGGACTTTGGTGGATCTTGGAGTAAATATCTGCCTTTGATAGAGTTCTCCTACAACAACAGTTATCAGTCTACCATTGGAGTTGCACCTTATGAGATGTTGTATGGTAGGAAGTGTAGATCTCCCATTCATTGGGATGAGACAGGTGAAAGGAGATACTTGGGTCCTGAGGCAGTTCAGAGGACCAGTGAGGCCATTGAGAAGATTAGAGCTCGGATGCTCACTTCTCAGAGTAGGAAGAAGAGCTATGCAGATTCCAAGCATAGGAACGTGGAGTTCCAACTGGGAGACTATGTCTACCTTAGAGTCTCGCCATAGAAAGGGGTTTGAAGGTTTGGGAAGAAAGGCAAGCTGAGCCCTAGATTTGTAGGTCCATTTGAGATCCTAGAGAGGGTTGGTCAAGTGGCTTACAGATTGGCTTTGCCTCTGGCGTTTTCAGCCGTGCATAATGTATTCCATGTTTTAGCTCGTTGGAGGTATGTATCTGATGTGAATCATATTTTGAGCTATGAAGATCTGGAGCTTGAGCCAGATCTCTCCTATGAGGAGTAGCCAGTTCAGATACTCGACAGAAAGGATAAGGTCCTCAGGAATAAGATGATACCTTTAGTTAAGGTATTGTGGAGGAACAACAAGGTCAAGGAAGCGACCTGGGAGCTGGAGTCAGATATGCAGAGTCAATATCCCGAGCTGTTCAAGTAAATTTCGAGGACGGAATTTCTGTAAGGAGGCGTTAGTTGTAATGCCCCGAAATCCCTAATGAGGTTTAATGGCTGGATTAGTAGGCCAGGAGGGCCATAATTGTTTAATTATGCCATTAAATGAATATATGCATGTTTATGTGAATTATATTATAATATGATGTTATATGCATGCATGTGGGTCCACATTTGATTATTAGGGTGTTTTGGTAATTTGGCCCGTTGAGGGTATATTTGTGTATTTGGGTGCATATTGTGATTTGTGAATGAGATCCCTTTATTATGGAGATATATTCAAGCTATTCTGCATGAGACGGTCTTATATTATGAATTAGCGGTTTTGTCATAACGGGGGTCTTTTATTGGGATATTGAGTAATGAGAATGTTATTTGATGATAAATTGGGAGTTATTGATATCAGGAGGAAATTCTGAGAGTTTTGACTATAATGTCCCCGGGGGTGTTTTCGGGACCCCGAGCACTAGGTTTTATTTGAGGTTACTTAAGCTTGAAGTAGCTTGTCAGATAGAACGTACGTTAGAAAACCTCTCGTTCTTTTCCCGTTAGTTTGTTTTACTGTTCGAAGCATTTTCGGAGAAATCTCGAGTTCTAGGAGTCGGAATCAAGTGAGGATCGAGGCATAGCGATCCTAGGAAAGATTAGAAGCTTCTTGACCGAAGGATTTGACGAGAAACAACCCAATTAAAGGTAATCTAAGTTTTAAGTTTTGAGTTTTTAGAGTTTCTAAGCTTAGAATTGGATTTTGTGAATTGTTGAGTTTTTCGTTCGTTCAAGCCTTGGGATTTGATGGTTTTGGATCATTGGGAAGCTTTGGAAATTTGATTTGATGATTTGGAAGTGTTTAGGTATGTTTTTGGAGGGTTTGGGGTGAAGGAGAACGGTTTGGGGATGGCTCTGGGTTGGGGGTCGCGGCCCTGTTCTTGGGCGCCGCGGCCCTATCTCGAAGAGGCAGGTGGAGCGATTTTTCCTTTGATAGGCGCTGCGGCCCTAGGTGTAGGGCACCGCAGCCCTTGCTCCTGGAGTGGCTGGGGGCCGTGGCCCAAGGTGTTAGGGCCGCAGCCCTTGGTCAGGTTTGAGCCCGTTTGAGTGTTTTGGCCCCGGGAACTTGGTTTTAGGCCTCGGGATTGTTCCTACTACCCGGATTAGTGGGGATTGATGTCTCGGAGGCTAGATCTTGGTTTAGGAACCCTTGTTTATCATTTTATTGATGGTGTCCCGTATTTGGTTATGGCTAGGTGACCGCTAAAGGAATAAAAGTCAGATCGTTCTCAAGGGTCATTCTTTTATTCATTCTCGCTCAAATCAGAGGTAAGAGAACTGCACCCTGTGTATATGACATGCATGATTGTTGTTGAGGCATGTTGGTTGATAAATGTGGACATGGATTGCATATGAAATGCTAGCGAATATTTTTTACTTGTATATGGCACTGACTAGTCAGGGATACTGACCTAAGAGTCAGAACTAGCATAAGCGTCCTGAATGCAGGACCGAATGAAGATTAGATCTAATCGATATCAGCGTTGAATGACTCTAAGGCATTAACGCTGGATCGACCCTAAGGTCGATGAATCTTGTAAGCGCTTGGCTAGTCTAAACTAGTTACTCAGAGCCAGGGCCAAAGGCCTAGGTGACTGCTTGTCACATGGCTAGGGAACAGAGTTCCATAGTTATGACTCTAGAGTCATGAGGAAGGTTATGTTGGTGACTAGTCATCATGCACCTATCCTGTTTAAGCTAGTGAAAGGTTCACTTATCTGTTAAGCCCCGGTGACCCTATCGTCACAAGGCTAAAGGGAGCTATACCCAACTTAGTGCTTTTGCGACTGTCACTCATCTGTTTTGGATTGAAAGTCCTGAATGATTATTATGATCATTGTTGATATTATATCATGATATATTGTGTTTTCTTGCTGGGCCTTGGCTCATGGGTGCTATGTGGTGCAGGTAAAGGGAAAGAAAAGCTCATCCAGCCTTGAGTGGAGAGCTTAGGTGGTGATGTGTACATATGCGGCCGCTTGACCACCACGGCCAAGGAGTTCTCAGAGGAACTAGGGGGTTTACCCTATTTTTGCCGCTTAGGTCGGCGGGTTTGTAAATTTGAAACAGTAATGACCTTTTTGAGTTGTAAATAACTTGTAAACGTTTTTGATGGGCTCATGAACAGTTTTATGTATTTAATAAAATATATCATTTCTTTTTTATTGGTTTTCTACCTTAGCCTGTTAATAACACTTAGATGCATTTTTTTAACCAAAGGACTCGGGTAGCGAGTCAAATTTCTGGTTCACCGATTACTGTAACTGGTCTGGGGTAACCAGGGCGTTACAACCTCCTTAATCTCATCATCCTTTAAGGGTCGAAGAAGATCCTCATTAATGACTTCAATGATCACAGTAGGAATACAAGAAATGATATCCTCAGAAGAAGATCCATCCGAGGTAAAGAGATCCTCAAAATAGTCCACAATGACCATATCCAATCCGTGGTCCCAATCAACCCAATCTCCGCTATCCATTTGCAACTTAAGAATCGTATTGCCTTTCTTTCTTGAAGTGGACATCGCATGAAAATATCTGTTGTTTTGGTCACCTTCCTTCAACCATAAATGCTTCGAACGCTGCCTCCAAAAAATCTATTGCTGGTGCAAAATCTCAACCATCTTCTTAGTAGCATTTTTGTACCTTTTATAGCACTAGTCGCACTATTCCCTTTCAAACGAGTGATAGTATTTTTGCACTTTATAAGTCTCTTTTTAAAAGCACCTATGACTTCCTTGCCCCATTCCACCGACTCTTTAGTACAATGAGCCACTATTTGTTCCAGCAGTAAACAATCACACAAAGCCCAACTTGAGCTAACTATTTGGCTGCGCCTTTGTAACGCCCAGATTATCCAAGATTGTTAGACTGTGTATTTTAAATAGTGATAAATTCGTTAAACGAGTGATTTGGCCATAAACGTGAAACTAAACGTGTTTAACGGTTCAGGGTTAAAATTTCGGTCAAAAGGAATAGTTATTTCGTTAAAACGTTAAGTTGTACATGGGATTTGTAGTAGTAGTAGTAGTAGTAGTAGTAGTAGTAGTAGTAGTAGTAGTAGTAGTAGTAGTAGTAGTAGTAGTAGTAGTAGTAGTAGTCGTAGGGTTAAAATTTCGGTCAAAAGGAATAGTTATTTCGTTAAAACGTTAAGTTGTACACGGGATCTGTAGTAGCAGTAGCAGTAGCAGTAGTATTTCGTTAAAACGTTAAGTTGTACACGGGTCGGGATTTAGTTGGAAACTCATAGAAATAGTTATGGATTTTATAAGTTTAACCTATAGTTTAGAAATATTAATTATAACATAAGGTTTGATTAATATAGCTGGTCCTAGAAATATTATTTCTTATAACCTAAGGTTTATAAAGAATTATTAAGAGCATGGCACTTGTCACGTGCATGTTTATTTAAGGATTTAAGGATTTTAGATGAATAAATTAATAATGGATGAATCTAGAAGCTCTAGAACCTTCCAACAGCTGTTAGGATAACGTTTTACTTAGTCAAAGTTGTTTAAACAAACTTCAAGTGTGCTGAAAATGTGCAAAAACGTGTATAAAATATCAGCGTATGCCGATATATCACAGCTATAGGGGTCGATATGTCACCTACGGGAGATACGGAAACACGTTGACTTCACATGAACGAAACCACGGAAGCTTAGGACATAGGTAGGGGCAATATATCGCCTAGGGTAGGGGATAAATCGGCTCCTGGAGCCATTTTTGAAACTTTGTGGATTTAAATTAGAAACGGCCCTCAACAACCTAGATTTGCTCCTGAACATTTTTGACCGAGTTCTGGGCATTTGTTCAACCGAAAATTCAAATATATTCAATTTATATTAATTAATTTATTCATTTTAAAAAGGGGTTAGTTTCACTCCTTGAACTCTATAAATAGGACCTAGTACTCAGACATTTCATTCATCGTTCAAGCATTCTTCAGAGCCTCCAAGCTGCTAAGTTTATTCTAGAAAGAAAATAATAGGGTTTGGGATTTAAAAGCTTTTTAATCTAAGCTTTATAAACACTTGGGAAGTAAATAGAGTGACATTTCGGTATTGAGGTGTAGATCGAAGTTCTAGTCTATCAAGATATTCTTATCTTCAGGTTTAATCCATCATAGTTCTTTTATTTTCTTTTAGATCCTAACTTGATTTTATGACTTCTTAGTTAGGTGTCTAAATTTCTTGAAACTTAAGGTTCTTCGGTAAGTTTCAAGAAATTTAGATGGTTTAGATCTCCTTTTCATCTCCATTTCTATAGAAACTTATGATTTTTTGTTGTTGATTTTAGGAGTTTTCCAATCCCGTTCTTGTCTCCAGTATCCCGGTTTTGGCAAGGAAAATATGTTAGATTATATGTGTTATGATATTGTATATACTATGCTATGTTATGTGCAATGCATATATGTATGAATATGTTTTTAGTCGATTGGGGCTTATAGTTGCTTAGATAGCAAACCCCAAGATTTTTATCATTATTGTGGTTTAGAGTTATGATTTACCCTATCTCGATTAGTAGACTGAGGACCTAGATGGGTTATCATATACTACCTTGTGATCTAACCTACCTCGATTAGTAGACTGAGGAAGTAGATGGTTTTATCACATGCTACGGTAATGAGTTAATGGTCATTGATATTGTAGTTCTATAAGATATACATTTTTACGTCATATGTTTTATAGTCTTATGATTAATAGATTTTCTTGCTGGGCATTAGGCTCATTCCTTTTATTTTAGATGGTGCAGGAAAATAAACTTGGAAGGGGGGATGGATTCGTGGCAGCTTGGCATGTGTATTGGGGATGGACTGATTGACTGGACTGCTGGAAGATCGAGGATGAAGTTATTTCAAGTCTTTTAATTTATGTTCTTATGTATTTACGCACTTAGTTTTTAAACAATTAATTAAAGATTATGTTTATGTTTTTATATAAATAACAATGGGATCCCATACCATAATTTGTATTCCGTACCGTATTTTGGATTTCAAATAAATTTCTTTAATGTATTTCAAAATAGTAGTTATGTTTAGTAGTTTTTAATGGTCCAAGGTATAAAATTAGTCGAGGCATTACAGGATCCCATAATAAACGTTTACAAAGTTCTTTACAATTCCAAAAGGGTAATTACAACTCAAAAGTTACAATCTCCCGACCTAAGTGGGAAAAATAGGGTTTAACACTAGTTCCTCTAAGAAAACTTGGCCGTGGTGGTCAAGCGGCCGCATATGTACACGACGCCACCAAAGCTCTCCAACTTATGGCTTGTAACTCCCTACTACCCAGGGACCATTATGTTGTGCACTTTAAACAGTGCTAAACTCGCTAATCGAGCCATTTGGCCATAATCATGTAACCAAGTGCGATTACGGTTTATGGTTAAATTTTTTTGGTTAAGATACAATGTCTCACTAAAACGTTTACCGTACACATTGGGATCCCAAAAATATAATTTAAAGGTTAATAACAACAAAAGATTTACAACTAGCCGACCTAAGCGGCAAAATATGGTTTAACCCTAGTTCCTCTTTAAACCCTCGGTCGTCGCGGTCGAGCAGCCGCATATGTACACATCGTCACCTAAGCTCTCCAACTCAAGGATGGTCCAGCTTTCTTTTGCCTTTACCTGCACCACATAGCACCCATGAGCCGAAGCTCAACAAGAAAACTCAATATGCTCATGAACAAGTAATAACATGTTACTAAATCATAATAGGCATGCCTAGCAGTAATAACCCTTCTCATGCATGCAAGCAAGTACAAATAAATGTTTATGAAGTCCTGCGCTCTGTGTAGATGAATAATAAGTCTCTCTGAGGAAGACGACTAATAAGTCTCTCTGAGGTAGATGACTAATAAGTCTCTCGCTCTGAGGTAGACGACTAATAAGTCTCTCTGAGGTAGACGACTACTAAGTCTCTTTCTGAATAGACAACTAATAAGTCATACTCTTTTTAGATGACTGATAAGTCTATCTCTGTTTGGATGACTGATAAGTCTATCTCTGTGTAGATGACTGATAAGTCTATCTCTGAGGTCCCATACCCTCCTAGCAATGTGACGTGTAGGTCACCTTAGCCTTTTGGCTCTGGCTCTAAATAACTAGCATTTAGACTAGACAAGCGCTTTTGTTTTTCATCGAACTTAAGGTCGGTCAAGCACTTCATGCTTATGATGATAATGCTTATGTCGATTAGATCTAATATTTTTGGCTTGCGTTAAACACGCTAATACCGTTCTTGAATCATAAGCCAATACCATACAACCAATGCTCAGTACTACTGCTGGTCTTGACTGATAAGTCACAGCTTCACAATCAATACTGACACCAATGTCGATCCCTGACTAATAAGTCAGTGCTTCCTCAATGAGGTAATGCAAACAGACATATATCATATGTCAAATATTTAGATATAAGGCATTTAGCATGCTTAATCAATAATCAAAAGCGTAATTATAATCATGCACAATTATGGAGACTCAAGCTCTGATCAATCTCATATTCAACATTCATGCCATGCCCTAATCTCATGTGTCTTATGCATCACATGAATTACACACTGGGTGCAGTTTTTTACCTTTGGTCCAAGCACAGGTTACTAATGAACGACCCCAAGCACGATTCTGATTCCAAGCCCCGAATGATAACCTAGTCACAACAATAAATGGTGTTTCAATGAGTTCAATTTCCAAACCCCAATCCCGCGCTCTCGGGACCTCCAATTCCACCAAACAAGGTGGTGGAATCATCCCCTGAGCCCTCGGGTCAAAACCCCAAAAAGTACCGAAAAACCACATTCTGAAGACTGTGTAGCGCTACCTTTGGGCGCTACAACGCTACAAACAGAATCAAAATCCCCCAAGACATAGCACCTAGCATTGTAGCGCTGCCACCCTAGCGCTACAATGCCCAAACCAGAAATTCTGGGTTCCAACTTCGTGTTCTTCGAGCTTCAAAGCTCCAGATCCGACCCCAACGGGTCCCTAGCCCCTCATATCAACATTTTGATCCCCCAAACATTCACCCAATAGCTTAGCAACATTATAACAACATCAAATACTCAAAATCCCCATAGGAACTCACAATCCAAGTCTTGAGTTTGTAAAACTCAAGAACACCAAGAACATCGAATAAACTCAGAATTCAAAGCTTAAATTACCTCTGATTATGTCGTTCCTCGCTAAATCCTTCGGCTAATAAGCTTGTAATCTTCCCTAGAATCGCTATTCCTCATCCTTGCTTGAATCCGAGTCCTAAAACTCAAGTTTCCTTCGAAAATGCAATTGGTGTCAAAAATGGAACTTTGAGAGAGAGAGAACGTTCTGAACGTTCTTTTATAATTCTAACAGGTTACTTCAAGCTTAAGTAACCTCAAGCAAATCCTAATGCTCGGGAGCCCGAAAATGCCCCCAGGGGTAAAATAGTCAAAATTTCCAAAATTTCCCCCTGATCTCACTAACTTCTAATTTATCATCAAATATATATTCCCATTACCCAATAACCCGGTATTGTACTAAATACCCAAAATGCCCCTTGACTCACTCCGAGTCAAGTATAAATCCCGTTGTGACTTTCCCACTAGCTTGCCTCCAAGGATCGTCTCGTGCTGAGTAACCCTAGCATAACCAAATATTAATGAAGCACCACACACATGCCAAATATACTCGAAATGGCCAAAATATGAAAATCACCCAATTAATCAGAAATGGGTTCACATGCATATTTAATACACCTAAACATGCATATCATGTCATGTTATGATATAACTCACATAATCACAAAATGATACACATAAATATCACATAATTCCAAGATTTTCCATCCTAGCCCTCTAATCAAGGCCCTAAGCCTTATTAGGAAATTTGGGTCATTACAACTATTCCCTCCTTACAGAAATTTCGTCCTCGAAATTTATCTGAATTGCCCATAATATAAATTCCGCATATCTAATTCCAATTCCCAAGTCGCTCCCTCTACCTCACTGTTTCTGTATCATACGTTAACTAAAGGTATAGCTTTGCTTCTCAGAACCTTGTTCTTTCTGTTAAAATCTGCACTGGCTATTCCTCACAGGATAACTTAGCCTCAATCTCTAGATTCTCATAACTCAACACATAAGTTTCATCTAACACATGTTTCCTCAACATGAAAATACAAAATACATTGTATACTAGTGACAGTGCTAAAGATAAGGCCAATCTAAAGGCAAACTGACCAGTCCTATCCAAAATTCAAACGGTCTTACTAATCTAGGGCTCAACTTGCCCTTACCTCCTCACCCATTTCCATGGTAATACTTTAAGGAAGATACAATCTTCCACTTGGAACTCCATGTTCCTGCTTTTCAAATCATCATAACTTTTCCATTTACTCTTAGAAGTGAGCATCCAAGCTCTATTCTTTTCAAAAACCTTAATGATCCCCTGAACTACCTCAGGATCCAGATATAACATCTCACCCATCTCATAAGATGCCCTTCCAATAACTGGATAACTCTCTCTGATTTACCTTCAGTCTGAGGATAATAAACTGTATTAAATTCCAACTGCATACCCATCGCCTTCTGCAACCTTTCCCAAAACTTGGAAGTAATAATAGAGTCTTCATCTGATAAGATAGACCTCAAATTCCATGAAGGCGTACTACCTCTCTCACATAGAGATCTGTATACGGATTAGTTGTGTTACTTGTCCTTACTGATAGAAGTGAATTCACTTTAAATATTGGTCCATAATGACCCAAACCAACTCATGCTGACCCATTATCCTGGGCAGCCCCATCGTGAAACCTATCGCAATGTTTCCTTATTTTCACTATGGAATACTCAAAGGCTACAATAGCCTTACTGGTTTCTGATACTCTGTCTTGACCTGTTAGCAGGTTAAGAACTTTGTCATGTATTCCATTATGTCCCTCTCCATCCTAGGCCACCACTATAAAGATTTCATATCCTACTACATCTTTCATAATGCCTGGATGAAGGGAATAAGAGAGCAGTATGAGATTCATCCAGAATCCCTCGTTTAATCCCAGTATCCATCAGATCGCAAGTCTGATCCTTATACCACAATAAACGCATACCTGACACTACATAATCCTTAACCAATCCATCTAAGACATTCCCCTCAATTCTCTCATATGTGGTTCACTTAACTGTCTTTCCTTTGATCCTTTCTGAAATAATAATCTCAAGTATAAAGCTGGCCACCTGGCCCACCAGTAACTCTACTATAGTTCTGGTCACACTCTTCAACTAACATGATGCTTAGGAAATCACCTTTTCCTATCAATGATGTGTCATGACAACCTACAACTGATTCTGATTTGTAAGAAGACTCAGAACTCTTTCTCAAAGCACATGTACTATCATGCCCGTCCAAGGAAACTCCTGCCCCTAAGGTGTTCCTTGACCTTGCGAAATCTTCTTAGAGAATATACCACAATACCATCGATAAAGACGATCACAAATCCAATTAAGATAATTCTTGAATATTCTATTCATCTAATTCATCAAAATAGCTCAGCACTCTCAGTGCCCTTATCTGATATAAAAAGCAATCTTCTGCATATTCTTCTCCCTGATCTCTACTTGGTAATAACCAGATCAAAGATCCACCTTGGAGAATACCATCTTATTCAATAACTGAGTCCTTTAGTTCTTACAGCTTTGCTGAAGCCGCTCAATACAGTGCCCTAGACCTAATTCCATCCCTGACACCAATCCAATCACCATTTATCTCTTTGTATAAATGTAATCCTGACAAATCCCTTGGAGACACATCTAGAATTCACAGACTAATCCAGTCTGTCCTGATCCCACTGGCACAACCTAAGTGGTATCCACCACACTAGCTAACAGTTCTATGCATCCTCCTGCAATAGATCTCTAGCTCTAAATACAGATGTCATAAGCATAAAATATCCATGCACAATGCCAAAGACCACCAGGGTTTCCCACTCTCAAACCCAAGAGTTACTATCCTTTCCTTGAAATTTAGCATTTCCCCACACTTGGCTAACCAATCTATATCTAGGATCATACTAAAGTCAGTCATAACCAAATTTATCAAAACAACTGATGAGTCATTTCCACCAAAACTCTAACTCATCAAAACATAACCATGCGATATGCATAACAACTCTATGTCTGTCTATATGCAACAAGCAAAGAAACAACATGGCACCAAAACCAGTCAGCATAATACAAAAATCAGAACTAGAAAGCTGACCTGCTACCCCTGAGGAACCATCCTTAGTCTCAGTCTCAGTCTCAGACTCAGACTGCATCAGAACGAACACTCGAGCTGGATTCGAGCTGTCCACCCCCTTTTGCTCATATATCCCTCGCCTTGGGCAATCCCTCATGAAATGCCCAACCATTCCACATAAGAAATGTGCCTTTGCTCGGCATTCTCCCAAATGACGTCACTTGCACCAAGCGCATATTGGGAAAAATCTCCAATCCTTGTTCTTGCTCGCTCTAATAAATGGAGGTGTCACTACTTGAGTACTACGCTCTCCAGCACCCTCCTTTATAATCTCATTTCCTGTGCTCTCAACAGCAAGAGCCTTCCCTACCACCTGAGCATAGGTAGAGATTTCATGCACTGGGGCAACTCTAATGCCCTGAGTTATTCTGGAATTCAATCCCTGGATAAACCTTTCCTTCTGAGCTACATCTGTGGGTACCATACTAAAATAAAACTTGGCCAACCCATCAAATTTGTTAACATACTCGGTTACTGTTGCATTTCCCTGAATAAGGTTCAGAAACTCATTCATCTTAGCAGTCTTGGATGCATCACAATAATATATTTCATTAAACATCTGCCTAAATTCTTTGCAGTCCATCATAGTTGTGTCTCGTGTCAGGGATACTACTTCCCACCATGTCCGGGCATCATCCCGCAATACACATGTAGCACAGATCACCCTATCGTGACCTACCACTCCAATACTATCGAGAATGGAACTGATCATGCACATCCATTGCTTAGCTCTGAATGGATCTAGGCCTCCCTCAAAGACTGGAGGGTAATACTCCTCGAATCTTCCACAAAGAAATTCCCACTTGTTCTCAACCCTAGGCTGAGCCAAAACTGGTGCCATTCCTGACATAACAAAGGAAGAGGTGTTCCCTAACAGATTTTGTTGTTGCTTCAAACACCTAATCTATTCCTCTTGCCTCTGCAATCTCAATTGCATATCTATAAACACCTGCTGGAAATTTTGAGGGGCAGGTGAAGAACTCAAACCCTGGCTGTAATCCCTAGCCCCAGTATAACCACCGCCATGTCTCATTATCTGCCTTGGATACATACCTGTTGATTGAATCTACAATCAATAACTTGACCCATTAAACATGATGAGAATATTTAAAAGCCTTCCCCATGGGAACAATCATACCACATTACAATCACAAACCACTGCAGTGCCAAAAACATGCCCACAGCATCTGTTCATCAATTCATAACCCCTGCTCTTCCAACATACACACCATGCCTCCAACTCCAGCATGAAAATATCACATTCATATATATGTATATATATATATATTCACAGAGCATGTAATCATATAATCATATTAATAGTCAAGAGCCAGGCTCTATCAGAATCTCATGCTCCCAGGTACAATATACAGGTAAAGCATTTACATTCTATTTAAGTAGTTCAGGAACCCTTAACCTTGGCTTGCTTTGATACCAAGTAGTAACGCCCTAGTACCCAGGGATCGTTATGTTGTGCATTTTAAGCAGTGCTAAACTTGTTAATCGATCCATTTGGCCATAATCGTATAACTAAGTGCGATTACGGTTTAGGGTTAAATTTTTTTGGTTAAGATACATCGTCTCACTAAAACCTTTACTGTATACATTGGGATCCCAAAAAAATAATTTAAAGATTAATTACAACAAAATATTTACAACAAGCCGACCTAAGCGGAAAAATAGGGTTTAACCCTAGTTCCTCTTTAAACCTTCGGTCGTGGCGGTCAAGCAACCGCATATGTACACATCGTCACCTAAGCTCTCCAACTCAAGGATGGTCCAAATTTCTATTCCCTTTACCTGCACCACATAGCACCCATGAGCCGAAGCTCAGCAAGAAAACTCAATATGATCATGAACAAGTAATAACATGTTACTAAATCATAATAAGCATGCCTAGCAGTAATAATACTCATGCATGCAAGCATGTGCAAATAAATGTTTGTCAAGTCTTGCACTCTGAGTAGATGACTAATAAGTCTCTCGCTCTGAGTTAGATGACTAATAAGTCTCTCTACGGTAGACAACTAATAAGTCTCTCTGAGGTAGATGACCAATAAGTCTCTCTGAGGTGGACGACTAATAAGTCTCTCTGAGGTAGGTGACTAATAAGTCTCTTGCTATGAGGTAGATGACTAATAAGTCTCTCTGAGGTAGACGACTAATAAGTCTCTCTGAGGTAGACGACTAATAAGTCTCTCGCTCTGAGGTAGACGACTACTAAGTCTCTCTCTTAATAGACAACTAATAAGCCATACTCTGTTTAGCATACTGATAAGTCTATCTCTGTTTGGATGACTGATAAGTCTATCTCTGTATAGATGACTGATAAGTCTTTCTCTGCATAGATGACTGATAAGTCTATCTCTGTGTAGAAGACTCATATGCCTGTCTCTGTTTAGATGACTGATAAGTCTATCTATGTATAGATGACTGATAAGCCTATCTCTATGTAGATGACTGATAAGTCTATCTCTGAGGTCCCATACCCTCCTGGCCATGTGACGTGTAGGTCACCTTAGCCTTTTGGCTCTGGCTCTAAATTACTAGCCTTTAGACTAGACAAGTGCTTTTGTTTTTCATCGAATTTAAGGTCGGTCAAGCATTTCATGCTTCTGATGATAATGCTCATGTTGATTAGATCTAATCTTTTTGGCTTACGTTAAACACGCTAATACCGATATTGACTCATAAGCCAATACCATACGACCAGTGCTTAGTGCTACTGCTGATCTTGACTGATAAGTCACAGCTTCAAAATCAATACTGACACTAATCTGATCCCTGACTAATAAGTCAATGCTTCCTCAATGAGGTAATGCAAATAGACATATATCATATGTTAAATATTCAGATATAAGCATTTAGCATGCTTAATCAATAATCAGAAGCATAATTATAATCATGCACAAAGACAGAGACTCAAGCTATGATCAATCTCATATTCAACATTCATGCCATGCCCTAATCTCATGTATCTTATGCATCGCATGCATCACATACTGGGTGCAGTTTTCTTACCTTTGGTCCAAGCACAGGTTACTAATGAACGACCCCAAGCACGATCCTGATTCCAAGCCCCTAGGGATAACCTAGTCACAACCATAAATGGTGTTTCAATGAGTTCAAGTTCCAAAACCCAATCCCGGGACCAATCCTGCGCTCTCGGGACCTCCAATTCCACCAAACAAGGTGGTGGAATCATCCCCCGAGCCCTCGGGTCAAAACCCCAAAAAGTACCAAAAAACCACATTCTGAAGACTATGTAGCACTACAGCGCTACCTTTGGGCGGTACAATGCTACAAATAGAATCAAAATCCCCCAAGACAGAGCACCTAGCGTTGTAGCGCTACCACCCTAGCGTTACAACGCCCAAACCAGAAATTCTGGGTTCCAGCTTCGTGTTCTTCGAGCTTCAAAGCTCCAAATCCGACCCCAACGGGTCCTTAGCCCCTCAAATCAACATTTTGATCCCCCAAACATTCACCCAATAGCTTAGAAACATTATTACAACATCAAATACTCAAAATCGCCATAAGAACTCATAAACCAAGTCTTGAGTTTGTAAAACTCAAGAACACCAAGAACATCGAATAAACTCGAAATTCAAAGCTTAAATTACCTATGATTATGTCGTTCCTCGCTAAATCCTCCGGCTAATAAGCTTGTAATCTTCCCTAGAATCTCTATGCCTCATCCTTGCTTGAATCCGAGTCCTAAAACTCAAGTTTCCTTCGAAAATGCAATTGGTGTCAAAAATGGAACTTTGAGGGAGAGAGAACGTTCTAAACGTTCTTTTATAATTTTAACAGGTTACTTCAAGCTTAAGTAACCTCAAGCAAATCCTAATGCTCGGGAGCCCGAAAACGCCCCCGGGGGTAAAATAGTCAAAATTTCCATAATTTCCCCCTGATCTCACTAACTCCCAATTTATCATCAAATATGTATTCCCATTACCCAATAACCCGGTATTGTACTAAATACCCAAAATGCCCCTTGACTCACTCTGAGTCAAGTATAAATCCCGTTGTGACTTTCCCACTAGATTGCCTCCAAGGATCATCTCGTGCTGAGTAACCCTAGCATAACCAAATAATAATGAAGCACCACACACATGCCACATATATGCCAAATATACTCGAATTGGCCAAAATATGAAAATCACCCAATTAATCATAAATGGGTTCACATGCATATTTAATACACCTAAACATGTATATCAAGTCATATTATGATATAACTCAGATAATCACGTAATGATATACATAAATATCACATAATTCCAAGATTTGCCATCCTGGCCCCCTAATCAAGGCCTTAAGCCTTATTAGGAAATTTAGGTCATTACATGGCTGGTCTAGCTTCCCTTTCCCCTTACCTACACCACATAACACCCATGGGCCAAGGCCCAGCAAGAAAACTTAAACACGCTCATAAGCAGTTAATAACACATTACCAAATCATAATAAGCATGCCAAGCAGTAATAACCCTACTCATGGATGCATACCATTTATATAAATGACTACAGTGTCATATGGGGCCAGCTACCTAATTAAATGATTAATGAATCATACCAGGGTCCATTGCCCAAAATACATAATTAATGAATCATATTAAGGCTCAGCGCCCTAGGATATGGGACTAATAATTCACCCCGGGGCCCATTCCCCTATCCTCTGTGTAACCAGCCTTGGAGCTGGCCCAGCGTACCTGGTGCTGAATTTTCTATGACCATTGGGTCGGACAAGCATATGATGCGCTTCTGATTAGGTCTAACCATATCGACCAGTGCTCAGCGCGCTATTTCCGCCCTTGGCTTATAAGTCAATGTTTTTCAACCAACGATCAGCGCTATTACCATCCTTAACTCTTAAGTCAATGCTTTTCGGCCAACGCTCAGCATTATTTCCGTCCTTGACTCATAAGTCAATGCTTTTCGACCAGCGCTTAGCACTATTGTTGTCCTTGACTTATAAGTCAATCCTTTTCTCAATCAGACAAAACGAACAGGCATTCATTATATAACAAATGTCCAGATACAGAAAATTTACCATACTTAGTCAATCAATCACAACCATAATCATAATCATGTGCATTTACGGGGGCCGAAGCCCTAATCAATTCTATATTAGACATCGGGCCACACCCTAATCATGTATATCACGTATTGGGTGTAGTTTTCTAACCTCAAGTCCGAGTGCAATTTAAAATAAGAACGACCCTCAAGCACGATCTTGATTTTGAAACCCTAGTGATAACCTAGTCACAACCAAGTATAGAATCCTGACAATAACAAGTAAATAGAGGCTTTTGGACTGAGTCCTAGCCTCCGAGACATCAAATTCTACTAAACAGGGTAGTGGGATCGATCCCGAGCCCTTAGGTTTGAGTTCCCGCACTCAAAACCTCCCCAAGGCCCAAAACTCTATAAATTTCTGCGGCCCTAAGCATTTGAGCTGCGGCCTGCCCAAGTCAGAGGCCCATCCTCACCTTTCACTAAACACGGGCTGTGACGCAGCCTAACAGGCGCCATGGCACAACCCTGCTTCAGGGAAATCGTCCAGTCTTCTGGGTTCAGGAAGGTCGTGGTGCCCCAAGAACAGGGCGCCGGTGCGACCCCACGAACCCAGATTTCTCATATCTAAAACCTCTAGAAACTCACCCCAAATCTATACCAAACCCCCAATTTAATGTCACAACATCTCTAGAATGTCCTAGGCAACAAAACCCACCATTCAAATGGATCAAAAACTCATCGAACCATAAAATCCCAATCAAAACTCAAGAAACTTAAGGAAACAGAAACTCAAAAATTCAAAGCTTAAATACCTCTGATTAAGTTGCTTTCCAGTTAAATCCTCTGACTATCAAGTTCTCAATCTTCCCTAGAATCGTTATGACTCTAACCTTGCTTGAATCTGAGCCCTAAAACTTGAGTTTCCTTCGAAAATGGTAACGAACGTCAAGTGAGAGAACGAGAGAGTTTCAATGTGTTTTCTATTTCTGTCAGGTTACTTCGAGCTCAAGTAACCTTAAGCATATCCCAAGGCTCAGGGTACCCAAAAATGCCCCTGAGGGTAAAATAGCCAAAATCCCCAGAACTCCCTCCTAATCTTACTAACTTCAAATATATCCTTGATTATTCATTCTCATTACCCAATTTCCCGGTAATGTACTAAATATCCAAAATGCCTATTGACTCACCCCGAGCCAAGTATCGTTGTGACTTTCCCGCTAACTTGCTCTCTAAGATCACCTCGTGCCGAGTAACCCAAATATATCCACATAATAATGTGTTCCTACACATATATCACATATATGCCAAATATACCCATAACGGGCCAAATTACAAAAATTTCCCTTCTGATAAGAAATAGGCCCACCTGCATATTTAATAAACCTAAACATGCATACTAAGTCATATTATAATATAACTCACATAATCATATAACGATACACATATATATCACATAAACACATAATTTTCCATCCGGGCCTCCTAATCAAGGCCCTAAGCCTTATTAGGTACATTTGAGACGTTACAACATTGGTTCACGAAGCTACGCATTCTCGAAACGGAATGGTTTGTGGTATTGTATAGAAACCTTCTCTCTTGGCTCCAACCAAATAGGATAATGATCTGAAGTAGACACTTCCAAATTAGTTAAAGTAGCAGAAGGTGTTGAGGTTGGTTAAATATAATGGTTAAGATGTTTACACGTTGAGGTGCAAAACACTTAATGGTTTTCACTTAAAGAGAAGTGAAAACATGATATTGTGTAGAAGGCATCTAAAAGTGACTTTTATGGGTCTAAAGTGATACAAGGAGGTATCCAAACATTCCCAAAAATTTTGGTAGCATTTGGAGCAATTTTAGGACCATTGGAGAGGTCCAAAGTTAGAGAGGGTGGCAATACGTCGCCCCCTAAGTGGCGTAGCATCGCCAAAATACGAAGGGCTTCAAAAACCATAGCAAGTGATGCATCATCTGCTTGTAGGCGAAGTATCGCCTGATACGTACGTCAGGCGATCCATCGCCTGAATGTAGGCGATGCATCGCCCGGGCAGTCTTTTAGGGTCGTATAGTTTACGTAAAATGCTCCAAATAATGTGTTTTAAATGCTCTAATCCTATTGGTTAGACTAATGATGATGCCTACACTATATATATGGGTTATTAGAGTTGAAAAGCCTTGATCACACTTTCCAACTCTCTCTCTAGCTCTCTAAGACCAAAGTTTTCTCTAAGAAACTCATCAAGCTTGCTTGACTTGCATGAGTTTCAAGACTTGTTCAATCCCAAATCTCATTCTACTTAGTTGAAGCTTCAAGCAATTGGGAAGACTTGGAATAGAGATTTTGGACAACAATATTCATATTGTGTATAAGTCTTAGAAGTTCTCCAAGTTTGAAGATTCAAGTTGCTCAATACAAATGTTGTATCTCTCTAACCCTAATCTTGTATTTTGTTATTCTATTATGTTTTTTTTATTGTTGGTATAGATGATTAAATGTATCTAAGTTTATCTTATCATCATTTAATCGTTTAGTTTCTTATATACAAGTTTAACATTCATATCATGAACATGTTTCTTTGATTATCAAGAATTGCACTTATACTTTAAATTTGAATCTTGATTAACATCTAGGGTTTGGAATATTGCATAATTATCATTATTCATTGTTGATTTGCAAAAAGTAAAGCCATATATTCCCAACAAAAAGGAATAAAGATAGCCAAGAATTAGTCACCAATGCTCTATCTAGTATGATTTCTATCCACCAAACCTACCATCTACCTCTTTCCCAAGTGAACAGGTGCCCAATGATATCCAAATAAATCAGATTGCAGTCGAACACCAATTTTTGAAATCCTTCAATCAGCCTATTAGGATAAGGCTTCCCTCCTTTTTGTCATCTTGACTGAGAACATTGTTAATGTCTCCAACAAGACACCACGGTAAAGGGGAATTAGTAACAAGAGTCTTCAAAAGGCACCAATTATTCTCCCTCAAAGCTCTATTATACTTTCCATGCACTCCTATGAGCCTCCATTCCCCCATACCTTCCACCTTATTAGCTAAATCAATATGGTTCTTAGAGAAACTCAGCATATTAGCATCCTCTTGATTACTCGAAAGCTTGGCTAGACCACCACTTTTTCCAATGGGTTCCACTACAAACAAACCTTCAAACCCAATTGAACATCTAACACACTCCATATGCTCCTTACAGCTGAATATTTCACACAAGAACACAAAAGTGGGTTTCTTTTGAGCAATAAGCTCTTTAAGGAATTGAATACTCCAAGGGTTCCCAAGCCCTTGGCAATTCCAGCTCAACGTACTCATAGCTCTAGGCGGGTCTGGAACCCCAAACCCGCCCCTTGCACATTTTTTGACTACTCATTTTCCTTTATAGCATCGTCATGCTCATCCTCCTTTGTCTCTTCCAAGACACCTTTGCTACTAGTGCACCTTCTCTTGCTGTCAACTATGATCATATGAGCTTCACTTTTGTCTAACTCGGTTCCCATCACAGATTGATTTTGGAAACTCACTCCAAAACTTGGAGATCTTAAGACATCACTATGGTAATTATGACCTCCAAACAGTCCTCTGTTCAAATCTACATGTGAAGAATATGGGTCCCTTTGGTTTATGTTTCTACAGTCCGAGAATTGAGCTGATGGCCAAGAAATAGACTCCTCAGCACTCCTACTTGTAAACTGGTGAGAGCTTTCCATTTCTCCTAGTTACTCGGATCTTAACCATTTTTCCCCAATGAACACATTGTCCTTCTCAGAGGTGCCCGAATCCAATCTCCATAAGGTTTCCCAATCAATTCCACCGGCTGATCAAACAATTTATCACAAAATTTCTCTGAATGACCTATTATTCCACAGACGAAACAAAAAATAAAGACACATTCATACTTAAAGTAAACCCAACACCAATCTCCATCAGTCTTGTGAATCTGCATCGTTTGCTTCAGAGGTACTTCGGTATCTATAGATACCCGGGCTCTCAAGAAATCCCTTCAAACACCATTAAAATTGAGCGAATCATATTCTATAAAATTTCCGACATAGTTTCCAATGTCTCGGACCACCTTCTTGTTGGTAACTAGTTTACCATGTGCGCAACAGAAAGCACGGGGTGTTGGGCCAATAGATTTCAAATTTTTTTATTTAAACAAACTTTAAATAACCAGTTCCATTAACATGCAATACATTATTCATAGAGAAATAAAAGATGAGGATTTACCAATTTAAGAACTATCAAGAATCCTCGCTATCTTTTTGTATCTCCAACAAACATCCAATCCAAAGCAGTTCTTCAAATACTCAGACCAAGAGCTTCCACGATGTATCTCTACACCTCAAGACGTGTGTGGGCACGTAGAGTAATGGTAGGGAAAATTTTCGGATTCACAAGATATTCTCAACACGTGAGATCTTAGAATATTAGGTCTGAGATAGTTTTCAGGGATAGAGAAAAATAATACGATCTATTTTTCTCTCTATGAAGAGTTTATTATGAATTATTATGAAATTGTTCTCATTTGATAGATTTATAAAAGAATGAATTAAATTTTTGAAATTCAAAATATAAATCAATTATTAAATAATTAAATAAATAAATGAAATATCAAAGACCCATTCTTGGACCTTGTTACACGCCAACTACAGTGCATGCACTGTAGTTGGCGTGTAACACATCCCTGATTTCAGGGATGTGTTCAAACTATTTTCTTTTAATTATTATTTAACAATTATTTATTCAAAAATATATATACCTGATAACATTAATTAAAGAATAAATATAATTTCAAATTCAACTCCAATTTGAATTATCATAAATATATTTTTCATATTATTTGAATAAATAAAGCTAATTAATTCAATTTAAATATCCTAATTATTTAGATGCTGTTTTTGAAAATACCAAAATAATTTTCGAACAATATAATTAATTAATTTATTAATTTCGAAAATTAATTTGTCTCAATTACATATTTGACCGTGAAGAACAAATTTCTTCCAAATATGCATTTTTTTTATTTTTCCCAATTTCAACTCTTACCTTGAATAGTGTCGATAAAGTCATCTTGGGGACCTATGGACCTATAATTTCCAGCTCCAATAAATTTAGATTATTAATTAAAACTCTTTAATATAATAACCTTAATTAATTAATCTCAATATTATTCCACTAAAAATATGAGATTGCACTCTTGTAATTATAGACATTTATTAATTGAGTACTTTTAAACAAATAAAAAATGTCCATCGATTTAATCACTACATACAATTCATCCTCTATTAATGGTTCATAATTAAAATAGGAATTAATCATCGTTTAACCTCTTTAATTATATCTTGTTTCCTTAAGTACCATTAACTTTACTAGTGAAGGTTAATTCATAAACTGATTTATTAATTTGAGCTCAATAACCTTTCAGTTCCTAAAGTCGACCCTTAAGAGAACCATTATTCAATTCCTCTCGGAAAGGTATACATTTTTAGGTAAACTTATACAGGATCTTTATTTATTTTCATGTAGATCTAATATTAAACAAGTTAATATGAGACAACCTAGAACATGTTTCTAAAATTGAATTCAAAGAGAAATAATGATAAGAATACTTACATTATACGCAGCAGAATGAATGAGTCATTCCTTCACTTTCTCTAACCCTTGTATCCTTTCTATCGCTGAGTATTATCAAGAAACTGAACCGATCTTCAATTTTCTTCACAGCCTTCCAAAGTATCTTTAGGATCACCTAGACTAGAGTGGGCAATTCTCAACACATGAGATAGATACAGAGAGTAGAAGAGAAAAAACAAACCATGAGGCTTAGAAAAGGACTTATGTTTAGAGAGAATCTAAACCCTATTAGAAAACCAGTGTCTATCATCTTTTTTCAACTCTCACTTAACATTCATTTTATAGACTTATTTAGGTCATTTATTTAATTAAAAAATCAATAAAATAATAGCCAATTAACAGCCCTAGGTCAAAATTATCATGGGTTTTAGGCCCGTGAAATTTCTCATTTGATTATAAGCTTGTTGGACTTAAACTCAAGGCCTGTATTATTTTCTATTGATTTAATTATTAAATAATTATTTAAATGTTTTATCAAATTAATTATTTGTAATTTGAACCTTGATTTAAACTTATTTATTAATTTAGATATCAATTTATCTTAATTAATAAATCTGCCCTAATTTCTCTTTTATTCTCAAAATTACATAACTCTGTGAAACTATTCAAAATTGACCTGGTCAACTTTGATAATTCTATTTGATAATTAAATCAATTAATTGAGACTATCTAGATGATTTTATCCAAGGTACAGTGGGGACCATGGGCCTATGAAATCAAGCTCCAATAAGTTATCATAAATCTAACAAATAAATTTACTAACTTATTAATTCCTCATGACTCTACTAAAGACTCAGAATTGCACTCTTTAATTCATAGAATGCTCTATAACAAATATAGATGTGTTATTAATTATCCATTTTTACAACCATAATTGTCACTCAATCCTCTATAGACTGTCTACAATGAGATGGGACTAAAATATTGTTTTACCCATCGTTGTATTTTATCCTTAAAACACTTAGTTCCTTGTAAATGATATTTTAGTAAACTAATATTAATTACTGAAATGAGATCTCTATCATTTAACACCTTGAACCAAACTAAAAGAAAACCATCATTTCACTTCTTCATTAGAAGCTATAGATGTTCATATCTATGATTAACACTCCCACTCAATTATACTACCGAGTTCCCAAGATGTAAGTATGGGCTAGTCCGTAGGGTAAGCTGGTAACGAACAAGTCAAAGAACTCATATAGTACAATCAGTTAGACTACTAACCACTCAGAATTAAGATTGAATTGACCTATGGTCAACTATATGATATGACTAGAATAGATAATAAGGGTATGTTTACTTATCCTATCAACTGTCAATATCGGTCCAGTTCGATGTAGCAAATACATCCGATCTTATCTACTTTTCTATTGTTCTAGAAAGAACATAACACTACAATGTGTAAGTAGATCATATCGTAGATTGGCAAGTCAGTGTAAATCATTTTGCACCTTACTAATCTTGGGACTAACTTATTTTTGAACATATAATCATATTTATATTCCACTGTGATTACGTCACTATAAATACGATTAGCTATATGCTTGGGATTTAATAGAAGTTTATATTAAACAAATAATCATGAAAATAAAACATGTGAGCAAAGTGATTGACCAAGTCAAAAAAATTATTTGTATTCTTTTATTGATAATAAATGAGATTACAAATATATTAGGTTTTAATTAGGATATAAAACCCTAGCATAGATTCCATATCTGTATATTATGTCATTAACCATTTACATCAATAAGTTTCCAAACACAAAAGTTTTCTTCCTGATCATTCTGACAAACCATAATGAGTGAATCCAAGAACTCGTATGACATAAACATGAGTTCATAATAACTTCATGATTAAGATCAATTTGTATATGATCATCTTATTGATATGTTTAATTAATACTTATAAAGTAAATGATATTAATGAGTATTAATAACATATTGAATCTCGTTCATATATAACCACTTTATACAAAGTACCCCCACTATGATGTCCTACTACATCAGTTTTCTGGGTCTAAATTACATGTATTCATAATACTAGTGAACCGTTACTACAACAATTTTGACATTCAATGACTCCCTACAATATCTTACACCATTGGCGTAAGACATTAAAAATTAGGAGGGATTTTAAAAGTCTTATGTTGGGAGACATTGAAATTTTTATTAATTACTAAAATTTTAAGATATTAAAAGTCTAGGAAGACGTTGAAAATTTTGGATCTAAACATGTGTCCGGGGGGACATCCAACGTCTCCCACTGGGAAACGTTGGAAATCATGGACATCCAACGTCTCTCACTGGGAGACATGCCACGTCTCCCACTGGTAGACACGGGACACGTGGCACGTCTCCCACTGGGAGACGTTGGATGTCCCCACTGATATAATTTACTCCTTCCTCATCCTTCCCTCTCAAACGCACAAACTGAGGCCTATTCAGCTGTGAATTGGAGTTATTTTCTGTGATTTCTAGGGCTAAAAAAGGTAAGGTTTCTCTCCATTTTCATGGTTTTAGTTCATTGTTTTTTGGAAAAAAAAAATCATAGGTTATGCATAAAGATGAATAGTAAATGCAATTTTGTGTTTGTTTTACATTATTATGAGTTTTTTTCCATAGATTGTGGGATTTTCCATAGTGGGTTTCTAAGAAATTTTTTACTTTGTTGATAATGTAGAAATTTTTTTAATTTTACATATCACATTGTGTAGATTTCATTAAATATACATATTTATGATTTTTTTAAAATTTTATTATTATTTATTTCAAAATTTAGCTATATTTATATATATTTAAAAAAATTATTAAAATTCTAGCTATTTTTATTATATATAGTTATGTTAAAATAAATTTATTAAATAATTTTAAAAATATAAATTTATGAAAAGTTTTATGTTTTTGTTGATTATTTAGTTTTTAGATTATGAAAATTTTTATTGATTTTGTGTTTAGGTTAATTAGTGGCTCATTGGAATTTATTTATTTTTTTAGCATTCATTTATTTATTAGATATTTAGTGATATTTGTTTAGTAATCTTTTATATATTAATTAATTTAATTTTGCAGGTTGTGATTTTGTTTGTGAGATTTTAGGGTATTTTTTTATATCAAAATTTCTATTTCAATCACACATTTGAGGTAATTAAGTTTCTAAAATTACAATAATAAGTTATATATTGCTAGATTTTTAGTGATATTTATTTATTAATTATTAATGGATTTAATAGCAAATTCGATTGCTATGTGAAGTAATTTTGCTAGCTTTTGGATTATTAATTGCAAGAGGTACATATACATTCTCTTACTTCTACTTTTAATAATATTAAACAAATGTTAGAGAAGTTTGGATATCTTAAATATTCATCCATAGTGAAGTAGGTTCTGAGATTAAAATTGTGTGCTGCGGTGATAATGAAAGGTTGAGAACTTGTGTGTTTTAGTGAAATAGATTATGAGAAATTTGATTGTGTGCTGCGGAGCTATAAGGAAGAAATTTATTGTATGTTGTTTGAATTGTTTGTTTTGCTATTCACATGCAGATGGTTGGGTCACTATTATAGGGGAGATGCTGCCCGATTTTATCTAGGATTATAAACAATTAGCTTTATATAGACATCCAACTATATCATGTGCTTATTTAGTGTCGTTTCTTTTATTTTTCATAGACATATGAGAAGATATGGATAGAAAGTGGATGTCAACAAATAGGTTATTTGTGGAATATAGGAACATGATCGATTTGTTCTTAAGGTTTTGTTCGGAATATGTGAAAGACCCAAATTTTACTTATTGTTCATGTCTTAAGTGTGGAAATGTTAAAAAGATGAATCTTAAAAAGATTAAAGAGCACTTATATTTCAATGGGATCGACAAGAGTTACACAATTTGGTATTACCATGGGGAGAAAGCTCTTATTGCTCCAACTCTGCCAAGTAGACAAAAAAGGAGTGAGGAGATATATAGTAGAGGAGAACTGTGATCTATTAGATGAAATGATTGACGACGCGCATTATGGATCAGGAATAGACCCAAATAAGTTTGAGACACTCCTTAGTGATGCTGAGAAACCGATTTACCCAAATAGCCGATTTACAAAATTATTTGCACTTCTTATGTTGTACAATCTAAAAGCTAAACATGGCTGGAGTGATAAAAGTATTACTGATTTATTTAGTTTTTTGAAGGAGTTATTGCCCGAAGATAATGAAATACCGATTTCATTTTATGAGGCAAAGAATGCATTATGCTCATTAGGCATGCAGTATGAAAAAATTCATGCATGCCTAATGATTGCCCAGCCCATATCAATACTTTCTTTGTTTGACATTTGAGTTATAGTTTTTTTGTTTTTCTTATGCAGTGAGCATTGGATGATGCTTATTTTGGCACCATATGCATATCATGCTTATTGTTGTGATCCGGTGAACTCCGATCTGAATAACCGTGAGGAGATTGTATCAGTGATCGTCAACGCTTTCAATATTTTTTTCTCTATGAATCGTCCTGATGTCGAGATCCCAGATAATCTACGCATTAAGCAACCTCACGTAAATAATTGCAACTTAAAATTTTGAACTTTTATAATTATTAAGTAGAATAATATGTATGCATTTTTAACAAGTGTCAATTTAATAATGAATTGCTCATACTTTTAAATAATTAGTGTCCACACCAATCGGACAATGTGGCATGTGGATACTACATAATGAGGATATTGAAGGATTTGATTGAACATGCGAGTCCAGCACATTACTTGAGAACGATATTATTAATTAAAATTTAAAAATTATTTTTGAAACCATATATATAAATGTAATAAAATAATTAATTAATATATTTTACTTTATATTTTTTGCAGCTAACAAGTAAGCTATATACAGAGGCACAAATTGATGAGTTGTGACAAGAATGAACGACATATGTGTTACCGATAATCCAAAGTTACCGACCCCGTTGTTATATTTTCTTACTTTTTACTGCTTTCTTCATATACAGTGCAATATTTGTTAATTTTGCATATGTCTAACAAATATTTCTTATCTTGACAAACAATCTATAAATTTTCATTAATGAAGATTTACAATTTCATTTTATTAATTATATCAATTTAAATTTATTAATTATATCAATTTCAATTTAATTAATTATTAAATCAATTTAAATTTATTTACTAAATCAATTTTATTTTAATCAATTATTAAATCAAATTAAAATAATATCAATTATAAATTATTTTAATTTTTTTTAAATGAGGGACTTTTCAATGTCTCTCACTGGGAGACGTGGGATGTCTCTCACGTCTCCCAGTGGGAGACAATGAAAAGTCTCTCAGGGACTTTCAATGTCTTCTACTAGAAGAGGTGAGAGACATCCCACATCTCCTAGTGAGAGACATTGAAAGTCCACGTTTTTTGACACCTTTCCCATTGGAAGACGTGGGATGTCTCTCACCTCTTCCATTGAGAGACGTGAGATGTGCACTTACAACTTTTAATGTCTCCCAAATAAAGTCATAAAACTTTTAGATTATTGTAGTGCGTACTTACAATATTTAATCCAAAGATTCCACATAACCTTGTTTTACTGTGAACTGTTTAAATTCGTTCCCTACAATCTTAATCTTCTCATACCAATACAAGATTGTAGTCACAATAACGAATTTTAGAATTTTATGATATTCATATAATAACAATAATAATAATAATAATAATAATAAACAAACAATATATGCAAAAATCCATTTCAATTCTTTATTTCATAAAACACTGTTCAAAGCATATGTTTTCAAGGGCACTAATCCCAACACTTCTCTACCATAAACTCAGGTTGCATTTCATGTAGTTGAACCCAAATGTCTAACCGATTGAGCATCGCCAATCTTGGATTCTCCTCTGGCAACAATCTTTTGAAAATTAGTTGGGCTCTATTGCAAGTCCACAGACTCTCTTCAATCACTCTTTTAATGTCTATTTCATGGTAGAATTGAAAGAGATACAAGTTAGTTTCCAATTATTTAACATATAAACCCCTACTTGGTCTCCAAAGAGCAGCCATCATATGCCTCATAACTTGAAAATATAGAAGCTTATCTACCAAGAAATGTCCCACAAGGCACCAGCGTGCATCGATTCTAGAAATTGCTTCATCCCTAATATCGAACGACAACCCTCCCTGTTCTTCCTCTTCCAAGCAGAGTCGTGCGCAATGTTCTTCGAGAGAAGACATGTTCGCGTTTTCCATGGCCATCGCACCAGGATCACCCATAGAGATAATCGAGAAGAAACCCTAAACCAGAACCCTCACAAGGAACCCACACATGAAAACCACACATGAACCAAACCCCTTACGAAACCCTCGCACAAACAACAAACCCTCTTACGAAACCCTCTCACGAACCAACCAGGTTAACAGACCAGAGTTTTTTTTTCTAGTTAATATTTATACGGTGCCATATCAGTTGGTGTAATATTTTGATGCATAATTTTAGTGCACATATCATTATTGATAATAATAACAAAAAGTAGTTAAAAATAACATAAACTTTGCTCCATTAATATACGTTTAGATACCGTCAATTTTCTCTAAAAATAAGGGGTTCTAACTTTTTCTCCAATATTGTCAAGTCCATCGCTACACGGGCCTGATATAGAAACGATCAAGTTCTTTGCAAGAAATTAAGGTAAAATCAGTTTTAGAAAATTGGCATATCAATAATACAGTTCCAATTAGTAAGCTGTTTTAAGAAGAGAAAGAGAAGCATAGCAGCGGAGCCCAAATTCTGCCAATTTGCAGTGGCCTGTTTTCTGTTCATGTCGCCCACTAGAGTTCTTTCCCTTTGGGCTGCAAATAAAATTAAAAGCCAAGCCCAAGAAATTCTAACATGATTTGTTTTGGAGAAATTAGATTCAAGTCAATAGTAGCAACACATTTCTAAAAGAAACCACGTTATTCCCTATAATACTAATAACAAGTATCACTTTCAGGAGATCAGTGATTTTTGGCTACAGTATTGTGCCACTACAATTTTGAGTACAACCTCTTCGTTATCTTCCCTTATTATTTCTTGTCCCCCCAAAATTCCAATAGCATGCTGATAGGCCACCGATCACCTATGTTTACTCTAGGAAGTATAAGGGTAAACGTGAGGGTGAGCAGTAGAGAATAACTGTGAGCGGAGTTAGTTATGAGGGAAAGGTTATTGTAAGGGAGGGTGTACCTACTGTGATGGGGTAGGGATATAAAAGGGGGACTTGTCTTAGTTAAAGGGTGAAAAAGTGTATTCAGGAAGTGGGAGGGACTAGGCTCTCGGACACCTAGATTTCAATTGATATCATTCCATTTTTCTCTGTTCTGTGTTGCATTTCTCTGGTTTGTTTGTTGTTTGGTTATCTGAAATTGCAGGGAAGTCTATCAAAGTGGTATCAGAGCAATCCGACTTCCATGGGACCTAAGAGGGATTCACAGTTTGACAATTTGGAGGAGAGGCTGGAAGAAATTCAGACGGGAGTTCAAAGGGAACTGCACGACGTCAGAACTGAATTTCAGCAATTCCCTAAGGAATTGGAGTCGTTGAAGCAAGAAGTGCAGAGGTTGTCGGCTATGGAGAAGAAGATGGATTATCTGGTTGCACATCTGACTATGTTGTTGCAAGCTCAGGGGAATCAGCAAGCCGATCTCACAGGGGGAAGTCGAGATCGATCGTCTCGGGCAGGGGATGAAGGGCCCTTGCGAGATCCTGTTCCGCGTCCTACGGGACTGCACAGCCCACCACCGCATCTGGAATCATCGCCGCCGCCGCCACCAGTGACCACCATGGACGCCGGCCAATCCGAGGTGAATATGGGCCCAGATTTTCGCCCCCTTCGCATGGAGTTGCCCTTATTTTCGGGGGAGAATCCGAATGGGTGGGTTTATCGCATTGAGCGTTATTTTTTACTCACTCGCATGACTGAAGCTATGATGTTGGAGACGGCCATAGTCAGTTTAGATGGAGATGCACTGACTTGGTGTCAGTGGGAGAATCAGAGGCGTCCTATTACTTCTTGGGCAACTCTGCGGAGGTTGCTCATCCTTCGATTTAGAGCTGCTCCGATCGGGTCTCTGTCGGAAGAGTTCCTTTCTGTGACCCAGCAGTCGACGGTGAAGGAGTACCGTACGAAGTGGGAGATCCTAGCTTCACGTGTTCCTGACGTTCTAGAACACATCTTGGAGGGAAGCTTCATGCGAGGGCTGAAGGATGACATCAAGGCTGTTCTCCATATTTTACAGCCTATAGGCCTGGCCCAAATAATGGAAACAGCCCAGAGAGTTGAGGAGGGGCAACAATTGTTTATGGCAGGCCCACAACCGAAGCCCAGTTTGCAAAAATCAGGCCCAAATTTTAATCAGAATTTTCGACAAACCCTAACTGGTTTGTCTACACGATCTATGCCGCCATCCACTCAGGGAGGACATCACCAATCGTTTCCAGCAGCCACCAACACCAGGTCGACCACCACGCCGCCGTCGAGATCGCCGCCACCATTCCGCCGTCTCACGGAGGCCGAGTATCAAGAGAAGAAAGCTAGAGGAATCTGTTTCAAGTGTGACAAGAAATTCTATAGGGGGCATGAGTGTGACCAATGAGCATTACAGATATTGTTGATTACAGACGAGGAAGATGGCGTGGGCACAGAAGAGTCACTGCCACAATCACTGGATTCCGGCGAAACAGAGGTGGTGGAGGAGACTTTGGCAACGCTATCTCTTAATTCTTTGGTGGGCATTTCATCCGCCCATACCTTAAAATTGGCGGGCCACATTGGGCAGCGACCAGTGACGGTGTTAGTCGACAGCGGCGCCACTCACAACTTCATCTCCATGGATGTGGTGTCTCAAGTGGGCATTCCGATTATAGCTACAACCTGCTATGGTGTATTGCTGGGTATTGGGGGAAAGGTGCGAACCGAAGGTGTGTGTGCTCAGGTGGAATTGGATTTGGGCGCAGTACGGGTGGTGACTGATTTCTTGCCTTTGGAGTTGGGAGGGGCAGACGTGATCTTGGGCATCAAGTGGCTGGAAACCTTGGGAAATATGCAGGTTAATTGGAAAACAATGGTTATTCGTTTTGAAATGGCAGGAGTGTGGGTGACGCTACAAGGAGATCCGAGTTTGTGCAAATCCCCTATTTCCCTTAAGGCGATGATACTGTCGGCAGAGAAGGAAACTCATGGGTTCTGGGTTCATTTTAGGCACGTGGCCGTGGGACAGGAGGTGGAAACTCAGCAGTTGCCACCGATGATTACAGATTTGTTGGATCAGTTTCGTCAAGTTTTTTGCACACCAGTAGGGTTGCCTCCTAGCCGTGGGCGTGAGCACACTATCACCCTTAAGGCAGGGTCGGGACCGATTTCCGTTAGACCCTATCGTTATGCACAAATTCAGAAGGATGAAATTGAGAAGTTAGTGCGCGAAATGCTCAATGTCGGCATCATACGCCCAAGTACCATCCCATTTTCTAGCCCGGTTTTGTTAGTGAAAAAGAAGGACGGGAGTTGGCGTTTCTGCGTTGATTATCGGGCCTTGAACAGAGAAACGGTGGCTGATAAATTCCCTATTCCGGTGATCGATGAGCTCTTGGATGAGCTTTATGGTGCCACGGTCTTTACCAAGTTAGATCTCAAGTCGGGCTATCACCAAATTCGAGTCACCTCCAAGGACGTGGAGAAGACAGCTTTTTGAACTCATGAAGGTCACTATGAGTTCTTAGTTATGCCTTTTGGGTTGACAAACGCGCCGGCCACGTTTCAAGCCCTCATGAATGACGTTTTTCGGGAGTACTTAAGGAAATTTGTTCTTGTGTTCTTTGATGATATTTTGATCTATAGTACGTCCTTGGAAGAGCATACCCACCATCTTCACTTGGTCCTAGCACGCCTACAACAACATCAACTCTATGCCAATCAAAAGAAATGCCTATTTGCTTAAGAAAAGGTGGAGTACTTAGGCCATATTATCTCAGCCCAAGGAGTTTCAGCGGATCCCAGCAAGATTTCAGCCATGGAAACGTGGCCAACACCCAAGAATATACGAGCATTGAGAGGATTCTTGGGCTTGACGGGGTACTACCGCAAGTTTGTGAAGGGTTATGGTGGGATAGCAAGACCTTTGACGGACCAATTGAGAAAGGATGCCTTTGGATGGACACAAGAGGCAGAGGAAGCATTTGGTTGTTTGAAGGCAGCGATGTGTTCGGCACCGGTTTTGGCACTTCCCAACTTTTCCGCACCATTTGTAGTAGAGGCGGATGCCTCGGGAGGAGGTTTAGGGGCGGTTCTTATGCAAGACAGCCGCCCTATAGCTTATTTCAGCCATGCTTTATCACCAAGAGCTAAGGCCAAATCGGCCTATGAACGGGAGTTGATGGCGATTGTGCTTGCTATTAAAAAATAGAGGCCTTATTTGTTGGGTCGGAAATTTTTAGTGCGCACGGATCAAAAGAGTTTGAAGTTCTTGTTGGAACAAAGGTTGGTGGCAATGGAACATCAAAGGTGGCTTACTAAGCTCTTGGGTTATGATTTTGACATTCAATACCAGCCCGGCTTGGAAAACAAAGCTACTGATGCTTTGTCTAGAGTGTGCAATGACGCTGCCTTCGCTGTCATTTCAGCACCTAACTTGATCTCCATTCCCGATTTGCAAGCACATGTGGCGATGGACCCTTCCTTAGCGAAGATACTTCAAGAACTGTCCCTAGGGAGGCCGTGTGGGGGTTTTTCACTGGTGCAAGGGTGTTTGAAGTTTAAAGGCAGATTGGTTCTTCCTTCATCATCTCCTTTCATCCCTCTCCTTTTACAAGAGTATCATGGCAGCAAGATAGGGGTCATTCGGGGGTTTTTAAAACGTTTCAGCGGACTTATATTGGAAAGGAATGCGTCGGGATGTTCAGAAATTTGTCACAGAATGTTCGATTTGTCAACAACACAAGTACCTTGCTCAGTCCCCAGCGGGTTTGCTACAACCGCTGCCTATTCCGGAACAAATTTGGGAGGATGTTTCTATGGATTTTATAGAAGGATTACCGCTATCCAACGGGTTTGATTCAATCTTAGTAGTGGTGGACCGTTTAAGCAAGTATGCCCATTTTATTTCCTTGCGTCACCCATATTTCGCAACTACTATAGCCGCTGTTTTTGTTAGAGAGGTGGTGAAATTACATGGGATTCCAAGATCTATTGTCTCCGATAGAGACAAAATATTCCTCAGTCTTTTTTGGAAGGAATTTTTCAGGTTGCAGGGCACGGCTTATCATCCTCAATCGGATGGGCAAACGGAAGTGGTTAATCGCTGCCTAGAGACGTATTTGCGCTGTACAATACATCTTTTCACTCCTCCGCTGGCATGACTCCCTTCAAGGCGGTATACCACAAAGATCCACCTCCTTTGCTGCGATTTGAGCCTGCTAGTACGCGTGTTTCAGAGGTAGAACAGACTTTGCAAGCACGGGATGATATTCTGTCTTTGCTGAAACAAAACCTCCAGCGAGCTCAGCAGAAAATGAAGCATTAGGCAAATAAGAAACGGCGGGATCTTCAATTTGCAGTTGGCGACATGGTTTATGTGAAGCTCAGACCGTTTAGGCAGCGAAGTTTAGCGAAGCGTAAGAATGAGAAGCTGGCGCCCAAGTATTTTGGTCCGTACCCAGTAATTTCCAAGGTTGGGGCAGCAGCGTATAAATTGCAACTTCCTCCAGTAGCAACTATCCATCCCGTTTTTCATGTTTCTCTTCTTCGCCCAGCCTTGGGACCAAACCAGACAGCAACACCAATGCCCGCTGCAATGACTGAAGAGCTCGAATGGCTGTTGGAACCAGCGGCTGTTTTGGAGGTCAGACCCGGCACCAACAAGGAACAGCCACAAGCTCTCATTCAATGGCGTAACCTCCTAGTTTTTGAAGCAACATGGGAAGACTTTGACGTCATCCAACACCAGTTTCCTCATTTTCACCTTGAGGACAAGGTGAAGCTTTTAGGGGGCGGTATTGATAGGCCACCGATCACCTATGTTTACTCTAGGAAGTATAAGGGTAAACGTGAGGGTGAGCAGTAGAGAATAACTGTGAGCGGAGTTAGTTATGAGGGAAAGGTTATTGTAAGGGAGGGTGTACCTACTGTGATGGGGTAGGGATATAAAAGGGGGACTTGTCTTAGTTAAAGGGTGAAAAGTGGGAGGGACTAGGCTCTCGGACACCTAGATTTCAATTGATATCATTCCATTTTTCTCTGTTCTGTGTTGCATTTCTCTGGTTTGTTTGTTGTTTGGTTATCTGAAATTGCAGGGAAGTCTATCACATGCATTTGTTATTTGTGCTGCATTCATGTAAGAAAATACTAAAAACTGAAAGCCCATCACTTAATAGAAAAGCAAAACAGCTTATTTATTAACATAAGTATTCTCACCATTCTTGTGATTATTTGTTTTAGAGAGAAAGAGTAAATATAACTCACCAACAAATACTTTAACTAGAGACTACAAGTCTGAACAAGCTATATAGATGATGATACTAGCACACAGCCAAATAGTTGTGACAGCTTGCTAGAGACACTGATCCGGGACTCTTCTTCTATTCCAGGGCTACCATATTCATCTGGCTCATCCATGATGCCAATGCTGATCTTACTCTTCCCCACAACGCAGGCCCTTTCTCTTGCTCTTTGTAGCTCACAAGATGGCTTGGCTTTGCTTCTTCCACATCCAAAGTTTTTAGCGATAACTCACTGCAAGACATCGGCAACGCTGGGCCCTTATAGGCCTTGCAGATGTAGCTCAGGAAGTTTTCATAGTCCTACAGCAATGGTAGTAGTAGTAGTACTGTTATTTTATGAAGGTTCAATCAATGAGTCTTTTGAGAACCTATGAATCTTTAGAGAATTACAAATTAATTAGACTATGGCATTTAAAAATCATACTGAGACAACTATGTGTAGCACATCAAAATGTTTGATTTATTTAAATTGTTATGGCCTGTTGGCAAGATAAAGATAGGAATAACAAGAAGAATGTGACAAACAAACCTCATAGAGTGGCTGACCATCAATGACTACCCAAGGCACATATCTATGAGGAGGTTGAAGGGCATCTGTTTCAGTTCCGTATTGCAATTCAAGCTGCATGAAGATAATAGAACCAAATTATTTATTTCAGAAACAAAATCCTTAACTTCACTTTTAGGCAGCAGAAATAACCAAAAGCAGAACACACACACCATGGTGCCTAGCATTGTGTAAGTCAACAGAGAAAAAACATCCTGGTAAAATGATTTTCAGGATAATATCATGACAAATGATCCATAAAGATGTCAAACATGGTGTTCCATAGTTGCCAAACAGTTGCCGCATATCATTCCAAAAAATTATCTTATGAAGCATGCTTTTACAAGGTAAGAATACATTAACCAGATGCTAAGCTATATAAAAAGGATTAAAAAAACTAACCTCTTGTCCAGCCTCGCTCTTGTAGCAATCATCTACAGGTTTTGGATCCAGGCCCAATTTCTCATAACAAGTTTCCCACTGAAGGTACTTGCGCTCTTGCACCAAAGCCTCAATGCAATAGATAAAAGGAAAATGCTTGTTCTGTATAAATGTAAGATTCCAAATAAAGGGTGAGCATTCTTGTTTAAAGAGCTACTACTTCCCATTAGACCAATCAAAAGAACATCACAAAATGAAGGTCCTATAGTTGTTTTAGCAGCATTGTTGAATTACTGATAGTGTGAAAATGAATATGTATATATGTAGGGTTTACTCAACTCACCAACTCAGGCCAGGCATCAATTGCACAGGCTTCCACGGTGTTTAATAAGCATTCATAGGGACCGTGCTGCAAGAATAAAAGAACCACTTAGTTTTTTTACACTTAAAAATTCTGAAGTCTCAAATATTAATGCAATTACAAAAGACATTTTGAAGAACATAGCTATTTTTTGCAATGAAATGAAAACTTCCAAAAATTTATTGAGAAACAAATAGGAGAATAGAAAAGTAGAGGTGAAACAACTAATCTTTGAAGACATCTATAACCCAGTTGCTAATTACCATAAATTTCAAACTGAATTATAACCATTTCTTGTAAATAATATGAGCATGAGCTTTGATTCCCACAAACCATATAATTTTTGCAAATACAAACAAGGATTAATGGAATGAAAACATGGGGATGATCAGACCTGACAAACGACGGTACTGTTGCCTCTGATCTTGGCGTTACCCCAAGGAACGAGTTTAAGATCAACGATAGAGAGAAGGTCATCTTCAAAGATCTTGACCAGGTAATTCACTATGAAATTAGCACTATAAGGACAAAGTGACTCGTAGTACAATCCCAACGAAACTTTCTCAGAATCTGAAGGCAAAACTCTAGCTTTGGAAGCCAAAGTCGAAGTGGGATAGAGCGAAACGAACAAGAAGAGGTAAACAGAGATAAGAGGCAGAAGAGCAATTGTTCTTCGAGAAAACGCCATGGAAGAAACAAAAAAAGCTGGGAAAGTAATCTCTCTCACTCTCTTATGGGTGAATTATGAATGTACCCTTTATTCTGATCAAGGTGAAGAAGAAGCTCTGTGGACCAAAAAGCAAAAAGAAATTCTGAATCTTTAAAAGCTACAAGTGTTAGCATCCATATCTCAACACAAAGTCAAGACTATCCCTTTATATAAATATACATTATAATATAGTGGTTGAATTGAATAATACCTGGCAAGAGATGGTGTGGTTGGATCCGAGCCTGGCGTTGCCGTAAGGGACTAAATTGAGATGAACCAGAGAGATGAGCTGGGTGTGGAAGAGTTTAACCAGATGGTTGAGTATGAAATCTACACTGTCAGGACAAAGGGTCTCATAGTATAGGTCCACTGACTGTTAGTGAGACCCAAGAGGTTGGCCCAATAACTTTAGAACCCAAAATGATGCAAGACCAGATGAGGAGCTGGGAGATAGAATCGGCCCAAGATGTTGAGGTGCCTTTGGTCTGTGAAAAGGAGAACAACACCGAAAATGCAGAAGGAATGACCAGCAGCAAAGCAGGGGAGAATCAAGCGTGTACCAAGAGGGAACGTGTGAAGCCACGCTGGATGAGGGACTACATGATGATGCTGGAACGTTGAGAATGAATGAGGTCATGTAACTAATTTCGGTTAGCTTGTATTTGGCTAATGAGTATAAATTGTTTTCTGTAAAAACAAACTGGGGTTATGTCTGGAATGAAATAGCAAATTCAATTTGCCTTGGAGATTTGCTCTGTCTCAAAGAGAGCTATATACTAACATTGGTGCTTTCATTGATTTCTTCCTCCTTCATCATGAAGAACGAAGAGATTGCAGCACTTTTGCAGGCATTGGACCTCAAATGGGAGCAGCGTGCGGAGTCCCAACTGGAGCATCTCAAATCATTGTTGGATGAACGTCTGGCCCAGGTATCGCCGCCACCGTCTCCGAGCACGGGGGGTGAGGCCAGTGCCATCCGTGAGCAGGTTCGAGAGAAGGGACGGAGATCTGATGCGGAGACCGATTTCCGTGACTTGAATTTCATTCTCAAGACTTTGCGAGTTAAGGTTCCACGTTTTGATGGTTTGAACGTTGATGACTGGATTTACAAGATTCAGAAGTTTTTTGATCTACATAGAGTTGATCCAGCTATGCGACTTGCTGTCGTCGCCTTTCACTTGGATGGAGCTCCATCTACTTGGTTTCAATGGATGGAAAAAGGAGGCTCCATTACCGATTGGGACTCTTTTCTTACGGCGTTGCAACAACGTTTTGGGACATCAATCTATGATGATCCACTGGGAAGAATTTCGAAGCTCACTCAGACGGGTCGTGTATCTCAGTATCGTGAGGAATTCGAATCTCTCATGCCTCGCATCACCGGTGTGGCGGAATCGATGTTCTTGAATTTTTTTATTTGGGGACTCAAATTGGAAATTCGACGGGAATTGTTGCTGGCTAAACCCATGGACTTGGCTGATGCTATGGCCAAGGCACAGTTGTTTGAAGACAGGAATGAGGATTTAGTGGCTCGGCAGAAACAGGAATTCACCCGCTCAAGTTGGTCGCCGCGGACAGCGAGCCCGACTCAGGTTATCGCACCATCGTCCTTTACTGCGTATAACCCAGTCAGGTATCCCAATTCTAATGTCCCTTCCAACCAGTCCACTATAACCCAGTCAGGTATCACCCATCTTCCTGTGAAGAAACTGACTCCTACTGAAATGAAAGACCGTAGAGATAGAGGCCTTTGTTATACCTGTGATGAAAAATTCAATTATGGTCATAAATGCAAGAACAAGATGCTTATTATGTGTGTACAAGGGGACGAAGATGTTGAGTCAGGGACCGAAAATGGGGTACCGGAGTTCGAAACCACAGAGGAGGAAGTGAGTCTCAACTCCCTTTCCAATTCGATGAACCCTCGAATTTTTCGTATTATGGCCAAACACGGAAAAGAGTCTCTGGAGGTGCTAGTGGACACGGGCAGCAACAACAACTTTATCCAGGAATCCTTGGTTTATCAGCTGCAACTTTCTTCCGAGGAGACCAAGAGGTTTAAAGTCTATATGGGTAATGGAAATTTCCTCTTATGTTCAAAAATTTGCAAAGGTGTTGAACTGGTTTTACAAGGACACAAGTTTGTTGTTGATCTCTATGTGCTTCCGATTTCTGGTCTAGAGGTGGTACTCGGGATGCAATGGTTACAAACTTTAGGCCCTTGTGTGCATGACCATAAGGAACTTACTATGGAGTTTTCGTGGCAAGGTAGTGTGGTGAAACTGAAGGGGTCTACTGACATTTCGGCACATCAGCTCTCTTACACTCAATTTAATACGCTGTTACAAGAGGGGGAAGTGAAATCTTTGTACCGCTTGTCAGCTATCATGGAAGAACGAAGCAATACAGTGGCTGCACTACCTGATTTAGAAGCTAATCTTCCAGCTCATAGTAGGGACATTCTTACTCAATATGCCGATGTTTTTAAGGAGCCCAAGGAGCTGCCCCCTCACAGAAATGTGGACCATCGAATCTTCTTGCAACCAGGTTCACCGCCTGTAAACGTGAGACCTTATCGGTACCCCTACTTTCAGAAGGACGTCATTGAGAAGTTGGTACAAGAAATGACGGCAATGGGATTTATCCGACCAAGCACCAGCCCTTATTCTTCTCCAGTTTTGCTTGTTAAAAAAAAGGACGGAACGTGGCGCTTTTGTGTGGACTATCGGGCTCTTAATGGGATTACAGTCAAGGATCGATTTCCTATTCCCACTATCGACGAGTTGCTAGATGAACTAGGCAAGGCAACGGTGTTTTCTAAGTTGGATTTGCGGGCGGGATATCATCAAATTCGTATGGATAGAAGAGATGTTCACAAAACAGCCTTCCGAACTCACGAAGGACACTATGAATTTGTGGTCATGCCGTTTGGGCTTACTAATGCCCCGTCTACTTTTCAGGCTGCTATGAATCAGGTTTTTCGACCATTTTTGCGTCACTTCGTCATCGTTTTCTTTGATGACATTTTAATATATAGTAGCAATGAAGAGGAGCATGTTATTCATTTAGGGAAAGTACTCCAGCTGCTTCGGGAACACACTTTCTTTGCTAAGATCAGCAAGTGCCAATTTTTTCAGCGGACTATTGAGTATTTGGGCCACTTAGTTTCTGCCCAAGGGGTACAAGCTGATCCTTCTAAGGTAGCAGCCCATGGTAAATTGGCCGGCACCGCGAACATTAAAACAGTTGAGAGGTTTTCTAGGCCTTACGGGGTATTATCGTCGATTTGTCGCTCAGTACGCCACGATTGCAGCACCACTTACTGAGTTACTAAAGCGAGACCAATTTTCTTGGACCACCGTGACAGCCACGGCATTCGACCAACTCAAGCAAGCGATGTCTAACACACCCGTTCTTAAGCTGCCAGATTTTTCGAAGGAATTTATTTTAGAGACAGATGCATCCAATGTGGGCATTGGCGGGGTGCTTATGCAGGACGGCCATCCTTTGGCTTATTTCAGCAAGAAATTGGGTCCGCGCTTTGCTGGTGCATCGGCATATATCCGAGAAATGAGAGCCATAGTGGAAGCTGTTGCAAAATGGCGCCAATACTTGTTGGGTAGGCATTTCGTCATTCGTACGGATCATAAGAGCCTTCGCGAGCTACTTACACAGGTTATTCAAACTCCGGAACAGCAACACTTCATAAGGAAATTGCTGGGATTCCACTTTTCTATCGAGTACAAAGCGGGAAAATACAATTCGGTGGCTGATGCTCTTTCCAGGCAGCATGAGGGATCGCTTTCCTCCCTTCACTTAGCCATTAGTGCTGGGCGTTTTGACTTTTTAGAGGAATTACGCCAAGAGAACATTGCTTGTCCCGACCTTAGGCTTTTACATGAACAATTACAGCAAGGGAAATTGGATGATACACAGTACACGGTCAGAGATGGGCTGCTTTATTATCAACAGAAATTGTTTGTCAGTCAACACTCCAACTTAAAGCAACAATTACTTCAAGAGTTTCATGCTTCTCCTTTAGGGGGACACGCCGGGGCTGACCGTACATTTATACGACTGAGAACAAATTTTTTTTGGCAGGGTATGCGCAGGGATGTGCGCCAATTCGTGCTAGCATGTTTGGTTTGCCAAACGATCAAATATTCCCCAACGGCCCCCTACGGATTACTTCAGCCATTGCAAATTCCGGAGCGAGCTTGGGAAGACTTGGCTATGGATTTTATTGTTGGCTTGCCTAATTCACATGGAGTGACTAACATCTTGGTGGTAGTGGATAGGTTCACAAAGTATGCCCACTTTGGAGCACTTCCGAGTCATTATTCAGCTACTAAAGTCGCTGACCTTTTCTCTAACATGGTGATTCGCCTTCATGGCATGCCGCGAACTATCATATCGGACAGGGACCCAATATTCACTAGTGCTTTTTGGAAGAAATTGTTTGAACTGATGGGTACAACATTGAAGATGAGCACTTCTTACCACCCTCAAACGGATGGTCAAACCGAGGTAACCAATCGCTATTTAGAGCAATATTTGCGCGCATTTACAGCAGACCGTCCAAAGCAATGGAGTAAATTCTTGTCATGGGCTGAATACCACTATAACACCAGCCACCACTCAGCTATTGGCATGACCCCTTTCCAGGCAGTTTATGGACGCACTCCTCCTTCCATACCAGCGTATACTCGGGGTACCACTTCGATTCAGGCAGTGGAAGTTGATTTACTCACACGTGACGAGATTCTACAACACTTGAAGCATCACTTACAGCAGGCACAACATTGGATGCGGCAGCAAGCAAATAAGAAGCGCAGAGATATCGAATTCAAGATCGGAGATTTGGTTCTTGTCAAGCTTCAGCCTTACAGGCAAACGACAGTGGCTCACCGCCTCAATTCCAAGTTGTGTCGTCGTTACTTTGGCCCCTTTGAGGTCATGGCTCGCGCTGGCCCAGTTGCTTACACACTGAAGCTTCCACAGGGGAGTCACATCCATCCTACATTCCATGTCTCTTTGCTGAAACCATACCATGGCATGAAGTCAACAACTTGTTATCCGCTGCCAGACTTCAGCATTGCAAACAAACCTGTTATGGTTCCCTTGGCCATCATAGCTACTCGGATCCGCATGAGGAATGACATGCCTCTTCGGCAGGTACTGGTTCAGTGGTCGATAAGCTCACCTGAGGACGCCACTTGGGAGGATTTTGACACCCTTGTTCAGATATACAAGCTGTCCAACCTTGAGGACAAGGTTGATTTCGGGGAGGGGAGTAGTGTTAGTGAGACCCAAGAGGTTGGCCCAATAACTTTAGAACCCAAAATGATGCAAGACCAGATGAGGAGCTGGGAGATAGAATCGGCCCAAGATGTTGAGGTGCCTTTGGTCTGTGAAAAGGAGAACAACACCGAAAATGCAGAAGGAATGACCAGCAGCAAAGCAGGGGAGAATCAAGCGTGTACCAAGAGGGAACGTGTGAAGCCACGCTGGATGAGGGACTACATGATGATGCTGGAACGTTGAGAATGAATGAGGTCATGTAACTAATTTCGGTTAGCTTGTATTTGGCTAATGAGTATAAATTGTTTTCTGTAAAAACAAACTGGGGTTATGTCTGGAATGAAATAGCAAATTCAATTTGCCTTGGAGATTTGCTCTGTCTCAAAGAGAGCTATATACTAACACTGACACTACGTCATTATAATTCAAATTGGAAGAGGCTGATATTGGGATCGAACAGCTTGTGAATACTAGGATGATCTTTAATAAGACTAGTAAACTAGTTTTAGATTTAGAATCCATCGAGTTTTGATTTTGTTTTTTTGATGTCAATTAAGTAACTCGTGGATTATCCATCCACCACTCAATTTCCCAGCTTGAGATTAACTTTCAAGGTATAAATGCACTTGTCCAGGAAATTTGCCAAGATTCAGAGTATGCAAACGTGTCTAGTGTTCAAAAATGATAATATCTCTGTCCATATCATCTTTAACATCGTCTAGAGAAATAATAATTTGCTAAAATAAATGAAGGAAAATACTTGTATTAATTAAATTAACTATTATTAGTAATCGACTGATCGGTAACAATGAAATTTAATTTATAAGGTAAATAGTACGCTTACGAGAAAAGGAAGGGAATTTACTAAAATATAAATAAAGCGTGGTTGTTGATTTTGATCTATTCCAACAAGTTACATATATTAACTCATTTTGGTATATTGATTTTTTATATCTATTACGGTCAAAACCTCCTATCTATACCTTTCTATACACTTAACCCCAATTTTTTTTTTCACCGGTAAAACTTTCCGATCCATTGTTTCGTTAGTAAATCTAAAATCTACTCTCTTTTGTGGTTATTAACTGCCAACAAAGATACATGTGTCCATAATTTATTGGGCCACATATTAAATAGCAATATCATGTCATAATTTTTTTAATTATCTTAAATTAAAAAAAAATCATTTTAATTTAAAAAAGATTAATTAATATTAAAAAATTACTTAAAAACTTTAAAAAATTAAAAATATATATTAATATTAAAAACAAGGGGGCTTCTGGAGTCCCTCACTTAGTATTGAAGAACTTAGTCCTTCAATGTATTTGGATCGTCCGATGTATATACTTTTTGAGTTTAATGACTAGATTTCAATTAAAGGCTAGTGGTACAAAAAGACAAAAATACCCTAACATTTTACTCTTTAACTAGCTACCATTTCTTTACACCTATTCGTGGGTTCTTCATATTTTTTTAATAATTTCCTCATCAGCTAAGCCACCAAATATGGTGTGCACTTTAACTCACATATCTCACTATGCATTTCAGCTGAACCAAAAAGAGTGCATTAGTTATTATTTTTACAACCATTATCTCTTCAAATGTTATCACTATTCTCTGTTTCCAATAAAAAAAACACAAGCAAAGTGCTATAGTACTAGTATTATTTTCTTTAAATATTGTCACACATAATTAGACGTCGATTATGAAGTCATCCAATACTAGAAGAGAAAGGACTTCAAAAAAAAAAAACCAAAGCATTGAAACTTAATTGAAAAAAAAAAACTATACAAACTTACACTAAAATATATGTTCTCGTTATGTTGTACTTTAATTTTCTCACTTAACAAACCCTCAAAAGTCACTTAGCATAATGAAACTTCTTATGTAGCTAATACCTATACTAATATGCTTAATATTCATGCAAAATAAAAAGTTCATGCAAAAATTAACTACTAAATGGTAATGTAGTGTGTCATTCAGTAATCTCTACATTTAAAAAGTTATTATTAATATTAAAAATTTTCCACCACATTTTATTCATTTCATATATCGCATTAAAAAAATAAAAAAGCTTCAGTTTTTGTTACGTTATTTTATTATACATTTATGTAAGTCAATTATAATAGTTACTTAGCTGCAGTCAAATATTTACGTGTCCACAATCGTAAATAAGTCCCAACTCCTATCTAAATTTACTATAAAACCCTCAACTATACAGTTTATTAGACCTAAAGTTATGCTTCTACCTCTCATTTATTTAAGCTGCGTCAGCTCAAAAAACACAGTCGGTTGACACAACCGGTTACACCAAGTAAAAAGTTAAAAAGTCAACATTTTAACACCAATCCAATATTGACACTTGGCAAAAATCTGGGCCCCACATGAAGGACTAAGTCATGTGAGGGACGCTAGAATTCTCCTAAAAACAAAACCCTAAATAATATTTCTATATGTCTTCCTTGCTTCCTCTTCTTCTTCTTTCCTTCCTCTTCTTCGCCTTTGCCTCGACGTTTCCAAGCCTAGCGCGACTCGCGATCCATGGTTGAGCCTCCATCTCCGCCTTTGCCTTGACGTTTCCGAGCCCAACAACCCGCGATCCATAGCTAGGCCTCCATCTCCACCTTTGCCTCATCGTTTCTGAGCCCAACAACTCTCGATTCATGGATGGGTTGGGGTTTTGAAGGGTCGGGGGTTGGGGTTTTGAAGGGTCGGGGGCTGAAGCTCAGGTGCTCGGGTTTGGTGATTCAACAAAAAATTTGGGCTTTGGGTGGGGCAAAGCTTGTTGGGCGAGAGGATGGGAAATTGGGCAACATAATGTGAGGCAACGAAATTTGAGTTTCATTTCATGGGTCTAGGTTCTCATTGAAATCTAGGTTTTATGGGCATTTAGGAGTTAAAATCTGAGTTTTTGGTGTTAATCTATTGTAATAATTAATGTCTGATTGTAAATTTTGGATTAATCTGTTGTTTATTGATGTGAGATTTGTACAATTTTGGGTTTCAATTTGGGTGTTCATCTCAAATTTCAGCTAGGAGAACAAGAAAAGGAGTTTAATGTTAATTTTTTTTTATATTTTAAATAAAAATGAATTTTTTTATTTTTACATATATATTTTTTTATAATTTTTATTAATTTAAATTAATTTTCTATAACGTGACATTAGTATTTAATATGTGATTCAATAAATTATAGACATGTATCTTCATTGGCCATTAACAACCACAACAAAAAGATATCTTAGATTTATTAACGAAATTATAAATTGGGAGCTTTCTCTGCCAAAAAAAAAATTAGAAATTAAGTATATTAGAAGATAAAGATGAGAGGATTTTGTCACTAATTACTCATTCTATTATTAAGATTTACATAAAACAATGCGTAAACACTTGTCTAAACTCCCCAAATTAGAATGAGTACAAGTACAACAATAGAAGAAAAAACAGTGACATTGAAACCGGCCAAAATCAATACTGAAAAGTTGGATGGAGGGAGCCCAAGTTTGCAATCTTTTTTAGTTTTAGTGTTGAACATTGCTTGGTAAGTCTTCACGTGGTATGAAATATGTAGTACGTGGTATGAAATATGCAGTTGATACAAGTCTACCGGTGCTCGTATAAAAACAAGTTCAGACCAGAAAGAATTTTGTACTAACTAATCATACAGTCTATTCATACCAACTTAAAAAACCATGTGCAAAATTATACATAACTCAAAAAAGTAAAGACACTCTTCCTGTGGAAGGAACAGAAAGCAAAATGTCCCTGCAGCAAGTCCTCAGACCAGACCAACTTTTATTTAGATTACATCAACTCATCACTTCTATAATGCAAATAGATTTGTGATGGTTCTGAAGGCCAACGCCCAGCAGAAGCTTGGTTTAAGAAAGAAATTCCCTGCTCTTTAAACTCTCTACAGAATCCTTGATAATTTGCTCCATTGGAATGAACTGCAGTCCCAAGTCAATCAGCTTCTTTGCTGCATTCTCTGCCCTCAACACCCCAGGTTGAGTATCCCTGGGCAAACTACAAAAAGAATGAAGATAAAATAGCTTCATTAAGCAACTTCTGAACATTAAATCATTTACACCGTACTCAGGATTCATGAAGTTCCATCAAGACAACACAATTCACGCCAATTCATAAGTGAGGGTAACAGGTTGAAATTCGAAGCCAGCATGCGAGGGCAGATATTAAAAGAAGATATAATTGCTGCTAATAGCTGGCATAGTTGAAATTTGTTCCTGGGGTGGAACGCTAGCCGTATACAAAATGCAGTGTCTCCTGAATATTGTCTCTGTCATAGAGTTGTAAATTCATTTTTTGGGTCTTTAAAACTTGTTACCTGGGCAACTTATACTCAGGGCAAAGCTCAGCAACCTTAGCTGCGAAGTCACCGTAATGTGATATGGCTTCTAAACACAGGTGCCTTCCACTTGCTGACTTGTTCTCATACACCAAAATATGTGCCAAAGCTACATCTTTAAAATGTACAGACCCAACAAAGAAGTCCATATAAGTTTCGGTGCAGCCTGCAAAGGAGCAAAAATTGTTATTATTTGCAACTTCATTATTTAGAAGAGCTTTAAATAAAGATACATATCCATACAACTTTACTGTTTCTGGTAAAAGTATAACCTTATAAAACATAGCAATTTATAATTGATATCATATAATTAATAAATGGAAAGCGGGGGTTGCCTCCTTATTGACCTGTAAGTGGCATGAGTCATGAATCATGACCATGCTAATGGACAGGCAGCATACGATAAAAACAGAGATATATATTCCATTTATCGAATCTTATACCAAAATTTATTGCTGCTACTTGTTAGTTCTTTATATACAGTATATTGGCACTAGTTGTTTTCCAATTGTGTATCACTGTAATATAATGAATGAAAAAGAAAACACTCACCCACCTTATTCCTTGTCTATCACAGTTCCTTACAGATTAGTAGCAATGTAGCATAATCCCAATAACAAAGCTTAATGGAAACTAAATTCCTATTCATAAAAGTTACCAACATTGTCTGTCTCTATATTTAGGTCGGCAGGCAAAAAGAGCTGGAAAACAATGAATTTTTCAAACAAGACACAGTTTTATCTCCATTATTAGATTCAATTCAATATAAGCATATAACAGAACATCGAACTGGTTCAAAATTAAAGAAAGTCTAAGTCAAATGTGTCAAAGAGCACATTACCCTGGAGAAGGCGTAAGAGCATGATCATGCTAGCATTAAGCTTTGGTGAAATAATAGGCCCCATCACCGTACCGGGGTTCACCACAACCACATCTAATCCTTTCTCCTTGGCAAATTCCCACGCAGCTTTCTCAGCCAGGGTTTTCGACATCGGATACCACAGCTAAAACCCGCCCAAGAAATCAATCAGTAAAGCAGAATTGTTGGCATTGTAAATTTTAGGCTCAAGTAAAAGAAAAAACCCACTTTTTTATGCTTGCAGTAGTCAAGGTCGGTCCAAGACTCCTCATTCATTACAACGTCGGAGGGCCAGTTAGGGTTAGGAACGATGGCGGAGATGGAGGAAGTGACCACCACGCGCCCCACTCCAGCCTCCTTGGCCGCGGTCAGAACGTTAATCGTTCCTTTAATCGCTGGGTCCAAGAGCTCTTTCTGCACCAGAAACTCGTCAATAAAAGGACATGTATACTTGTTGAAAAAAATTTGAAAAGTTGAGAGTGACCAACCTCGGGTTCATGAACTTCATCGACAATGCAGGGGGAAGCGAGATGGAAGACGCCGGAGCAGCCATGGACGGCGGCGGCAATGGAGCCGTAGTCGAGGAGATCAAGCTCGAAGAGGCGAAGACGGGTCTGAGCTCCCTCTAAAACTTGTAGATGCTTGGTCTCAGTTTCGTCCTCTGCCATGAAAATGATTGAGGGAGATACTTGTCAGGTGAAAATTGATTGGTAAAAGAAAAGAGTAATATTTGACGGAGATGTTAACTTAGATCTTTGACGGCGGCGTTAATGGAGTAACCACGGTCGAGGAGAAGACTGACGAGCCATGAGCCAATGCAGCCACTGGCTCCGGTGACGCAGACTAGCTCACCCTCGTTAGCCATAGTTTTCGTTTAGTTTGGCGTAGTGAAATTGGAGGAATTTGCCAAAATGACTTTATCAGATATTGATATTTGCAAATGGCTTTTTTATTTTAATTAACTTTTATAGTTATTACTTTTTTCTTTTTAAGATTGATGTGTTTTTATAGATGGTATATTGTTTCATTATTTGTTTGGACAGTGTGTTTTGACAAATTATTTTTTGGACCTTGTGTTTTTTAAAATAGTTCAAATAAACCTCTAAACCCGATTTCGATTAAATTTTTTTTAACTAAAATCACAAATAATTTATCAAACTAACAACTCAAAAAAAAAAATACAGTTATTCTGCCTAATAACTGTGTTGTTATATTCAATTTTCTGTTCATCAAAATCAGGTTTAGGGGCCTACTTGAATCATTTTACAAAACACAGGGTCTAAAAAGTAATTTGTCAAAATACAGGGTCCAAATAGGTAATGATGCAAAATACATGGTTTAAAAATGTTAAACCATTTTTTTAATCTGATGATGTAGCAAGATTTGTAAACAAAATACGCCTAATACATATGACAAAACCCTAAGCAATAGTCCATCGTCTTCCTCCCTTCTCTTTCACATACATCTCTCTCTTCTTCTCCATTGAAGACAGTAACTTCATTCTACTGTGAAAAGTTTGTCGGCGACGAGCTCCGGCCACCCTCAACGGCGACAAGATTTTGGTTGGTATTTATTTTCTTTTACTTATTTCCACAATAGTTTCACTTTCACTCATTCCCTTACTCTCTTATGATCTTTATTTTGAAGAAAATATAATGGAAGCAACAATGAAGGAATCAACTACATTTTGTCAGTTGTCATCAAATGAACAAGTAAGATTATGATTATAGTTTAATGAATTAGAATGATTAAGATTATGAGTTTAATGGATTAGAATAATTTTCATTTTGAGTAAATTGATGTACAATTTTAAAAAAGTGAAAATTCTATAATTTTAAGTTTATTTTCATTGTTAGAGTTCATCACTGTTCTGAAAAGTATATGAATATTGAGTTGAAAATTACACTAAAAGACCATATGTAACTCATAGAGTTGCCTAGTGCAATTAAGGGTCTTTTAGGGTCGCTTAGTGTATTTTAACATAAAGAATAAAATTGAACTAAGGAATTCTCTAGCTATTTCAAGAAGTGGTGGGAGACGGCTAAAGTGCATGGTTGGTCGGGTTGTCACTTTATGTCTAAGCTTGCAATGGTTCGAGATAAAATAAAGAAGTGGAGTCGGGAGGTCTTTGAGGCTAGGAAAGTGCAAAAATTTGCGCTCGAAAGAAGGTTGCTTGATTTAGACAGATTAGAGGAGGGGGGATCGTGGAACGACCATTTTTGAAAGGAGCGTTCTAAGGTAAAGGAAGAATGGCAGCAGATTGTCTTTGAGGAGGAAAGGAGTGTTTGGTTTAAAGTGAAGTGTCAATGGGCCAAGGAAGGGGATGCTAATTCCAAACTTTTCCATAGCATCCTCAATGTGTGGAAAGCGAGGAACTTTATCTCTAGGATTGAGGAAGAAGATGGTACTGTTTGGGTTGAAGATGAGGATATTGAAAAGGCTATTTTGGGTTTCTATTCTGCTTTGTATTCAGCGGTCCCCAGAGAATGGATTGGAGTGGAGGGCATTTCGTGGTCACCGATCTCAGCAGTTATGGCTTCCTTTTTAGAGCGGCCATTCGAGGAAGATGAAATCAAACAAGCGGTTTTCGCTTGTGATGGATCTAAGTCCCCGGGGCCGGATGGTTTCTCCATGGCTGTGTATCAGAATAATTGGGATGTTGTCAAAAATGATATTCTCGCAGTCTTTCAAGGTTTTTTCAACGATGGAATCATTCATGGAAGGACCAATGAAACGTTCATTTGTCTTATTCCTAAGAAATTAAATAGCTGCCGCGTGAGGGATAATAGGCCTATTAGCCTGGTGACTAGTCTTTACAAAGTAATATCAAAGGTGTTGGCTTATAGACTTAGGGGGGTTCTTTCGGACACAATTGCGGAATCGCAAGGAGCTTTTGTAGAAGGTAGGCAAATTCTGGATACAGTTTTGATAGCAAATGAGGCAGTAGAGGAGTACAAGAGCAAGGGTAGGAAGGGTTGGGTTTTCAAAATTGATTTCACTAAGGCTTATGATTGCGTGGATTAGGGATTCCTGGATTTAGTTATGAAAATAAAAGGGTTTGGCGATCTCTAGAGAAGGTGGATTCGTGGTTGTCTCTCCTCCACTTCTTTTTCAATATTTTTAAATGGTCGTCCAAGGGGTAAGTTCAAAGGTTCAAGGGGTCTGCAGCAAGGGGATTCCTTATCCCCGTTCTTGTTCACTCTGGTAGCAGATGTTCTGGGAAGAATGATTGATACGGCTAAAAGTAATTCAGCTTTTAGAGGTTTTTCAGTAGGAAAGGATAATGTGGATGTCAGTCATCTTCAGTTTTTCAATGATACGATATTTTTTGTGAACGATGAGGAGTCTTTGGTTGTACTTTTGGATATTCTCAAGGTGTTCAGTGTGGTGTCTGGTTTATCTATCAATCTGCAGAAATGTCAATTGTTGGGAATCAATTTGAATGAGGAGATCGTGGAACGACAAGCTAAAGAGATAGGTTGTGAGGTAGGTCAATGGCCAATTCAGTTTTTGGGTCTTCCTTTGGGGGATTCTCCTCGTTCGAAGGGTTTTTGGGAGCCTGTTATTTCGAAATGTGCTAATCGTTTGGATTCTTGGAGCGCTTTTTTGTCTAGAGGTGGCAGATTGACTCTTATTCAATCGGTTTTGTCTTCAATCCCCATTTATTATTTGTCTTTGTTCTGTATCCCTAAGAGTGTGGTGGGGATTATTGAAAAGCTGATGCGGGATTTCTTGTGGGAAGGGGCGGAACATTCAGGGGCTGACCACTTGGTATCTTGGAATGAATTTTGTAAATCACGTAGTCACGGGGGCTTGGGTATTGGAAATTTAGCGTTGCGGAACAAGGCTTTTCTTTTCAAGTGGTTGTGGTGGTTTCCTATGGAGAGTACTTCTTTGTGGCATAGGGTGGTCAGAAGCAGATATGGGAGTGATGGGGGCCATTGGGACACTAATGTTGGAGGAAGATTTTCGACTCGTGGCCCTTGGAAAGACATCTCGTCTTTGTATGAAGAGTATAGAAGCTTGGTTTATTTTAAAGTAGGAAGGGGAGACAGAATTCGTTTTTGGGAGGATGTTTGGATTGGCGATTCATCTTTCAAACTGAAATACCCAGATTTGTTCAGGGTTTCGGAGGCCAAGAATTATTTGATTAAGGACGTGGTAGTGGGGGAGGAGATCAACAGTTCGGAAGGCCTTTGCTTGGACTTTAGATTCAGAAGGAATCTTTTTGATTGGGAGATTCCAAGTTTGGTTGAGTTGTTTAATTTGATTAAGTTTGTAGATTTACCCCAGATTTTGGAGGATAAGAGGATTTGGATTCCAGATACTAGTGGAGTTTTCAATTGCAAGACTGCATTTCAATCTTTGTCCTGTGCTAATTTAGGTCCAGAGTTACCTTGGGCTAAGAGGTTATGGAAGATTGTGGTCCCTTACAAAGTCAAAGTGTTTGGCTGGCTATTATTTTCGAATAAATTAAGTGTCTTCGACATTTTGCAGAGAAGAAGACCTTTTCAATATTTGTCACCAAGTTGGTGTGTTTGCTGTAAAATCAATGGTGAATCAATTACCCATCTTTTCCTTGAATGCTCTTTCTCCACGGCTTTGTGGAGTAAAGTGTTAAAAGAGTTTGGGGTATCTTGGTGTATGCCTTCTTCGTGTTCGCAACTGTTCTTATGTCAACTAGAGGGAGAGAAAAGAATGGCTCGTCTTTGGCAAAGTACTGTCATGGCAGCTTTCTGGGTTATTTGGTTGGAAAGAAATAGCAAGATCTTTGATGAGTCCTCTTGTTCTGTTGATTCCCTTTGGGATAAAATTAGATTCTGGGTGGCTACCTGGGTTTATAGGTCGAAAGGATTTGAGGATGTTTTCTTTTTGGATCTTTGTAGGGAATGGATGTATTTGTGGTCTTAATCTTTTTGTTCTAGTTTTTTCTAGGGCTTTGTTTTTGTCTTATTTTTGTTTCCACGGTATTCCTTCGCCAAAAGTGAGGGTTATAATTGATTTTGAGAGGAGGTCTTTTTGACCTCTGACTCATCTTTTAAAAAAAAAACTAAGATACCCTCAGGGTCACTTATGGTCGCTTAGGGTCGCTTTGGGTTGCTTAGTTCAATTTTATTTTTTTATGTTAAAATACCCTAAGCGACCCTGAGGGTCGCTTAGTTCAATTTGATTCTTTATGTTAAAATACACTAAGTGACCCTGAGAGTCGCTTAGTTCAATTTTATTCTTTATGTTAAAATACACTAAGCGACCATAAGCTAGCAGTTCAATTTTCTTCTTAGTTGTTAAATACACTAAGCGACCCTCTGGGTCTCTTAGGGTCGCTCAGTTTAATTTTGTTCTTGATGTTAAAATACAATAAGCGACCTTTGTGACTCAGAGGGTCGCTTAAAGTCACTTAGTTCAATTTTCTTCTTAGATGTTAAAATACACTAAGCGACCTTTGCGACCATTTGGGTCTCTTAGGGTCGCTTAGTTCAATTTTCTTGTTGATGTAAATATACACTAAGAGACCTAACTCAACTTAGGGTCGCTTATTTCAATTTTGTAATAAATTTTTGCACTTATTATTTACATTAATTTACATTGTATTTTGTTTGTTTGGCAAATTTCAGATTTCTAGAACTATTTTGACAACAGAGCTTCCTTATGTCCTGAGTGTTATTATGAATGAAAATGTTCAAACGAAAACTAAAGTTACCATTAGGTCTTCGATGCAAATATTTGAAAAAATAAATTCTTGGTTATAAAAAACTGACAAGATTGTTTTTAGAAAATATGGTCAGTTGGGTCATTTGTTGAACCTCCCTCGGAAAGGGAAGTTTTGGGGGACCTTATCACATCAGATAATTGCAAGGAGGATAAATTGTCAAAAAAACATGAGTTGTGGTTTTTGATAAATGGAAAACCTGTGAGATTCTCTATCCAAGAGTTTGCAATAGTATCTGGATTATACACTGGTGGCGAATTAACACCAGAAGAACTAAATGTGGTTTCATCAAACAACAATTTAAAGAATAAGTACTTCAAGGATAGGTCTATAAAAATAGAGGATGTAGCAAATGTGCTAGATAATATACCAAAAGAGGAGAGAATGAAAGACAGAGTGAAGTTGTGCTTTATCTACCTACTAAGTGCGTTTCTGTTAAATTCAAGTGCCGGTACTACAATAGATTTATCTTGGCTACGACTAGTGGACAATTTGGAAATATTTGATCAATATCCTTGGGGGAGGCTGGTATATGAGAAGATTATAGATCAAATCACTCGTGTAAAGTTCCGGAAAGATCATAATAAAGATATTATCAGGTGGAACTTCATATGTTGTCCTTGGATATTTCAGGTAAAAAATCTAAAATTTTGATCAGTTTGGCTTATCATATGTTTTTCATGCTTATAATTTTTGTTTTGATTCTTATAGATATGGATCTGTGAAGCAATGCCAAAATTGGGAGAAATGATTGGACAAAGAATTCCAGGAAATCATATTCCACGATGGATTGGTTGGAAAATAAATGTTAAGGTCCAAAATATCACAGTTGCAAGAATATCCAAATTAATATAAGAAGATGATGAGGTATTTATCCACTTATAAAAATTGCTTATGAATTTTTTAAAATGCAAATATATTTGGTTATGTTAACTTATTTGACTTTTCTTTATTTGCTTTTTCAGTTCTTTGTGCGACCTACTCTAGTTCCAAGTGCAGAAGAGAAGGTACAACTGTTCTATGAAAGGCTTCATAGCTATGTAGACAATGCAGATGACATTATAGATCAGATTTCTTCATTTTTAGGCGGCAATGTCATCCAGCATAATAATCCTTGTATTGTTGTGGGAGAAGAGGCCCACAATAATACGAGTTATTCTACGCCAGATTCCTCACCTCCATCTCCTCTTCATCCAGCATCCTCAGAGGGTCCTTCAAACCAGATCTTTGTAGATTCTTCTTTGCCACCTCCTCAGTTTACTCCAGTTCGTCCTGTGCCATCCTCACAATTTTCCCCAACTGATCATGTTTATAGTGAATTATTTGAATCACTAAAATGTTTCATGGCTGACCAAGAAAAACTGCACATAGCGAGATATGAGGAGATGGAACATTTGAATAAAGAGAGGTATGAGGAGATGGAACGTTTGAATAAAGAGAGCCATGACGCAATCACGGCAGCCAACTCTGAGAGTGAGTTTCTGAATAGAAAGAGAAATGTGGCATTAATGGAAAAGTTGGATGTTTTGATTGACATCCTTCGACCTGTGAATGCACATTTTTCTGGGTGTGAAGACCCACAGGTAACTTTTCAAGTACTTTAGCTTCTGATTATTCTTTATTTCTTAATTATAAGTTAAATGCTTTGTTACTCCATGGTTGTAGGATACACCTTCCAATGCGCATGCAAACGTTGTAGATGGATTCACCACACCTCAAGGAGAGCATAATATAGATAGTGACCCTAAGGTAACTAACATGGCTGCACAACCTTCCAGAGACGCAATCACCACACCATCTCATTCACCTACACATACCTATGAGACACCACCATCAATTATTTATGAAGGGGTTGGTAACGAAGAACCTGGTGATGAGGTAGAACAGGTAGTTCGAGATGGCCGACCATTGAGATTAAGAAAACATGCTCAAAACTTGTTATCACATTTCATATCATAGCCAAAGAAACGTCGATACTCAAAGTTAGAACCTCCTACTTTCGACCCTTTTAGGCTGCCTATTGAAGAGGATGTGCAAGCTTTTTATAGGTGGTACAATGGGGATACATGTGGTAGACCCATCATTCGTTGTGGCCTATTATTTCAAGAAAGAAGTTTTTTTGAGACTTTGTTGGCAAAGCAACAATATATTGATAGCAAGGTAAGCTTTATCATTCAATTATTTCATATTAATTAGTTAATACTAGTTTTATTTTCCAACTTAACTAATATTGAATAATTGATGCTTTTGGGCAGCATGTGGATGAAATAACCTATATATTTAGAAAACAAATGGACAAATTTCAAGACATCTTTCCACAAGATAGTTGCATTTAGACTGACGAGTTTGGGAAATATGTTCGTGAGTTATATTGCAAGTCTCGAGAGACTAGTACCACAGTATACAAAAAGTCTTCACAGCTAATGTCATTTGTTGATGCAATCAGACCCATTAGAGGAAGAGCTTGGTCCAAAGTGAACTACTTCTATGTGCCATGGAACAATAATAACAAACATTGGATGGCATTGGTAGTAGACATTAGAATGTGGACAATATGGATTTATAACTCCAATCCAGACTATTAGATCTCCATAGAAGCAATGGAAAGATCAATGCAACCACTTGCAGAATATTTTCCGCTATTACTTCGTGATAGTGGTCATTTTAATGAATTTCGTGCTCAGTGTATGTACTTCATGAAGATAGAAGTTGCCCTCGCAGATACTGTTCCTCAAAGCAATAGAATGTAAGTTTCATTTAAATTTACATGTATGAGTCAACTTTTACACCCCAATGCTAATATAGTTAACCTTGTCTTTCATAGAGGAGATTGTGGTATATTCATGCTGAAAACAATAGAAATGCACATTCCTCGTAAGTGCAACGAGCAGCTAGAATGTTGCTAAACGACGACAACATAGAAACTTTTAGATAGGCATATGCAGTTCAATTATATGAAGGTAGTGCAGATCCCTTATTAGATATGTTGTTTTTTTTGTTACGAACATCCACTTTTGGTGTTATGTATTTCTTACTATATTGAAGGACTTATGCATTTACACCTAATTTATAAGAGACTCTAAGGGTCGCATTGAAACATTTACACATAATTTATAAGAGACCCTCAAATTGCACTAAGAGACCCTAAGGGTCGCATTGAAGCATTTACACCTAATTTAAAAGAGACCTTACAAATGCACTAAGAGACCCTAAAATTGCACTAAGAGACCCTCAGGGTCGCATTGAAGCATTTACACCTACTTTATAAGAGACCTTACAAATGCACTAAGAGACCCTAAGAGTCGCATTGAAGCATTTACACCTAATTTATAAGAGACCTTAAAATTGCACTAAGAGACCCTAAGAGTCACATTGAAGCATTTACACCTAATTTATAAGAGACCTTAAAATTGCACTAAGAGACCCTATGGGTCGCATTGAAGCATTTACACCTAATTTATAAGAAACCTTAAAATTGCACTAAGAGAACCAATAATTGCACTAAGAGACCCTAAGGGTCACATTGAAGCATTTACACCTAATTTATAAGAGACCTTAAAATTGCACTAAGAGACCCTAAAATTGTACTAAGAGACACTAAGGGTCGCATTGAAGCATTTACACCTAATTTATAAGAGACCATAAAATTTCACTAAGAGACCCTAAGGGTCGCATTGAAGCATTTACACCTAATTTATAAGAGACCTTAAAATTGCACTAAGAGACCCTAAGGGTCGCATTGAAGCAATTACACCTGATTTATAAGAGACCTTACAAATGCACTAAGAGACCTTAAAATTGCACTAAGAGACCCTAAGAGTCACATTGAAGCAATTACACCAAATTTATAAGAGACCCTAAAATTGCACTAAGAGACCCAAAAATTGCACTAAGAGACCCTAAGGGTCGCATTGAAGCATTTACACCTAATTTATAAGAGATCTTAAAATTGCACTAAGAGACCCTAAAATTGCACTAAGAGACCCTAAGGGTTGCACTGAAGCATTTACACCTAATTTATAAGAGACCTTACAAATGCACTAAGAGACCCTAAGGGTTGCATTGAAGCATTTACACCTAATTTATATGAGACCTTAAAATTGCACAAAGAGACCCTAAGGATCGCATTGAAGCCTTTACACCTAATTTATAAGAGACCATAAAATTGCACTAAGAGACCCTAAACTTGCGCTAAGAGACCCTAAGGGTCGCATTGAATCATTTACACCTAATTTATAAGAGACCTTACAAATGCACTAAGAGACCCAAAAGTTGCACTAAGAAACCCTAAGGGTTGCATTGAAGCATTTACACCTAATTTATAAGAGACCTTACAAATGCATTAAGAGACCCTAAAATTTCACTAAGAGACCCTAAGGGTCACATTGAAGCAATTACACCTAATTTATAAGAGACCTTACAAATGCACTAAGAGACCCTGAAATTGTACTAAGAGACCATAAGGGTCGCATTGAAGCATTTACACCTAATTTATAAGAGACCTTAAAATTTCACTAAGAGACCCTAAGGGCCGCATTGAAGCATTTATACCTAATTTATAAGAGACCTTAAAATTGCACTAAAAGACCCTAAGGGTCGCATTGAAGCATTTACACCTAATTTATAAAAGACCTTAAAATTGCACTAAGAGACCATAAGGGTCGCATTGAACCATTTACACCTAATTTCTAAGAGACCTTAAAATTGCACTAAGACACCCAAAAGTTGCACTAAGAGACCCTAAGGGTCGCATGGAAGCATTTACACCTAATTTATAAGAGGCCTTACAAATGCATTAAGAGACCCTAAAATTGCACTAAGAGACCCTAAGGGTCGCATTGAAGCATTTACACCTAATTTATAAGAGACCTTACAAATGCACTAGGAGACCCTAAAATTGCACTAAGAGACCCTATGGGTCGCATTGAAGCATTTACACCTAATTTATAAGAGACCTTAAAATTGCACTAAGAGACCCTAAGGGTCGCATTGTAGCATTTACACCTAATTTATAAGAGACCTTAAAATTGCACTAAGAGACCCTAAAATTGCACTAAGAGACCCTAAGGGTCGCATTGAAGCATTTACACCTAATTTATAAGAGACCTTAAAATTGCACTAAGAGACCCTAAGGGTCGCATTGAAGCATTTACACCTAATTTATAAGAGACCTTACAAATGCACTAAGAGACCCTAAAATTGCACTAAGAGACCCTAAAAGTCATATTGAAGCATTTACACCTAATTTATAAGAGACCCTAAAATTGCACTAAGAGACCGTAAGGGTCGCATTGAAGCATTTACACCTAATTTATAAGAGACCTTAAAATTGCACTAAGAGACCCTAAAATTGCACTAAGAGACCCTAAGGATCGCATTGAATCATTTACACCTAATTTATAAGAGACCTTACAAATGCACTAAGAGACCCTAAAATTGCACTAAGAGACCCTAAGGGTCGCATTGAAGCATTTACACCTAATTTATAAGAGACCTTAAAATTGCACTAACAGACCCTAAAATTGCACTAAGAGACCCTAAAATTGCACTAAGAGACCCTAAGGATCGCATTGACACATTTACACCTAATTTATAAGAGACCCTAAAATTGCACTAAGAGACCCTAAGGGTCGCATTGAAGCATTTACACCTAATTTATAAGAGACGTTACAAATGCACTAAGAGACCCAAAAGTTGCACTAAGAAACCCTAAGGGTCGCGTTGAAGCATTTACATCTAATTTATAAGAGACCTTACAAATGCACTAAGAGACCCTTAAATTGCACTAAGAGACCCTAAGGGTCGCATTGAAGCATTTACACCTAATTTATAAGAGACCTTACTAATGCACTAAGAGACCCTGAAATTGTACTAAGAGACCATAAGGGTCGCATTGAAGCATTTACACCTAATTTATAAGAGACCTTAAAATTGCACTAAGAGACCCTAAGGGTCGCATTGAAGCATTTACACCTAATTTATAAGAGACCTTAAAATTGCACTAAGAAACCCTAAGGGTCGCATTGAAGCATTTACACCTAATTTATAAGAGACCTTAAAATTGCACTAAGAGACCCTAAGGGTCGCATTGAAGCATTTACACCTAATTTATAAGAGACCTTAAAATTGCACTAAGAGACCCAAAAGTTGCACTAAGAGACCCTAAGGGTCGCATTGAAGCATTTACACCTAATTTATAAGAGACCTTACAAATGCACTAAGAGACCCTGAAATTGTACTAAAAGACCATAAGGGTCGCATTGAAGCATTTACACCTAATTTATAATAGACCTTAAAATTGCACTAAGAGACCCTAAGGGTCGCATTGAAGCATTTACACCTAATTTATAAGAGACCTTAAAATTGCACTAAGAGACCCTAAGGGTCGCATTGAAGCATTTACACCTAATTTATAAGAGACCTTAAAATTGCACTAAGAGACCCAAAAGTTGCACTAAGAGACCCTAAGGGTCGCATTGAAGCATTTACACCTAATTTATAAGAGACCTTACAAATGCACTAAGAGACCCTGAAATTGTACTAAAAGACCATAAGGGTCGCATTGAAGCATTTACACCTAATTTATAATAGACCTTAAAATTGCACTAAGAGACCCTAAGGGTCGCATTGAAGCATTTGCACCTAATTTATAAGAGACCTTAAAATTGCACTAAGAAACCCTAAGGGTCGCATTGAAGCATTTACACCTAATTTATAAGAGACCTTAAAATTGCACTAAGAGACCCTAAGGGTCGCATTGAAGCATTTACACCTAATTTATAAGAGACCTTAAAATTGCACTAAGAGACCCAAAAGTTGCACTAAGAGACCCTAAGGGTCGCATTGAAGCATTTACACCTAATTTATAAGAGACCTTACAAATGCACTAAGAGACCCTAAAATTGGACTAAGAGACCCTAAGGGTCGCATTGAAGCATTTACACCTAATTTATAAGAGACCTTAGAAATGCACTAAGAGACCCTAAAATTGCACTAAGAGACCCTAAGGGTCACATTGAAGCATTTACACCTAATTTATAAGAGACCTTACAAATGCACTAAGAGACCCTAAAATTGCACTAAGAGAACCTATGGGTCGCATTGAAGCATTTACACCTAATTTATAAGAGACCTTAAAATTGCACTAAGAGACCCTAAGGGTCGCATTGAAGCATTTACACCTAATTTATAAGAAACCTTAAAATTGCACTAAGAGACCCTAAAATTGCACTAAGAGACCCTAAGGGTCGCATTGAAGCATTTACACATAATTTCTAAGAGACCCTAAAATTGCACTAAGAGACCAAAAAGTTGCACTAAGAGACCCTAAGGGTCGCATTGAAGCATTTACACCTAATTTATAAGAGACCTAACAAATGCATTAAGAGACCCTAAAATTGCACTAAGAGACCCTAAGGGTCGCATTGAAGTATTTACACCTAATTTATAAAAGACCTTACAATTGCACTAAGAGACCCTAAGGGTCGCATTGAAGCATTTACACCTAATTTATTAGAGACCTTAAAATTGCACTAAGAGACCCAAAGGGCTGCATTAGATTATATAGATTAATAGAAAGATAAATCTCAACAGAGTTTACATAGATTGATAGAAGAAACTGTGAACATAGTGTTTACAAAACTATATAATAATAATAAATCACATATTAGTTGTGCTTCTAACATCTGATGGCGCATGATGAGTTGGACACTTCTGCGCATTATGTTCTGATTGCCCACATTCCCCACAATTATATTGTCTCTTAGAAACTTCACCTTGGGAAGGTATGCGGTTGATTTTTGGTCACCCTTTAGTGATGTCTTCAGGTGGTGCTATCACTTGTATTGCAGTAACATCTTTAGGAATGTTGGTCCACTGTGAGTTTGGAGGAACATGATATATAGTTTCAGCATATGCTAACAACCAATATTCTGAAGTGTAGAATTTTGAACACAACAAATATATAAGTTCCCCAGTATTTTGAGGTTGGGACTTTCCTGCTGCTGCTATGGCATGAATACATGGAAGCTTCTCAATATAAAAATTTTTCCACGTACAACTTTTTGACCTTAAATTCACTATTGCATCGAATTCTCCACACATTACATTGTACTCATTCTCATTTAATTGGAGTGTTATCAATGAACCAACTTCATCCCATCTTTTTCTTAAGGTTTCCTCTCTCTTCGATGTCAATGGAGTTGTCACAGCATATGCTTCTCGACGATGAGTAAGGAACCACTGTCCCATGGTGCTTATGATAAAATCGATCATGGCAATAATTGGATACTCTCTTGCCTTTCGCATCAAATTATTCACAGTCTCAACTATGTTAGTGGTCATAACTTCATACCGATTACCACCAAAATGTGCTCTTGACCACTTTTTGAACTTGACACCATTCTCAAGATACTTAGCAACACGTGGATATATTTTGCGAATATGGTCAAAATGTTTATTAAAATCTTCGATACGGTATGCAATTGCAGCTTTCTTGTACAATTTAGTCGAAGCAGCGCTTTTGAAACGACGTTTTATATTCTGCTTTACGTGCCAATAACATGCCCCATGAGAAGCCATAACATAAACATGACGCACTGCATGTTCGATACTTTGATGTCTATCAGAAATAAAACACAAGTCTAAGCTATCAAGTATCAACTCCTTCAACTTCTCTAAGAACCATGTCTAAGAAGCGTTATTCTCACTATCAACCAAACCCCATGCAATGGGGTAAGTATGAGATTCACTATCTTGTGTAGTTCTACTAATAACACACCTTTATGCTTAGTTTTGATCCAAGTTGCATCTATACCAATTACTTTCCTCATGTAGGTGAACCCTCTTATAGCCACTCCCAAAGCCATAAAAAAGTACTTGAACATATTTTCTGAATCAAGTTCAATGTGGGTAACTGTGCCTAGATTTACCTGCTTCAAAATATGACAATACGTAGGGAGCAAGGAAAATTTTTCTTTTGTTGTTCCTCTGATCAAATTTTGAGCCCATTGTTTTCCTTTCCAAGCCTTCCAATAACTGACTTGAACTTTCATTTCCTCACGCATGAATCCCGCGAGGCTTCTCGGGTTGAGTGGATCCTTACTGTTCTTGAAGTGTCCCTGTACACGAGCACCAATAACACGGCTGGATGCTTGTCTATGATTGGTATTTCGATTCATCAATGAGCAAGTGTGAATATCATGGTATTGTCGAATGACAAAGAATTCTGAATCTTTCATCTTTGTAGCACGCACTTGCCATAAGAAATTTTCACTAATACAACGAACTTCCTTCAATGACTTGTTTGATCTTATTGTTCTCATTTCAAATCTCCCATTAATGGCGATGATACTAAGATAATAACTCAATTCATCCTTACTTGCAAAGTGTCGACCCACATTTAAATCAGATCCATCATGCTCCCACTATTTTGACTTGCTTCTCTGGTAAATTCTCCAATATCAAAATTTCGATAAGGGATGATCTAACTGCTCTCGACTACATTGTCACCTCCCTCAGTTACATTGTTATTTTCTTCAACTAATGTATCACATTCCTCGAGTACATTGTCACCTCCCTCGTGTACTATATCATTTGATGTTGGATTGGAACCAATGATGTCTCCATTGTTCTGCACTATATCTTCATTTGAAACTTGTTCGATTATATGACAACCAAAATAGTTATCATAAAAGCTTCCACTATCAAAATCATTATCATCACAACCAACTCATCATCATCACCAACACTAACAAGATTCGTCTTTCCTTTATCTTTATTCTTTTTTACGCACACATATAGAGGAATCGCGTCTTTATCTTTGTAGAATATCATAAGATCCTCAACATCAGAATCATTACAAACCTGACTTGGTGCCATTTTACTAAATGTTTCACTAACTAACTTATGAGTAATTTCAATTTCATACAAATTTCGATCAACACCTATTTTTTCGTAGACTTTATCCACTAATTGATGAAACTTTATACTTCTATCAACCAAAAATCCCTTGTTGCAACGAGTACCAAACCATTCCCAAATGCGTTTATCTACAATCTTCCACTCACCATTATAGTCCATGCAAGTAAAGGCATAATCCATATATGTCATAAAGTTAAATATTTAAATTAACGAGTATAAAATAAAAATAACATATCAATTAGCTTATAATTACTTTAAAGTCATACAAGCTTATTTTAAAACATACACAATGACCCTAAGAGACCCCATGCGACCCTATGAATCAAATAGGGCCGCTTAGTGCAATTTGGTCACTGCTGAAAATTGCAATAAGAGACCTTGTGAGAAGTGCAATTTGGTCACTGCTGAAAATTGCATTAAGAGACCCTGTGAGACCCATATGGGTCACATAGGGTCGCTTAGTGCAATTTGGTCACTGCTAAAAATTGCACTAAGCAACCCTATGTGACCCATGAGTCTCACATGGTCGCTTAGTGCAATTTGGTCACTATTGAAAATTGCACTAAGAGACTCTGTGAGACCCACGTGGGTTGCATATTGCCAGGTCGTCTTCAACCTCGAGTTTGACCTATTTTTACACTAGAATTTCATTTTTTTTCACCAGAAAAAGGTATATTTGTGCTAAATACTATTATATAACTTGAAATAATGAATACCCAATTGTAAAAACTGAGATTCAAGTAAAGTACTAACCTTTACAATAAATGAGGAAAGGAGAATCAGACCACTCACGTTCAAGAGTGCATGAGGATTTCTATTTCCTAGGGTTTCCTTTTTATTTTCAATCTAATTCAGTCAAAAAATATACATTAATGTTAATTAAATGAATTTTAATTAAGATTTTTTGTTAATTAAAAAGAAAGGCCATTTTGCTAATAAAAGTTTTTGAAAAGCTATTTTCCTAATAAAAGTTTCCATTTAGGTCATTTTTACAAAACACTCGTGAAATTGTAGGAGAAATTGGCAGGAATAGCCTAATAAAAATCTGAAATTTTCCAAATGGCTTTTTTTTTTAATAAAATTTAAAAGAAAGTTGATGTGGCAGTGATTAACAATAGGGTGTACAAAAAATTAATCCACCCAACCCATCCAATCCATCAAAATCTGTCCATTTTGAACCCACCCATTGAAAATAGGTTAGATTAAACCCAACATGTTATAAGATGGATTGGATACGAGTTGCAATAATATAAGGAGTGTCCAACCCCCAGCAGCTACTTTATTTTTTTATATACATTTTTAGTAATAATTTAAATCTAAAGGGAAATTTCACTATTTATGCATAATAGTGTGTATAATTACTAAATAATACCAGAACTATTTAATTTTTCAAATTTGTGCTAAACTTTCAGCAAGTACCGAAAATACCCCTCTCATTTTTTCCCACCCAAAATTTTTCCTACACAAACTCTCTCACACTCTCTCTATCCAAACCCCAAAAAGCAAAGGGAACCCACGACGTCGATCTCACCCTCTCTCTTTCTCTTCTCCGAAGTCGGCCACCCAGAACCCGTCGAACCTGTCAAGCCAACGGTGACAACGAAGCTCGAATCCCACGAAGTCGAACCCGTCAATCGAACCCATATTCTCATTAAGGTAAATTCTTGAACCCTCGTGATGATTATTGTTGTTTTGATCCCTTTGAATCTGGTGGTGTGGAATGGGTATGGTAGTTCTTAGGTCTGAGTTTTTCTGTGGTTTTTTCTGGGTTTGAACCAGTAGCTTGATAGGTTCAATGAAGGTTCGATAGAAGCTTGATGTTATCTATGGTAATATATGAAACTAGCTCGATAGACTCGATTATGGTTCGATAGTAGACTCAATAGGGTAGTTTGAATGGTTCAATGGTGGATCGATAGGGGCTCGATGGATCTGTGGTATTAGAATAAAAGGACTCGATAGGTTCGATAATTACTCGATAGTAGGCTCGATGGATATGTGGTATTAGATTTAAAGGGCTCGATAGGTTTGATAATTTTTTGATATTAGGCTCGATGGTTATTTATGTAGACAGGTTTTGCTTAGCTCGATAGGCTCTACACTAGCTCGATAGTCTTGATAAGGTACCTAATGACCCAAGGTGGGTAGCTAGTGCCATCAACAGCATATTTGTTCTTGATAAGGTGCCCAATGACCCAAGGTTGAACATATTGGAACATTCCTTGTATAGTTATATTCTGTTCCACCAGGACGACTAGAGTTGGTGCCAGGTGTTCGAAGTCCTTGACTTGGTGGATTCGCCAGTGCAATAGGAGGTATTGGTTGTTCTTGTGCTTGTTCTACTTGCAAATCATCAGACATGTCAATCGACACTTCTACACTATAATATGCCTCTGAATTGTATCCTAAGTCCTCATTATGTTCAGCTACTGGATCGTCATTCACATAGGGGTTGTACTCATACTAGTTGTCCCTTAGGTCACCAATAGGACATCCTAAAGTATTGGCTGCTCCCTCAGGTCCTGGAGTGGAATATGGATCTGCAATGACAATCTTTTTTACAGGAGTGACACACAAGGCTAACCTTTCTTTAGATGTTACTCCTAAGAATGCACGGACACCAAGATCACTTTCAACATGAACGGATGTAAACGGTTGGTCGTCGCATGTGTAAGGAACCTCCAATTTTAACCCATACATATGTTTATCAACTTTAAGTTCCTTGTGCAATATGTCAAGAAGTTTCAAGTACGTTATAGTATCCTCCATCGGTATGACCATGCATTGAAGGTCCTTGAAAATCCACTTATTCCCTTGTAATTCCCAAACACCATTGTAGGATACAAAAACGTAGACAATGGAACCTGTGTTGGAAAAAAAACATTGAAATTGTCAAGAAAACTATCAATTTTTCATAAATTCATGAAAAAAGAACGTTATTGAGCTTTATCGAGCTATAATCGATGCTATTGAGTCCATAGTCGAGCTCTTATCGAGTTAGTATTGTAACGACCCACTACTCTAGACTATTTGGACCATTAACAAAACTATACATAAAACTTACATTTTTACGAAAATACCATAATTTATTGAGTAACTTGCAAAATAAGAGTTATTTACAAATAAACAGAATACTAAGAAGGATTATGGGATCCCATTGTCTTTAAAAACAAAACATGATTAAAAATAAAAGACATTACATAATAATGCGGAAAATACATGTAAAACCATAAAAACATAAAATGAGACTACATCCTCGAATCGAATAACGCTCGGCCCCTTGACTCCATTCACCATCGATACACATCCTCCAAGCGTCACGAATCTTACCGTCTCTAAAGCTTATTTTCCTGCACATAAAACAAAAAGGAATGAGCCTAATGCCCAGCAAGGAAAAATCTAACACATAGTCATATACATAATTTCATAAGAAAACATAAAGACTTAACATAATACATATAACATACACTTATTATAATGGCCATTATTACTTGGGGTCCCATAGACTAAACAAGCATATGCCCATGGGATTAGTGGGGTCCTACTAGCTAAGTAGGTCATATGCCCATAACCCATTTGGGGTCTTGTTAGTCATATGGGTCATATGCCCAAGCCTAGAAACATATATACATATCATAACACATTTAATAACATAAAACATATAGATAACATAAGCACATTACATATTGATTCTAGCCTATTTTCCTTACCAAAGTTACCGGGTATAATGGACTGAGTTGGGACTTTTTGGAACACTCCTAAAACCATAATGATCAAGAGTGAGTTGAAAGAAGAAAGAAAAATGAAAAGGATGGAAAGACTAAACCATAAAAAACATACTTACCGACTTATATGCTTAAGAACTTGGATTCCCTAACCAAAATAAGAATGAGGTTAGGGGACTGAGTAGAAGGTTTTGAGAAAGGAAATAACATGAAATAAATGAAGTAGAGTTTCGGGTTTACCTCAAAGATTTGCAAGATCAATCTAACCTCCACCGAAATACTATAGAACTCCCTTCCCAAAGTGTTTGATAAGCTTATGATGTTTAAGCTTATAGTTTTTCCCCAAACCAGGTGTTTACACTCTCACACTCACTTAACACTAGCAGCTTCTGAACTTAGAGCAAATGGTGAATAATGGCTGGGTACTAGGTCCTATTTATAGAGTTTGGGAATGAAAATATCTTGATTTTACTTGAATAAAAATAATGGCTTTTTAGGTGAAAATCATTTGAATAATCGTTCAGCAGAGGCTGAAGACTCGTTCAAAAGATGCTGGACTGTTGAAGGAGTTTGAATGGCTGAAAGGAAATGAATTCAAAAGAGTTTGAATTCATGCTGAAGGAGGCGATATATCGCCCCCTGTAGGCGATATATCGCCTGGGCCAGTATGCCCGAGGCGACCGTGCATCGTCTCGTGTTTTCCGTATCTACGTGCTGCGATATATTGCCCCCTATAGCTGCGATATATTGGCACACACTGAATATTTAAACACGAAATTACACATTTTTAGCTAAGTTTGAATGGAGTAAACAGCCTTGACTAAGCCTTCAACGTAGTCAAAGCTGCTGACTGACCCTATATCATTCAAACTTTACCCTTATTTAATTTAATCCTCAAAAATCTTTAATCCTTAATCACCATTCATAACATGTGCTTAAAATCCTATTGGTTGATGTCTAAACCTTATAATATAATAAATATAATCCTTAATATCAGTCACATTAATCAAACCTTAGGTTATACTTAATATTCTTAAACTATAGATTAAACTTAGAAAATCTATAAGTACTACTATGAGTGTCCAAATAATTCCCGGTCTGAACCAAAAATCCATGGTAACAAAGATAACACTAAACATACTATAATACTACTAACAATTAGCTAAGTAAAGTTCTTGGACTCTACAAGTATCGAGCTAAAATTTCTTAAACCGAACATAAAACCTAACCAAAACCTTCATCAAACCCTATCGAGCTCTTATCGAGCACATATTGAGAAAACAACTACACTAAATATTCTAGGGTCCAATCGAACCCTTATCGAGTTGTCATAGAGCATAATCGAGCAACAAAACCTAAAACTATCAAGCTATAATCGAATTATATCGAGCAACATCGAGCTCATAAAAGAACCTTCTTCTACATACCATCGAGCCCATATCGAACCGTTATTGAGCTCATATTGAGCAAAAAAATTGCAGAAAACCCAAAAAACACACCAATATAGGCTCAAATCTGTTCAAAATAGCCAAAAAAATGTAAACAAATAATACCCAACACATAAAATGAACAATCTTATTACCCATGGTTTTTCTCCTCCAAAAACCCTCAAAATGGATGTTGCCTTTGATATTGGCGACTTCACAGAGACAATACATAGACAATGGAGATGGCTTACAACGATTTCGACAAGAAAATCATACAAATCTGTAGGTTTTAGGGAGGATTTCGTGAGAATGAAAGAGAGAGAGAGAGAGAGGGAAGAGAGAGGAAGAGAAGGTTTTAGGATTCTTGATATAATGGGAGGGGGTATTTTGGGTATGAGAGGAATGTTTAGCATCAAATTGAAAAGATTAATAATGCTAGGATTTTTTTGGTAATATTAGGCATTGTTAGGTATGAATAGTGAATTTTTCCATCTAAAAATACAACCCATAATAGATTCATTAAATATATATATATATATATTTATGGTAGTCCAAAGATTTAACTTTTTAAAATGAAAGCTTTCGTTGGTATGAGATTAATGGTGTTAACTTAGGAATTGTATTTAAAAAATTGTTTAGGAAAAATAGATGAAAAAAGAAATAGTGTTACTTGTATTGATGGTTTAATATTAGTGAAATTTTTCATAATAAAACTCAAATTGTTGAAATTATTAATGTGTGGATTGATGAGTTCAATACCATTTATAATTTGTATAATTTAGATAATTATTATACTAATTATTATAATTTTTTTTGAAAAAGTTTTAGGTTCAAGTTTGAGACACTATAATATTTTATCAAGTTATTATTTATGATGATATTGATGAGTAAAGATGATATAAGTTTGAACTTTATAGTCTACAATTTTTTATTTTTTTAAATATCATAAGTTGATAATTTTGACATTTAAATTAACCCAACCCGCCCATAAAACTGCATAATCTGCCCATAAAAAAAACCGCCCAAATCACACTTGTTGGGCAATTATGGGTTGCATTTTTCTAAAACCACCTGATATTGCCCAATAAACTCCTAAGCGGTCGCAGTAGTTAACGGGCTATGTCGTATCCACAGAGAGACAAACAAAACTAAATATTAGATTAGTAAAGTTAAAGATAAAAATAAAGTAGAATTAAAGATATGAGTTTTGTGAAATTAAAATGATAGATTAGAGAAAGTGATCAGATAAAGAGCATGGCAAGGTAGAGATGCAGTGCTGTAAATCCTATTCTAATATTGATATTAATTTAAAATATAGTTGAAATTCTACACCATTAATTGCAACTAGAAGATGTATATGTTAAAAGCACGAATTAATTAATCTAGATTAAATTAAATCTAACTCCTAATTTCATAGCATATCATATTATATATCCAAGAGTGACAAAACACCACTTGTAAAATGCAGTAAAAGACATACAATATAACAAATAACAGCAAGAAGAAGACTCACTCCAGTAATGCTCTACTTTTTTTGTTTGAAAGAAATCAACAATGGAGGACTCAACAATATTTCCTCATTTCTAATCAAATGAACAAGAAAGGATTTTGAGTTTAATGGATTAGAATACTTTTTATTTTGAGTTTATTGATATACAATTTCTAAAAGAGAAATTACTATAGTTTTAAGTTTATTTGTGTTGTCAGATTTAATCACTGACTTGAAAATTATATGAATACACATTTAAAAATTAAAAATAGAGCCTATTGATTTTAGAATAAATCCTTAAAGATCTCTTGTTCAGAATATCAAACTACACTGAGAGAACCCCTGAGTTGTGTGTACCGATAGTAGAGACCCTCAAAATACACTGAGATCAGGATTGCTTGCATCAATCTTTGAAAGACCTTTAAAATGCACTGAGAGACCATGAGTCGCATGTACCAATCTTAGTAGAGACCCTAAAAAAATGCATTGAGAAACCATGAGTCGCGTATACCAATTTTAGTAGAGACCCTCAAAATACACTGAAAGACCCCTGAGTCTCTCAGGATTGCTTGTACCAATCTTTGAAAGACCCTTAAAATACACTGAGAGACCCTCCATATCTTATGGTCTTTCTTTCAATTGTCTATTTAATGTTTATACTTATGATTTGTATTAATTTGCATTGTTTTCATTTGTTTTACAAAATATTTCAAATTTGTAGAATTGTTTTAACAACATATATTCCTTGTGTACCGTGTGCTATAACAGATGAATATAAACATAGAAGATCAAAAGTTACTTCTATGTGCCATGGAATTATGAAAAAAAATATTGGACATTAGCTGTGATTGACATCAGATTGTGGACAATATGGATCTATGAGTCGAACTGGGATTATTGGAGGTCCATGGAGGCAATGGAGACATCGATGCAACCACTTGCATAATATTTTCCGTTATCACTCCATGGCAGTGGTCATTTCAATGAATTTATTTCTCAATGTGCGTACTTCATGAAGATAGAAGTGCCACCATGAATGTTCAGCCAGAGAATGTAAGTTTTTATTAAAATTTTACATGTATGTCCCGATAGCATATAAAAATGATACTAATATAGTTACATTGTCTTTAACAGTGGAGATTGTGGTATATTCGTACTTCAGACAATAGAAATGCACATTGTCGGTCAGTGCAACGAGTGTGCTACAACATTGCTCAATGACGACAACATAGATACTTTCAGACATGCATATGCAATTCAATTATATGTTGGTACTGCAGATCCTGAGTTAGATAACTTTTTTTGGGATGAACTTCCGCTTTTGGATATGTGTAGTGCGGATTTAACGTACTATATTTAATTTTATGTTTATGGAATTGTATTTGTTTTCTATTTGTGTTTATGAATTTTAATAGTTTTCTTAGGGTTATTTTTACTAATCTCTATGAGACCCTCTAAATGCACTGAGAAACCTCAGGGTTATTTTGTACCAATCTTGGAGAGACCCTCAAAATGCACTAAGAGATCCAGGTCTCTCAGTGTTATTTGTACCAACCTCGGAGAGACCCTCAAAATGCACTGAGAGACCTGAGTCTCTCAGTGTTATTTTTACCAATCTCGGAGAGACCCTCAAAATGCACTGAGAGACCTAGTGTTATAATGTAATTAAATAGTGAAATTATATATTTAACGTACTTATATAATGAAATTTAATAATAAAATCACTTATAGTGTAATTAGACAGTCAAATTATAAATAAAATGACTTATATAATGTGATTAGATGATAAAATTACTAATGTAGTGTAATTAAATAGTGAAATTATATAGTTAACGTACTTGTATGGTGAAATATTATAATAAAATCACTTATACTGTAATTAAAAGGTCAAATTATAAATAATATTACTTGTATAATGTGATTAGATGATAAAATTGTTGGGATTAGTGACTTTTAAAGCATATGTATTGAACAATGTTTTATGAAATAAATAATTGAAATGAATTTTAGTGTATATTTATTGTTTATTATTATTAGAATAATATTATATGAATATCAAAAAATTCTCAAATTCGTTATTGTGATTACAATCTTGTATTGGTACGTGTTAATGTCATTTTTCGTCAATTTAATTATATAGAGCAATTAAACAATCAAATAAGAAGAAAGGGAAAGAAAGAGATTTTTTACGTGGGTCAGCAGTTAAAATCTACCTATGTCCATGAGTCACTTTTATTAAAATCTATGTTAAAGCTTCAAGAAAGAGCAATTTCACAGAATGTGTTTTCAGTACCAAATTGTGTGTGAGTACAAATGGCCAGATCCAGACTATTTATAGACCTGGTTACAAAAATATCTTCCCACAAGTTTAGGGAAGTTACAACATATATTCAAATCTAAATTTAAATAAATATTTGAATAATAATAATAATAATACAACTTAAATGCATTATTTAAATAAAGATCCCATAAAAATAGGGATTCAATACACGGTTTAACTTAATCCTAAAGAAATAGGGACTTCCTAACAACTTTTCTGTGTGTAGGTTTAACGCATCTTCGAGCTTGAACAATGATTCAACATGCTTTCGAGATCACGTAATTTCGAGCTCAGTATTCCGATTGTCGCCACCTCTTTACTCGACTAGTTCTTCGAACTCATCCTTTTGGAGGAGACTTCCGCCTTCGAGCCTGCAACTCATGCTCGAGTGTTGATGACGTGTCACTAGAACATCATGTTTTTTTGTGCAAGTATAATATCAATACTTGTTAACTTCGAGCTTACACTTTACAAACCTACATTTCAAGTATAATCCCTTGCATGTTCTCTAAGCCAAAGAAGCAAAGCAACCGTGGTTCTCTCGGTTCCATCGCCTCATTCCTGCTCCCAATCTTCCAATCTATGATCTCTACATTCCCAGGATCAACTTTGTGTAAGTTCTTAATCCTTGCTTCTTTTTTTTTTTGTACATCGTACTTTTCCTTTTCATGCACGAGAAAGAAAGAAAAACTTTTCTTGGTTCTTGATGTGTTCTTGAGATTTTCATTGTAAAAGGGAGTTTTTGATTTATATGAGTGAACATTTTTTGTGAATAAAGATTTGTTTAGGCAAAAAATATGGCAAAAATACCATCTTCTTTAGGTTATGGAGTAATAGGTTATGGGTTTTGTGTAGTGCAAGTAATAGGGTTTTTAATTAGGGTTTTGATACACATAACTCGATGACATCTCCCTTTTGGGTAACTGCCCATTCCTCCCTAGAAATTCATGATACCCCAAATTGGAAGTAACCGTCCCACTCTTGTATGAACTTACTCTCGGTGCCTCGAGCTTATAACAGCTTGGTCATGGCACTTGAGCAGTCTCGCTATTCTGAGTCTTTGAGCTCGATTTATTCTATCTCGTTATCTCGAACTTGCAAACTTGAGTTATCAAGATTTTTTTTCTATTTTTCTAAGAAATGGGCCCTCACCTTCTTCTTTCTTGTTAGATAATGTAGTCTTCAGAGAATCAGTGGGGGCCTGAGCTTGCCATCCCTTACCACCCACTTTCTCCTTGAGTTGAATCTCCATTCACCTGAAACCAGTGGTTAATTTAGGAGCACGAACGACACCTTGAACGGGAAAACATACAAGCCCACTTCTGAAGTCAGATTAATGAGGTCGAATAGGGGAAAAGAAGGAGACTACGGTTTACCGTGTATCCTGACCTAGATCCTGAGATCCGATCAATCCCACTAGATCCCAAGTGTAAGGTCATAGTAGCATTTCCCCCAGGTGAACTCTCCTTCGAATTCATGGAAAATGTATCAAATCAACCAACTAAACAACCTGCTTCCAAAGTTCCTTCTGCCTTGGCCTTGGAGAGCTCTTTCTTCGAGGCTAAACATTATCAGAGTTCCATCACATCCACGAGACAGATTTTAGACATTCTGTCTTGTCATGGACTAAAGACGTCTGGCAAGTTGGTATGTCGGCCTGCCAGCTCCAACGAAAGGAGCTGGTTTGCTCAGAGTGAAGAAAACCCAGAGAAAAATATCAAGCTCGCGGTCTAGAGTCGCGAGCACATGCGAGCTGGAGCACTACTGCCCTTAAAAGAGTATTTTAGGAATTTTACCGACTACGTCTGTATTGCCCCCTTCCAGCTCTAGTCCAACTCGTACAGGGTCTTAATGACACTGAGGTCACTATATAATGAAAAAAATGGAATGGAGCCTCAGCACGTGAGATTTTGTATCTCTTTTGCCTGAAAAGCAAACCTTCCCAAACTCATTGTGGGGATGGCTTCTACTACCTGTCGAGCTATCTGAAGGAGATGATGTTGTTTGAGGACATACCTAATGACCCTTCAAACTTCAAAAGTATTTTTTGTGTGGACAGACAGTCTTGATCCGTCCAGATTCTACTCATTTCAACGGATCCGTAAGTATTCTTTCGTAGCTTTCTTCTTGACTTTTCCATTTCGAGCTCGAAATTCTCATCCAAGTTAACAGTGCAGTCGATTACAACTGCCCACAACCCATTAAGTGTTGGAAATGTGCCCTGAAAGCATATGTAGTAGACATTGTTTTATGAAATAAATAAATAAATTGAATTTGTTATGCATATATTTTATGGACTATATTATTCTATGATAATATTATGTAAATATCAGGAAAATTCCTAAGTTCATATATGTGATCTCAAACACGTATTGGTATGGGAGGATTGTGTTTGAGATAAATGAACTTGAATAGTTCGCAGTAAAATAAAGTTATGGAATCTTTAGATTAATTACAACAAGTACGGTCCACTAGTATTATGAATACATGTGATCTAGATCCGGATTACTAGTGTGGTAGGACACTTTAGTGGAGGTGCTTTATATATTAGAGAATATATAGAACTAGACCAGATATGTTTATTAATACTTAGTTAAATATTGTTTCGAAGTATTAATTAAATATATAAACTGATGATCATATACAAATAGATCTTAATCCTGAAGTTACTATGAACTCCTGTTTATGTTATATGAGTTCTTTGATTCACTTGTTAGGGTCTGTCAGAATGATCAGGCTAGAAACTTTTGTTTTGGGAACTCATTAATATAGATGGCTGGGGACATAGTATACAGATATGGAATCTATACCTTATCGCAAGAGATTGAATGATGGTTCTCTTAAGGGTTGACTTTTGGGACTGAAAGATTATTGAGCTCAAATTCATAATTTAGTTATGAATTAACCTTCACTAGTAGAGTCAATGATACTTAAAGAAACAAGAGATAATTAAAAGGGTAAAACGGTAATTTAATTCCCGATTAATTATGAACCATTATTAGAGGGTCAAGTTGTATGCAATGATTATATCAATGGACGTTTTATGATTATAAAGTACTCAGTAAATGAAATGTCTATAATTACAAGAGTGCAGTCTCATATTTATAGTGGAATAATCATGAGATTAATAAATTAAGATTATTTAATTAAAGAATTTAATTAATAATCTCAAATTTATTGGAGCTTGGAATTATAGGTCCATAGGTCCCCATAGCGGCTCTATCAACACTGTTCAAGGTAAGAGTTGATATGAAGGGAAAATAGTTTAAAGACATATTTAAGAAGAAATTTGTTCTTCAGGCCAAATATGCAATTATATGATAATAGTGATTAATTAATTAATTACAAATTAGTTGTAGTTAACAAAATTAATTAATATTTAATTATTGTATAATTTTCGAAATTATATTAAATAATTAAATTAATTTCGAAATTTAATTATAATTTTTGAAATTATAATAAATTAAATATTTATTTTCGAAAATTTTGGATTTAATTAATTGGTAGAATTAATTAAATATCTTTATTTGAGTGGGAGATAATAATCTAATAAGTTCAAATTGGATTTGAATTTAAAAGATTAATATTTATTCAAATAATTAATTATATTTGATAATTAATTAAAAAGATAATTAATTTGAATTCAAATTTGAATTAGTTATCAGGTTGTTAGATCTTATCTGACAAAACAGTTTGAATAAATAATTAAATAAAAATTGAAAAAACAACATCCCTAAAATTAGGGAGGCTACACGTGCACACACAGTCCATGGACTGTGTGTGGCGTGTAGGGCATTTTCAGGGATGAGATTTTCATTTGTATTTAATTAATTAATTAATTAATGGATAATTCAAAAATTAGTTTTTGGATTTTTTCATTAATAGAATAATTAATTAATTTAAAAGTAAATTGTAAAATGGTTACAGATTTTTTTTTTTTAAAATTTGAATATTTTCTTTTAAGTATGACTAATCAGAAAAATATTAAGATATGTGTGTGTGAGACAACTCTGAACATTCGCTCTGTGAAAAATAGAACGATAGTTTTCTCTCCCTGAAAATAAAGAACCGATTCTCAGGCCTATTCTCTTGATCTCATGAGTTGAGTACATCAAGTAGAATCACAAATAAACTATCATTCATTCTCTAAGTGCCCACACATTTCTTGAGGTGTAGAGAGCGCTTTGAAAGATCTTGGTGTGAGTACGTGGGAGTGGCTTGGATAGGAAGATCGTTCTAAATACGAAAAGATAGCAAGGATACTTGATAGGCTTCAAGAGGTATGAATTCTATCCTTATCTTGTTTATGATTAATGTATGTATATTAATGGATCCGCATATTTAAAGATAGTTTAAATATGTTACAAAATTTTTGTTGTACACTGGGCCAACCACACCACCATTCCACTGCGTATTAGGAAACTCGTTCCTAACATTAAGGCCATGAAAGATCACTGGGGAGAAATTATGAAGCTTCCGTATGTTCAACGGTCCCTTAACTACCTCCTTCATGAGGACAAGCTCCGACAATGCGGTCTCCTCGACGAAGGTGAGTCTACAGATGATGTTGGGATTCGTAAGTATGCGAGATGGGAAGGAATCCATGTCCCGACTACCAAGCTTCCCTCAAATAAGAAGCACTCGAGCTCATATTCTCGGGCCTCCATCCTTCGGCTAGCTGAACCTTCATGCTCAGGAACCGAAGCACAGGATGAGGCCTCTCTAAGCTCGTCTAATGAAGGTAAAGTTTTGTTAGACCTATCCATGTGGTCTCCAACCCTTCTAAAACAAGAGCCTAACGTCGTATTCCTTTTGAATGATCCTTGGAACAATTTTATGACCTGCTTGGGGGTAGATCTTAAGGTGCATAGGGACGACAGTTGGCTAGGAGAATACTAAACCATGTATAGCATAAACGAAGCTTGGGAAGAGATAGCAGTCCAGTGCGAGACTAAAGATTATAGGGATTTATCGAGAATGTCCCCTATTTACCAAGAGGGAACCCCTTATAATTATCTGAAGATAGAGGGATTTCTCGGTCCCCGAGCAGAGCGAGGAGGATCTTCCAGTTAGGATTCTTTTACTTAGAAGTTTTAATAACTTTCCTCAAATATGATCAAGTACTAATGCTTATTTTCCCTTTTTTTAGGCAATATGGATTCAAACATTGACAACATCCTTAGACAGCCCACCGTGTCCAAGGGGTCCAAGCGTAATCGAGTTTCCTCGAAGGGAGCCCATCTTTCAAAAGTCTCCAAAACGACCGAGGCTACCCTGACAGTCTCGAAGCAGGCTAAAATTGGGCCTTGTCATTATTCTTCTGGTGCACCCAAAGGTTATTTTTCTTCCTCCCTCAAGCCTAGCAAAGAAAACTCGTCCTTCACACTCTCCAATCCAAGATCGCAAACTCACTGTCGCGACCTACATTCCTGAGTTCGTGGTCGACAATGTTGTTGGAGCCCCCAAAATTCAACTAGGTTCAGATGCCTTGACTCTCATGGGCCAATGCCTCAGCAACCTCGGGGCTCCCCAATGGGAATTCTTAATAGGCTGCGAGAGTGTGAACATCCTTTTTGACAAGAGCAGAGAGTTGCTTTCTTTGGTAAGTTTTTCCTTAATAATTGATAAACTCCATGTTTAACGCCAACTCTTTGTTTATTTACTCTTATGTAGAGTCCGAGAACTTTACTTAGCTAGTTAGATAGTAGTATTATAGTAATTATAGTATTATCTTTATGACTGTGGATTTTTGGTTCAGACCGGGATTTATTTGGACACTCATAATAGTACTTGTAGATTTTCTAAGTTTAAACTATAGTTTAAGAATATTAATCTTAAACCTAAGGTTTGATTAATATGACTGATATTGAGGATAATATTTATTATACTATAAGGTTTAGATAAGAACCAATAGGATTTTAGCACATGTTATGTATGGGTTTAATAATGATTAAGTATTTTGAGGATTTAATTTATTAAGGGTAAAATTTGAATGCTCTAAGGTCAGTCAACAGCTTTGAAAATGTTTAAGGGCTTAGTCAAGGCTGTTTACTCAATTCAAATTAAGCTAAAAATGTGTAATTTCGTGTTTAAATAATCAGCGTATGCCGATATATCGCAGCACGTAGATACGGAAAACACGAAACGATGCACGTTTGCCTCGGGCATAATGGTCCAGGCGATATATCACCTATAGGGGGCGATATATCGCCTCCTTCAGCATATTTTGAATGTTTTCAAAATCGTTTCCCATTCAAACCTTCAACCTCTTGATAAGTCCAGCACCTTTTTGAACGAGTCTTCAGCCTCTGCTGAACAATAATTCAAATTATTTTCACTTAAAAAGCTATTATTTTTATTCAAGTTAAATTAAGATCCTTTCATTCCTAAACTCTATAAATAGGACCTAGTACCCAGCCATTATTCATCTTTTACTCTAAGTTCAGAGGCTGCAAGTTGCTAGGAGAGTGAGAGTGTAAACACTTGGGTTGGGAATCATAAGCTTAATCATCATAAGCTTATCAATCACTTGGGAAGTAAGATTTTATAGCATTTCGGTTCAAGGTTTAGATCGGTCTTATAAGTCTTCAAGGTATCCCAAACTCTAGTTCGTTTCTGTACTTTTCTTTAAAAGTTCTCATAGTCTTCTACCCATTCTAACCTTATTCTTATTTTGGTTAGGAAATCTAAGTTCTTGAGCACAAGGTTTTGGTAAGTATATTTTAATAGTATAATTCCTTCATCTCTTTCATCTCTTCTTCTTCAATAGACTCACCCTTTCATAAATGGTTCTTAGGAGTGTTCTAAAGTCCCAACTCTGTCCTCTTATCCCGGTAATTATGGTAAGGAAAATAGGATAGAATTCATATGTTATATGTTTTATATGTTATCTTATGTTGTTATGTTATGAAATGTGTTATGTTATGTATGTATGTAGGCTTGGGCATATGACCCATATGACTAACAAGCCCCAAATGGATTATGGGCATATGACCTGCTTAGCTAGTAGGACCCCACTAATCTAATGGGCATATGACTTGTTTAGTCTATGGGACCCCAAGTAATAATGGCCATTATAGTATGTGTATGATATAAGTGTTATGTTATGTTTTATGTTTCTTATGAAATTTATGTATATGAACTATGTGTTAGATTTTCCTTGCTGGGCATTAAGCTCATTCCTTTTTGTTTATATGTGCATGAAAATAGTCTTAGTGGCGGGAAAGGTTCTTGGAAGCTTGGAGAATGTGTATTGAGGTCGAATGGATTCAAGAGCTGAGCGTTACGATTCGAGGATGCAGTTTTGTTTTTATGGTTTTTACATGTATTTTTCCGCACTTATTATGTAATCCCTTTTTATTTTAATTATGATATGTTTTGTTTTTAAAACAATGGGATCCCATATCCTACTTGATATTTTATGTAAGTTTAACTCTTATTTTTACAAGTTTCTTAATAAAGTTATGGTATTTTCATAATGTAAGTTTTATTAAGGATTAGTATGTATAGTTTTCGTTAATGGTCCAAAAGTCTAGAGTAGTTGGGTCATTACATCTTAATATATGTTTTTAATTGTAGGCCTTTCTGGCCTTCATCCAGCATAACTACATCCTGAACCGCGAGGTCGCAATGAGCAATGTGCATGCTCAAAGTGCCAAGGAGGCACAGATCAAGGCTGAAGACGATCTTAAGAAGGCATGAAAAGAGCTGGAAGCAAAAGACATGGAGCTTAAGAGGGTCAAAGAGCTAAATTTCAAGCTTGAGGAGGACAAGAAGACAACCTACGAGCTCATTGAGAATGAGAAAGCTCGTCTTCTTGAGGAATTTAAGACCAAGAAGGATAACGCGTCGACATGGCGGTGTATCGTATCAGGGCCACAAATCCTGACCTCAATACTAGTTTCCTGTCTATCAAGGAGACCGAGTATGTCAATAGGTGGTAGGCTCATTTAGAAGAGGAAGAATCTAGGATCGAGGCTCAAGAGGCTGCAAAGGCCATGGAACAAGCTAGATCAGTGGATGCCGGAGCTGCCAATCCATGAAGATCAAAACATGGGCTGTGACCCATGGTGCTTTTTTTCTCTTTTTTTGTTTTGTTTTTGTAATTATAATTTTTGATGCCCTTAGGGAAAAGACAATTTACAACTCAAGCTTGAATTATTTTTATTATCTTGTGAATGCTATAATTTTAATGGTAGTTTTTATGCTCTGAAAGTTTTCAGCTTGAAAACCTTTTTGCACATTATCTACCTTCAGCTTTTTTTTTTAATATTATACATCACATTTCTAGTTCGAGATATTTCGAGCATGTTACTAAGGACTTGCTTTTGTATTTGTTTATTTATACAAATACATTGTCATGCTTAGGTTCAAACTTCTATATATTCATACATAGTTCATTCGATTGCACAATTTCAACCTCGTTATACCCAAGGAAGAACTCTACTTATACCGTGCCTTTTTTCAACTTATTGGCATGTAGTCTCATTAGTCTAGTTATTTCTTGTTTGGTAATAGTTATGTTTCCTCGTCCTCAAGTATAGTCTCGAAGTTAAGAGGTTGAAACTATTTTGCAACAAATTCCAACTCTGTCTCGATTTATGAACATTGTTGGTTTATCTGAGACTTGTTAAGTTAGGTTCATGCCTGGTTTTCGTCCAAGGTTTTAAATTCATGCTTGGTTAATAGTGATCCATGCATTGTAACTAATTTTATTGATGCTATATTTTTTCGAGCCTATGGTATGATTGTATACCACTTATGCCCCCTTAATATCCTATGATTGTGAAATCTTAGGTTATTGAATTTTGAGAGCTTGCAAAAAATATAACAATAAAAAATAAAATTTGAACAAGAAATAGTGCTTTATTAATGATAAAAGAAAAAAGTAAATACAAGCTTGATTACAACTAAATAAACATCATTCCTACATTACTGATAATAAGGTCGTAGATGTTCACCGTTTCAAGCTCCTGGAACCAACTCTCCATTCAATCTTGCTAGTTTGTACACCCCAGGTCAAATGATGGATTCGATTTGGTAAGGTCCTTTCTAATTAGGCCCAAGCACACCTACAGAGGGGTCTCGCGTGGCCAAAAATACGTGTCTAAGCACCAGGTCCTCCAATCCAAAGTTTTTGTCTCGAACCCTTTTATTGAAGTATCTTGTTGCCCTTCGCCAGTATGCGATGTTCTTAAGCTGTGCTTCTTCTAGATTTTCTTCAATTGAATCTAGGGCTTCTTCGAGTTGAGGTTGGTTTGATTCTGGGTTGTATACTTCGTGTATGATGGTAGGAACTTCGACCTCAATGGGAAACATTGCTTCGCAGCCATAGGCTAGGGAAAATGGTGTATGTCCAGTTGAGGTTCGACCTGTTGTTCTGTAAGCCCATAGGACTTGTGGTAATTCTTCTGGCCACTTGCCTTTATCCTCTTCGAGCCTTTTCTTAATGGAGATCTTTAGAGTCTTTTTTACAGCTTTGACCTAGCCATTTTCTTGTGGATGGGCTACCGAGGAGAAACTCTTAATTATTCCATTTTTCTTGCAGAGCATGTGAACGGCTCGCTGTCGAACTGGGTTCCATTATTTGATACAATCTTCCTTGGTATCCCATATCTGTAAATTATGTTCTTTACCACAAAATCCAAGATTTTTTTTGAAGTGATTGTGGCCACAGGTTCCACCTCGGTCCATTTGATGAAGTAGTCCACAGCCACCACAGTATATCTGACTCCACCTTTCATGTTGGTAAAGATTCTATGAGGTCGATTCCCCATACGGTGAATGGCCATGGGGAACTCATCATAGTGAGCTCGGATGGTGGAGCTTGAGGTATTAAGGCAAACTGTTGACATTTATCGCAGTGTTTAACATATTCAAACGATTCTGCTTATACTATGGGCAAGACATGTCCTTGCCTAATTATTTTCTTTGAGAGGCTATCCCCCCCCCCCCCCCCCCCCCCCATGTGATATTCGCAAAATTCCTCATGAATTTCTTCTAGGATCTTTTTAGCCTCGAGTGGAGTTACACATCTTAGTGATGGCATGGAATATCATCTTCTGTACAATCTCCCTTCCAAGATAGTATATCTTGGTATTTTGTACATAAGTTTTCTAGCCTCTTTTCGGTTTGTTGGGAGTCTCCTGGTTTCGAGGTAGTCAATTATGGGCGTCATCCAAGTAGATTGTGAGTCTATCATATCGACCTCAACTTCGTCATGCTTAATTTTGGAAAAAATTATACAATACCACATTAAGTGTATCAACGTCCATGATCGTTGCGAGTCAAGCTAGAGTGTCCACATTCGAATTCTGTTCTCGTGGAACTTGCTCAATCACATAGAACTCGAATTGTCCAAATGATACGTTGACTTTTTCCAAGTATGTTGCCATTTTAGTGCCCCGAGCCTGGTATTCTCCTAAGACTTGGTTGGCAACCAACTGAGAGTCACTATAGCAGTGGATGCCTTTTTCCTTTACCTCGGAAGCTATTCGGAGCCCTGCTAATATTGCCTCATTATTGGAGGCCTCGAAACCAAAACTTAAAGCTAAATGAAACTTGTTTCCTGATGGGGTTATTAGGATAATGCCTGCCCTGATCCCTTCTTGTTTGAGGATCCATTGACGTATAGTCTCCACAGCTCGCGAGCTGGGGTTACGAATTCTTCGTTGGTTATTCCAGCACACTTGACTATGAATTCAACTAAGGCTTGTTCCTTTATTGCCATTCTCGAGTGATACATTATCTCAAACTGTCCAAGCTCGACTTCCCATTTCAATATTCTTCCGGATACTTCAGGTTTCGATAATATTTGTGCCAACTACTAATCAGTCAGCACATGTATGGGGTGTGTGATGGACCCAAAACGGGTATGTTTTAAATATTTATAAATCGCAAGCGCACGAATCGTTCATATAGAATAGTGATTGTGTAAGCAAGGATGTCGAACCCAAAGGAGTTGTCTAAAATCGAAAAGAAAACTATTTTAAATCAAAATTAATAAATTCTAACCTAGCCCCAAAGATTGATGATTTTTTTGTATAATGAAAATAAAATAAAAGATAATAATAAAGATATTAAAGACAATATATATAACTAAATTAATAATTTTAAACAAGATAGTAAAAGAAAGATTATTAAGATAATAGAATCCACAAAATATAAGTTCAATAATATTTAAAAGTACATTGATTCCCAAGTTCTAGTAATAATAGAAATTAATCAAACCATCACTTATTCAAATTAGATATTCTATTTAAGCACAAGTTCTTATAAAAATATAGGATTTATCTTCACTTTTAAAATTATAATTTCAAAGCATTTAGTGTATATCAATCTAATGAAATAACAAATAAATCAATGAACATTATTTATAAGGCAAAACATAATATTTTTGTTCTAAGCATGGATGTGTACAATTTAATGACACATCTTACACAAAGAATATCATGTTTTTGCAAAATGAAGAACAAAGTGCAATATTATCTAACAATCCAAAATATGAGATATTGAAGATGAAAGACATATATGAAGAAGAAAAATCCATAAACTTTGTTGCACAAAATAGGAAATCAACATACAAAATAAACACTATCTAGTTACATATTGTTTCATCATCACCTTAATAATCTTAAAAAGATTAGAAACTCATAACTAGAATAGAAAATACAAACAAAAAAATTACAAACATAGCTTAGGAAAATTTGGAGGAAAACCCCCAAATTGTTCCTCTAAAAATACATAGAAAATTAACCATAAAGAAGAAGAAGATGAAGAGAAGAAGATAAAGAAAATTGAGTGGTCTTGAAAATGGGTAAGTGTGTAGTGTAAAAACCCTTCCCCTAAAATGGTCTTCCAATCCCCTATTTATAGAAAAAAATGATGAATTAAATTAATCAATTTTAAATAAATAAATTGATTAAAATATTTTTTGTGTAAGGAATATTATGGTAAATAGGGATTAAAAAGAGTAAAAGGAAACAAAAATGATAGAGGAGTGGGGAAAATATGAGATTAATGGGGAAATGTGGTGCATTTGTGTGGAAAAAATGGGGTACTTTCGAATTTAAATTGGTATAGCATAGTGTGGGACCAACTGGCATTTTCCTCACCATTTCCGGATTAAAAAGGGGTAGGTGGGGAGCTCTAGTTGGCTGAGAAAATGCCTAATATTGTGCTTGCAGGTGCACGAGACTAGAGCTGTAAATGTGGGCCGCCCGGCCCGGCCCACGTTTTTCGTGCCTCCGGTAAATTCGGGCTGGGCCGGGCCCGGCCCATATTCAATTCGTGCCGTGCTCGTGCCGGCCCATTTTTGAAAGAGTAGGCCCAGCACGGCCCATGGGCCCGGCCCATGTCGTGCCGTGTCGGGCCCAAGTCGGGCCGGCCCACTTTCCTTATTCGGGCCAGCCCACTTTCTATATTCGGGCCCACTTTTAGGCCCACTTTCTATATTCGGGCCCAAATTTGGGCCCACTTTTAGGCCCACTTTTTTTTTGCTAAAAAATGTGAGGATGGAGAATTGAACCCTCCACCTCCTCTTTAACCATCAATGGACTTACCACCAAACCAAATACATTTCTTTGTTTAAATTATAATTTTAGATGTTTTTATATACTTTTTAACAATATTTTACAAAAAATTATATCAAAGATAATTATTAGAATTTTAATACCTACTAATAAATGCTAAAAATTTAACTAACAAATCTTAAAATAAATTAATATAATTATAAAAATATAAACATTGAAAAAAATAAGACATATATTATCATTTTAATTTATTAATTATTGACAAATAAAAATTTATTATGATTATTAATGTCAAAATATCGGGTTTTTTATCGTGTCGTGCTTTCGGGCTAGTTTGTTCGTGCTTTCGTGTCGTGCCTTCGGGCTTGTCGTGCCGTGCCGTGCTAAGCCCGTGTCGTGCCGTGCCTAGCCCAAGCCCATATTTTTTCGTGCCGTGTCGTGCTCGTGCCTCCCGGGCTCGTGCCGGTTTCGTGCCGTGCTCAAAAGCCCGGCCCGTATTTACAGCTCTACATGGGACCCATTAGGAGAAAGCTGCTGGAGCTGCCCGACAAGGGCCACGTGTCGGGCTCCTATTCACTGGAAGACTGCAGGTGGCTGTAGGCACTTGACTCCAGGTGTGCAGGTGGCTCGGATCGGGGAAGCTTCTCATGGCGATGCGTGGAGCTTTGGGAGAGGCTCGGGAGACAAGCTGTGCAGATGGGACCCACGGCTTCAACTGCCTCGTCAGGTGGCCTGGCGCACACGCTTCGCTGTCGGGAGTGGTCTGCACGCGCCTACCTTGGACCGTAGGATGAGTTGTTTCAACGGCTCGGATGGAGAGTTCTTCTACTCGCGAATGGGCTTCTTCAATTAGATTAAAATATAACTTTGATTAATTCTACGTTTGGCCCCATTTCTCAAGTTTTTCTTCATTTTAATCCTCTCTTTTGTTCAACAAAATACACCTAAAAATAGAGAAAGTGAATTATAAATTAAACACAAAATTAAAATACAACATATTATAACAAAATGACTCTAAAAACAAAAAAAAATCTATAAAATTAAAATAAACCTTCTAAATTCAAAATTACATAAAAGCTCAACAAATTCATCAAAAACTTGAGAACTTATCAATAATTAGCTTATAAATAGTGGTAAAATAACTCTATTTTGTAGAGTTATCAGTGTGCTTGGAAGTAAGGTCAAAGTTTTCAGGATGCATGTATTAAGCACAATGTGAGCTTTTCCATCTGTGGATATCTCGATTTTGCCCCCAGTAATCTCTTGCTGACATAATAAACAGATTTTTGTACTTTTTTATCCTCCCAAACTAGTGTTGCACAGATTGCATGCTCTGTTGTAGCAAGGTATAAATATAATATTTCCCCAATAAATGGTTTGGATAAGACAAGTGGCTTAGCGAGATGTTTTTTGAGAGCCTAAAAAAGTGAGCTCACACTCATCTGACCTTTCGAACTTTTTCCCCCTTCTTAGAAGACTAAAGAATGGTAAGCACTTGTCCGTGGATTTCGAGATGAACCTACTCAAAGCCGCCATACGTCCAGTTAGACTCTAGATGTCTTTATGCTTTAGAGGTAATTGCATATCAATTAAGGCCCTTATCTTATCCAGGTTTGCCTCAATGCCTCGAGCGTTTACTATGAATCTGAGAAACTTTCCCGAGGATACCCCGAATGAGCACTTTTGTGGGTTGAGTCTCATGTTGTATTTTTGAAGTATTGTGAAGCACTCTGCGAGGTCATCAACATGGTTACTATTGTGCTTGGACTTGACTAGCATATCATCCACATACACTTCCATGTTTTTTCCTATTTGTTTTGCAAACATTTTATTTACCAGTCTCTGATATGTAGCCCTAGTATTTTTGAGCCTGAAGGGCATCACATTGTAACAATACAACCCTTTATTGGTCATGAAACTCGTATGCTCTTGGCTGGGTGCATGCATAACTATCTAGTTATATCCTAAATATGCATCTGTGAATGACATTATGTCATGACCCGAGGTTGCATCCACAACCTGACCAATTTGAGGCAGAGGGAAATAGTCTTTTGGACATTTTGTTGATTTCCTCAATGATTACTAGTGCTTGCGCACTAGCTTGGCCTTTTCCCCTCATGGAGATGCTATAGCATTATTAGGCTACTAATTGATCCCTTTTTAGTGTTCCAATACCGCTAGGAGTGGGGAATTATACGGCCAATTGCCTAACAGATGTAACTGCCCCCAGCCTAATCAGGGCTGGTCTCCCAAGCAGTACATTATAGGCCGACGTGTCTACTACGATGAACTCCAGCATCTTGGTTATCAAGATCAGATAGTCTCCCAAGGTCACTGGGAGCTCAATGGCCCCTATACTTGCGATTCTCTCTCCAGAGAATCTATATAACATTTTTGCATAGGCTTTAAGGTCTCGAATAGACAAGCCCATTTTTTCCAAGGTCGTTTTATAGAGGATGTTGACCGAGATCCCGACATCAATCAAGACTCGACTGTAGCGCCCCACGTCACTATGGCTACTTCCTGGAATGATGACTGGCCCTGCAAACCAACACGAGTCTTTCCAGCATGCTTTGTTCTCACTCACACGCTTCCTGAGAAAACTTCCCAGGAGGTCACCCATCATAAGATTGCTCCAGGTCAAGCACACTTAACTTTGGAGTTCTCAAGTGATGGTCTACCAAAAAGAATATGCATCTTGTTAGCATAGGTAGTACCCATCAGTCCATTTAAGCCCTCTTCAACTATGTAGTCCCATACCTACACAGCCATAGAATCATCACACTTGACCTTCCCCAGGTGATGTGGGATTGCACAGCTTTTACCCGGTCTTTCCCCCTACAGATCACGAGATTCTGACTGTTACAATCACCATCCCTAAGGGGTCCAACGTTCCCGTCGGCCACACTTCCGGCTGGGTCAAGGCTCTGATAGCATTTGTAACGCCCCACGTCACTATGGCTACTTCCTGGAATGACAACTGGCCCTACAAACCAACACGAGTCTTTCTAGTGTACTTTGTCCTCACTCGCACGCTTCCTGAGAAAACTTCCCAGGAGGTCACCCATCATAAGATATCAGAGTGAGCCAAGGTTAAGGGTTCCTGAAGACAAGCTGGGCATGTACACTCATCACTAAAGATAGCTTCACTCAGGGTATGGTAACTATTCTGTAGTTATGTGCTTAACTGCTTAAATAGAATGTAAATGCTTTACCTGCACATTGTATTAGGGAGCATGAGATTCTGATAGAGCCTGACTCTTGACTATTAAATGATTATATGATTACATGCTTCGTGAACATATAGGAATGTGATTATATGATTACCTACTTTGTGATTATATCAATGTGATATTCTCATGCTGGAGTTGGAGGCATAATGTGAATGTTGGAAGAGCAGGGATTGTGATTGATGTATGAATGCTATGGACATGTTTCTACCATTGCAGTGGGTTTGTGTATGTGGTTTGTGATGTAGTATGGTAAGAATGTTCCCGTGGGGAAAGCTCTTGATATGCTCATCATGTTTAATGGGTCAAGTTATTGACTCAATCAGCAGGTATGTATCCAAGGAAAATAATGAGGCCTTAAGGTGGTTATACCAAGGCTGGGAGTTTCAGCCAGGGCTTGAGTTTTTCATCTGCCCCTAAGAATTTCCAGCAAATGTTTACAGATTTTCAATTAAGATTGTAGAGGCAAGAGGAAGAGATTAGGTGTTTGAAGCAACAACGGAACTTGTCGGGGAACACCTCTTCCTTTGTTATGTCAGGAGTGGCACCAGTTTTGGCTCAGCCTAGGGTTGAGAATAGATGGGAATTTCTTCGTGGAAGATTCCAAGAGTATTACCCTTCAGTCTTGAGGGAGGCCTAGATCCATTAAGAGCTGAGCAATGGATGGGCATGATCAGTTCCATTCTTGACAGTATGGGGCTGGTGAGTCATGATAGGGTGATCTGTGCGACATATGTATTGCGGGATGATGCCCGGACATGGTGGGAAGTAGTATCCCGGACACGAGACACAGCTGTGATGGACTCGAAAGAATTTAAGCAACTGTTCAATGAGGGATATTACTGTGATGCAGCCAAGACTGCTAAGATGAATGAGTTTATGAACTTGGTTTAGGGCAATGCAACATTAACCGAGTATATTAACAAATTTGATGGGTTGGCCAAGTTTTCTTTTGACATGGTACCCATGGATGTAGCTTGGAAGGAAAGGTTTATCCAAGGATTGAATCCCAGAATAGCTCAGGGCATTAGGGTTGCCCTAGTGCATGAAATCTCTACCTACGCTCAGGTGGTAGGGAAGGCTCTTGTTGTTGAGAACACAGGAAATCAGATTGAGAAGGAGAGTGTCTGTAATGCCCCAACTCCAGGGACCGTTACGGTGTGCCTTGTAAACAGTGCTAAACTCGCTAATCGAGTCATTTGGCCAAAATCGTGTAACTAAGTATGATTAGCAGTTTAGGGATTAAAAACTTTGGATAAGATGTAACGTTTCATTAGAACGTTTAACACATATACTGGGATCCCAAAAGTATAATTTTAGAGTCTACTACAAGAAAATATTTACAACAGGCCTTTCTATGCGGCAAAACAGGGTTTAACCCTAGTTCCACTTTAAACCTCGGCCGTGATGGACGAGCAGCTGCATATGTACACGTCATCACCTAAGCTCTCCAACTCAAGGATGGTCCAGCTTCCTTTTGCCTTTACTCGCACCACATAGCACCCGTGAGCCGAAGCCCAGCAAGAAAACACAGTTTAACATGATATAATATCAACAGTGATTGTATTACTTATTCAGGACCAACAGTCCAAACAAATAGGTGACTATCACAAAAGTCACAAATATGGGGACAGCACCCTTTTAGCCATGTGATGATAGGATCACCAGGGCTTAACAAATAGGTGAGCATCTCACTAGATTTAGCAGGATAGGTGCATGGTGATTAGTCACCAACATAACCTTCCTCCTGACTCTAGAGTCATAACTATGGAACAACGCTCCCTAGCCATGTGACAAACAGTCACCGGGGCCCTATGCCCTGGCTCTGAGTGCTAGTCTTAGACTAGTCAAGCGCTTATAGTTTCGTCGACCTTATGGTCGGTCCAGCGTTAATACCCCATATGAGTCATTCTTGCTGGTATCGATTAGATCTAATCTTCATTTGGCTCGGCGTTCATAACTCTATGCCATTTCTGACTCTTAGGTCAGTAAAACACGACCAGTGTTCAACCCATTGTGAACTTGACTAGTAAATCACAGCTTCATATATGGATCTAACACCATTGCCGATTCTGACTAGTAAGTCAGTGCCACACACAAGTAAGCCATGCCACCAAACATATATCACATATCCGATATCCATAACAAGGTACTCAGTATGCTTATCTAATAAGTACTAGTACAATTAGGACTATGCACGAATACAGAGGCTCAAGCTCTGAACGATATCATAATCAGTATATAAAGCATGTCCTAATCACATATTTCTCATGCATAATATGCATTACATTTAACAATCCAACATGCACCAATAATAGCCATGCATGTCATATTTAATAATCAACCAACATGCATCAAGAATAGCCATGCATGTCACATAAACACAGGGTGCAGTTTTCTTACCTCAGAGTCGAGCTAGAATGATTAAGAGAATGACCCTTGAGAACGATCAACTTTTAGTCCATTAGCGGTCACCTAGTCATAACCAAATATAGGATACCATCAATAAAACTGATCAACATATGTTCCCAAACCAATATCTAGCCTCCGGGACATCAATCCATACTTAACCGGGTAGTAGGATCAACTTCGAGGCCTATGGGTAGCATCCCCAAGTTAAAAACCTATTTCTGGCCAAAACTGGCTCCATGGGCTGCGGCCCTCCCTAGCCATGCCGCGGCTCACCTTCAAACAGAGGCTAAATCCTCCCCAGAAACACACACAGGCCGCGGCACACCATAGACAGGCCGCGGCACATTACGCAAATCAGCAAGCCACCAGCTTGCTTCCCCTGCATTTCTCCTCGAAAACAAACCTTCAAACCAGTCCCAAACCTCAACCTAACACCCAATTCAACCACTAAACATTATCAACAACTCACCCACATCAAAACCCAAGTTAAACATCAACTAAACTTCCATTAATTCCAACTATTTACCAAGAAATCACAAGCTGAAAGTTTAAACCCAAAACAAAGTATACCATGAAACTAATGGCTGGAACTTACCTCAAACTTGATTTTGAATCCCCCTCAATGGCTTAATCATAACCCTAAGCTCCCACCTTTGAGTTCCTAGCTTAACTCCTCAATTTGGGCTTTCAAAATTTAAAGGAAAAATGGAGGAAAATCATGTACGGGAGAGAAAGGAGGAGATGAGGATGAAGCTCTGTTTTGTTCTGTATTTTCTACAGCCTTCAAGTCCATATAAATCCAACCCAAATGACCTAAATACCCCTAGGTCACTAAAGGTTCCTAAAGCCACCCCAAGGGCAAAATTGTCCTTTCCAACCTACACTGTTAATTATAATTAACGCTCTCCAATTCCCGCTATTCTCAATATTCTCAAATGCCAATAAATCATATCCCATTACCCTTTTATTCTTGGTAATGTTCTAATCATCAAAGTGACCCCGAGACTCACCCCGAGCCCCGAACTCAAACCCGTTATGACTAGACCGAACACTTACATCTCATGATCGTCTCATGTCGAATAGCTCGAACCAATCCACCTTATAATATGGCTATATTAATTAATCACAACCATGCACCCAAAATACACAATTACGCCCACAGTGGCCAAATTACCAAAATGCCCTCATAATTAAAATATGAACCCATATGCATGCATTCACCATCATATAATAATATAATTCACATAAACATGCATATAATCATTAAATACCATAATAAATCAATTATGGCCCTCCCGACCTCCTAATCAAGGTCCTAAACCTTATTAGGAAATTTGGGGCATTACAACGTCGGAGAGCACGGAGCTCAAGCAGTGACACCTCCATTTATGGGAGCGAGTAAGAAAAAGAACTGGAGGACTTACCCAGAATTCACTCGGTGTAAGAGGCATCATTTGGGAGAATGTCGAGCAAAGGGATGTTTCTTATGTGACATGGTTGGGAATTTCATGAAAGATTGCCCAAGGCAAAGGAAGGATGAGCAAAAGGGGATGGACAGCTCGACTCCAGCTCGAGTGTTCATTCTGAGGCAATCAGAGTCAGAGACTGAGACTAGTTCCTCAGGGGTGGCAGGTCAACTTTCTAGTTCTGATTCTTGTATTATGCTGACTGATTTTGGTAGCATGTTGTTTCCTTGCTTGTTGCATATAGAGAGGCATAAAGATAATATGCAGATTGCATGGTTATGCTATAAAGAGAATGTGATACTCTATTGGTAAATTCTAAGGATTGAGTTAGATTATGGTGGAAAGGACGCATCAGTTGATTTGATAGAGTTGGTTATGAATGACTTTAGTATGATCCTGGATGTGGATTGTTTAACCAAGTGTGGGGAAATGCTAGATTGCAAGGAAAGGATAATAACTCTTGGGTTTGAGAATGGGAAGCCCTTGTGATAGTTGGCACTGTGCATGGATCTTGTATGCTGATGACATCTGTATTGAGAGCTAGAGATCTATTCCAGGATGAATAGAACTCTTAGCTAGTGTGGCGGATACCACTTAGGTTGTGCCAGTGGGATTAGGATAAACTGGATTAGTCTGTGAGAATCTGGAGGTGCTTCCAGGGGATTTGTCAGGATTACTTTCATATAAAGAGATAGAATGGTGATTGGATTGGTGCCAGGACTGGAATCAGGTCTACGGGCACTATTTTGAATGGCATCAGGAAAGTTGTAAGACCTAAAGGACTCAGTTATTGGATAAGGTGGTATTCACCAAGGTGGATCTTTGATCTGGTTAATACCAGCTAAAGATTAGGGAGAAGGATATGCAGAAGACTGATGTTATATTAGATAAGAGCACTGGGAGTGTTGAGTATGTTTTGAGAATTTGGTTGATGCCAAGTTGTTTTTATGAATTAGATGAACAGAGTATTCAAAGATTTATCTAAATTGGATTTGTGATCGTCTTGATCGATGATATTGTGATATATTCTTGGTTGGAATTTTCCAAGGTTAAGGAACGCCTCAAAAGGCGGGAGTTTCTTTGGACGGCCAGGATATTATATGTGCTTCGGGAAAGAATTATGGGTCTTCTTGTAGATTAGAATTAGTTTGCAGGTTGTTATGACACCTCAGTGACAGGGAAAAGTGATTGCCTATGCATTATGTTGGTTAAAGGATCTGACTAGAACTAGAGTAGAGTTTTTGGTGGGCCAGGTGTCCAGGTGTATACTTGAGTTTACTCTTGTAGAGAAGATCTAAAGGAAGGCAGCTAAGTGAACCACATATAGGAAGATTGAGAGGAATGTCTTAGCTGGATTAGCTAAGGATTATGCAGTGTCAGGTATGAGTTTATTGTGATATAAGGATTGGACTTGGGATCCGATGGACACTGGGATTAAATGGGAGATTCTGGATGAATCTCATACTGCTTTCTTATTCTCTTCATCAAGGCGTCAGGAAAAAGGTACTAGAGTTTGAAAGCTTTAAATTGATGGCCTAGGATGCAGAGGGACGTAACAGAATACGTGGCAAAGTTATTAACCTGTTAACAGGTCAAGACAGAGAGTATCAAAAACCAGTAAGGCTATTGTAGCCTTTGAATATTCTATAATGGAAATAAGGAAACATCGCGATGGATTTCGCGGTGGCGCTGCCCGGGATTGTGGGCTAGCGTGATTGGACCAGTATATAAAGTGAGTTCATTTTTATCAGTAAAGACAAGTAACACAGCTGATCAGTATGCAGATCTCTATGTGAGAGAGATAGTATGCCTTCATGAATTTAAGGTCTATCTTATCAGATGAAGACTCTATTATTACTTCCAGGTTTTGGAAAGGTTACAGAAGGCGATGAATATACAATTGGAGTTTAGTATAGTTCATTATCCTCAGACTGATGGTAAATTAGAGAGAGAGTTATCCAGTATTGGAGAGGCACCTTATGAGATGAGGTATGATAAAGAATGTTTATCACCCATTCATTGGAATGAGATGGGCGAGATGTATATCTAGATCCTGAGCTTGGTATAATAGCCTCAATGATCTTATTGAAAAGGTTAGAGCTTGGATGCTCGCTTCTCAGAATAGATAGGAAATTTTTGTTGAATTGAAAAGCAGGAACATGGAGTGCCAAATAGAAGATTGTATCTTCCTTAAAGTATCACCATGGAAAAGGGTGAGGAGATAAGGGAAAGTTGAACCCTAGATTAATATGACCGTTTGAATCCTGAATAAGACCAGCCAGGTTACCTTTGGATTGGCCTTATCTTTGGCATTGCCAGCTGCACACAATGTATTTTATATTTCTAGGTTGAAGACATGGGTTAGAAGAAACTCATGTGTTGAGTTATGAGAAACCTAGAGATTGAGGCTAAGTTTTCCTTTGAGGAGTAGCCAGATCAAATTTTAACAGAAAGAATAAGGTTCTGAGGAACAAAATTGTACCTTGTGTTAAGGTAATATACAGAAACAGTGAGGTCGAGGGAACGACCTGGGAAACTGGAATCAGTTGTGCGGAATTTATATTCCGGGCGGTTCAGATAAATTTTGAGGACGAAATTTTTGTAAGGAGGGGATAGTTGTAATGACCCAAATTTCCTAATAAGGTTTAGGACCTTGATTAGGAGGCCGGGAGGGCCATAATTGATTTATTATGCCATTAAATAATTATATGCATGTTTATGTGAATTATATTATAATATGATGATAAAAGCATGCATATGGGTCCATTTTTCATTATAAGGGCATTTTGGTAATTTGGCCCGTTGAGGGCATAATTGTGTATTTCCACGCATATTGGTGAACTGTGAGTGAGACCACATCATAATGTGGATTTGTTCGAGCCATTCGGCATAAGACGATCTCAGAATGCAAGTTATCGGTTTGGTCATAACGGGGTTAATTTCGGGGCTCGGGGTAATTTGAGGATTAGAACATTGCGGGGAATTAAAGGGTAATGGAACATGATTTATTAGCATTTGAGAATATTGGAAATGACGGGAATTGGAGGGTGTTAATTATGGTTAACGAGATAGGCAGGAAAGGACGATTTTACCCTTGGTAGCTATTAAGGGTTTTAAATAGGCATGAGGGCATTTTAGTCTTTTCACCTAAGGATATATATGGACTAAGAAGGCTGTAGAACTGAACCAAAACAGATCATCAACTCCTTCTTCATCCGTTCATCATTTTCTCTCTTTCTTTCTTTAAATTTTGAAGCTCCATTTGAGGAACCAAGCTAGGGAACCAAGCCTTGAGGGTTTTGGGTTATGTTCTGTCATTGAAGAGGGTGTGATACTGAGATTGAGGTGAGTTTCTAGCCATTAAAACTTTGGTTTTTACTCTGTTTTTCTTATTGAGTTTCAGTTGGGATTTTGTTTTGAAAGTTGAGAATTCAATGGGGTTTTTGGCAAAGTTTGGTTAGGTTATGGTGCCTAGGACATGTGGAGTAGATACTTGGGTTCATTTGGGAGTTTAAATGAGGTTTGGAAGCTTTTTTTTCAGATTGGAAATGGAGGAGTGGAAGGAGGGGAAAACCAAGGTTGAAAATCGTGGTTGTAGCGCTACAGCGCTAGCTGGGTGCTGTAGCGCTAGCTAGAGTCATTTTGCCCTGCTTGTAGCGCTGGGGTGCTAGGGGGGTAGCGCTACCCTGCTTTTTCAAATTCTTATTTTAAGCACTTTTGAGGGTTTTTGGCTCGGGGTTTCAATTCCTAAGGCTCGGGATCGAATTTACTCACCGTTTGGGTACTATTCAGGGTCCCGGGAGTGAGGTTTAGGTCAAGAACCTTTTATGGTTAATTTTCATTAATGGGAGTTATATTTGGTTATGACTAGGTGACCGCTAAGGGATCGAATGATTGATCATTCTCAAGGGTCGTTCAATTGTTATTTCTCGCTCAAACCAGAGGTAAGAAAACTGCACCTAGTATGTGATGCATGAGAAACATGTGATTAGGGCATGGCATGAATGTTGAATATGAGATTGTTCAGAGCTTGAGTCTCTACATTTGTGCATAATCATAATCATGCTAATGATTATTAAGTAAGCATGCTGAATGCCCTACATTTGGATATTTTACATATGATATATGCCTGGTTGCATTGCCTACTTGTGTAAGGCACTGACCCATGAGTCAGAAATTGGCAATGGTGTCAGTATTAACTGTGAAGCTGTGACTCATTAGTCAAGTTCGGCAGTAATACTGAGCAGTGGTCGTATGGTATTGGCTTAAGAGTCAAGAACAGTTTTAGCGTGTTTAACGCAAGTTGAAAAAGATTAGATCTAATCGACATAAGCATTGAATGACTCATCATGAGCATTAATCCTTGACCGACCTCAAGTTTGATGAAAACTAAAAGCGCTTGTCTAATCTAATGGCTAGTCACTCAGAGCCAGGGCCAGAAGGCCCAGGTGACTGCATCGTCACATGGCTAAGGGTGCGGAACCCACATTAGTGACTCCATGGTCACTCATTTGGATTATATTAGTGACTCACTCATTAGTCACTCATTTGAGCCAGGGTCAGAAAGCCTAAGTGACTACATCGTCACATGGCTAAGGGTGCAGAACCCATATTAGTGACTTACTCCTCAGTCACTCATTTTATTAGGGCTACACGCCCCAACATGGTTATCAGAACCTCAAGTGTTATTCACTCATCTGATTAGGATTGACTTGATAGTCATCCATTCAGGAGGGCAGGATCCCCCATCATTATCTGAACTTATTTGCATGCATGAATAGGGTTACTATTGCTAGGCATGCCTGTTATGATTTGGTAACATGTTATTACTGTTCATGAGCATATTGAGTATTCTTGCTGAGCTTCGGCTCACGGGTTTTATGTGGTGCAGGTAAAGGCAAAAGAAAGCTAGACCATCCTTGAGTTGGAAAGCTTAGGTGACAATGTGTACATATGCGACTGCTCGACCACCACGACCGAGGGTTGAAAGAGGAACTAGGGTTAAACCCTATTTTGCTGCCTAGGTCTGCTGGTTGTAAATATTTTGTTGTAAATAACCTTTAAATTATATTTTTGGGATCCCAATGTATACAGTAAATGTTTTAGTGAAACGTTATATCTTAACCAAAAATTTTAACCTAACCCGCTAATCATACTTAGTTACACGATTATGGCCAAATGACTCGATTAGCGAGTTTAGCACAGTTTAAAATGCACACTGTAACGGTCCCTGGGTAGTAGGGCGTTACATCGACGCACCCTCTTATTGGCAAGTAGGAAGGTTTTGACCAAAGGGTCATTATGAGGAAATTGGACGTGTGAAGCGTCTTCTTTAGTGAAGGTGATACGTTGGGATTCAATTCTCTGTTGTTTCAAAGCTCATGGTTCAGGCACATAGGGAGATCCATCCCTTGTTTTAAGCTCTTGGACATACCTGTTATGATTGGTTAAATACAAATGATAAGTGTAAAAATACAAGCAAGGTACAAACACTTAGTAAAATTCACATAATGAAGATGTGATATTTGAGCGTTAATTGTAGGCACTTATAAAATGCAATTTTGGGTCCAAAGTGATACATGAGAGTATCTAAGGGTTCCCAAAAAATTTGGTAGCATTTAGAGCATTTTTGGGACCTTTGGAAGTGGTGAGATATTGCCTGAAGCCTAGGGTTTATAGAAACCCTAACAGACGACGCATCGCCTGCATGCAGGGGACGCATCACCTACTGTAGTACGTGAATTACGTAAAATGCTCATAATGACGTGTTTTTCAAGTCCAATCCTATTGGTTAGACCTAATGATGGTGCCTACTCTATAAAAGGGTCAAAATATTGGAAGACTTGATCACTCTCTACCCCCTCTCTCTCTCTTTAGCCCCAATGTAGTATCCAAGGTTACCTTCCTCTTAGACCTCTTTACTTTTGTGACTATAAGTTGTCTTACTTTTATAGAATAAATTTAACTTGAGTTGTGGTGATAGAATAAGGTGTAATTTTTTTTTAAATATTTAGTGGTTATGATTATTATAGTATAGTATAGTATAGTTTTATGATATTAGTAGCCTTGTTTGTGGAAAAATGGGTGATTGCATAAGAATAAATTAATTATGGTATTATTAAAAAGTGTTATGGATCGAGTCTACATAAAGCCCTCAAACCCAATAAGATTTTGGGCTTAGTAAATTTGAAATCAGCCAAGGGAATTAGAGTTTATTATTTTATGGTTAGTCAAGATATTTGTGGATTAGGTTGTAATTTAGATAATTAAATAGAGTTTTCGTAACTTTAGGGTACTGTAACTTCCGACCTATTTTTGACCTGGTTATATTATGATTTTAGAAAAATAATATTTCTAGCAAGTTGTAGATAATTGAATTAGCATTCTAACACTATAAAGATTGTCTAAATCGAACTTGTACAACTCTAGTTATGTTGATTTTACTACAGGTGAGTTTAGTGTTACGAGATTTAGGAAGTTAGAGGTTCAAATATTTTTTCCTAGGTAGTTTGATGTTAGATTATTTCTCAATTATTTAATAAAAATATTAATAAGATAATGTAGAGATTTTTTCTATAGAAGTTAGGATTCTATTTTATTTAAATTTAAATTTGGATTATAGTTAGAATTGAATTAGGATTTTTCTTTTGAGAGCCTATAAATAGAGCTTATTCCTTCTTTTTTTTTTTTTCATTCACTATTACTCCTCTTGAGACCCTCATCCTCTCTCTCCTTGACTAGGGTTATTTTTCTTATTGTGAAAACCCTACAAGCAAGCATTTAAGGGTCTGGGGTTTTCTTCAAAATCAAGGTTGAGGTATAAGCTAAGTTTTGATTGTGTTTGAGTTTTAGATTTATTAGTTTATTAGTTTATGTGTTAATAATGGTATTATGTTTATGAAATAGGGTTTTAAGAGGGATTAGCATATAAAAGACTCAAGTATAGTTTCTGTGCACCGCACTCAAGGTAAGGAAAATTAGGTAGTGTAGATGTTAGATCTACTATTTTATATGGCTAACATTTCAGGTATATGGAAACGGTAAGGGTGGAGCATTAGCACTCTGTTTTAGGCCATGGAGGCATTGTGGTATAATGGACTGAGGAGATGTCCAACCATTATAGCTCTTATTTGTTTCTTTGAATGTCCTGATTTGTTATTTATGTGTTTATGACTAATGTTATGATTATAGGATATAATTTATGATCTACATTTGTGTGTGATTTTTGGTATGACTGTGATATAGGATAGATTGTGATTTTAAATTCTATTTTGATTCTAGAATTGCGTGTGAATTTATTTGCTATGAGATTATAATTGATTTATGTATGATTTATTGTGTATTTTCCTTACTGGGCTTAGAAGCTCATTCCTTTCTCTTATTCTTGCAGATTAAGCTAATCTTAGATGACTAGTGGCGAGCGGATTCCCGATAGCAAGACTGGTGTGAATATGTGGGGGCCGTATAGCCGCGTGCTATTTTTCTTGGGAAATTATGAACTTTATGATTAAATGTTTCCTAGTTTTATTTTTATTTTATTGTAAAAACTATTATTTATTTTTTTTCTTAAACTCGAGCAACGGTTATTTTAAATTATCAATAAAGAAGGCAACACTTTTTACGATTTATTATGTTTATTTATCAACATCTTTATTTCTACAATTATAGTCAAAATTTAGGTTGTTACAAGTGGTATCAGAGCCATGGTTATACTGGTCCAGAACGTTCTCACATATTCATACAAGTCATAAAAAAAAAGGGTCGTCTCGTTACCAAGTAAGTACCTTGTATTGTTTATATTATTTATAACCCTAGTAATTGTAGTTTATTTTGATTTCATAATTTTTTTTTTAGAATCTGGAACAATGAATCATAATGTGATTAGAGCCATATATGATATAGAAGATAAGATTTTAAAAAAATAATAATAATAAAAGAAGAAGTTTTAATATAACTTCCTTTAGTTTGTTATGAATATTTATTTGAAGGGATAATTGTGGCATAAGTACCCAATGTATGGGTTTTGTACGCGGCATAGACCCAATGTTTATTTTTAGTGGCAAAAGTACCCAAAGTCAGTAAAACTGTAATTCCGTCAGTCTCCTCCGTTAGACTCCGTTAGGCAGACACGTGTCACATTTTTATTGGTCCAAATCATAATTATTTTTAAACATTAGGTACTTATGCCGCGTACAAAACCCAAACATTGGGTACTTATGCCGCAAATATCCCTTATTTTTTTTAAACAAAGTTTTATTTATTTATTTATTTTGTTATTAATTTCAAAATTTTGTATTGATTTTTTTTATATATTGTGGATTTTTTTTGGATTTTGGTAAAATAAAAATGGTTTATAAATTTATTTTGGGCTCAGTTGAAAATGCAAGGTTTAAATTCCTCTTTTATGGGTCAGCCCATTTGTGAAGGCCCATTTGCTTAGCATTATTAGATTGAGCCTAATTAATGAATAACAATTAATAAGGCAAGGGTTGAAATTCCTGTCTTTTGGGTCCAAGTGGAAGTTAGGGGGCCATTAGTAGTGGGTACGACATACTGAACCCAGCCCTCCTCCATGAAAGATTCAATTGTTAAGGCCCATTTACCCAAGTTGGACTTAATTGTACTAGGATTAGAGTATATAGATAGATGGACCCTAATAACTCAGCATAATTGGTTAGAATAAGTGTTTGATCCTTAGTTTTAGATTTTGGCTTTTGCTCTTTTGACTTTTTTCTTTGTAATAGAAATCGATGGATCTCGAGCCAAGACGTTCTGCATGGATTAATGGAAGAGGCGGAGGTCGTGGAAGGGGTAAAAGACGCGGAAGAGGTAGAGGTCGCAGAAGCGGAAGAGGAGTTGCTGCCCCTAGTCAGGAAGAAATTCTTGACATACGGGAAGCCCAAGAAATGCAAGAAGAACTTGGAATGGTTGAAGTCCTTCTGAGAGTAGAAGACACCACAGCTGCAGCCGCTAGAGCAAATTTGGAAAGGGAGTATGCCCGACTAAGGGCAGAACTGCAAAGGAGAGAGGAAGAACTGCAAAGGTAGCTACAACTCCACCAAAATCGTCAACTAGAAGCACAACAGATGGTACCCTTGGCACAGTTCTTACAAATGGCTGAACCTCGCTTTGAGGTTGTTTATGAGCGCTTCAGAAAGCAACATCCACCGAACTTTGATGGCAGTTTGATCTGATGGAAGCAGAAGAATGGTTGCGGTCTGTTCAATCTATACTCGAGCATATGAGACTGGACAATGAAGACAAGGTTTCGTGTGCCTCTAGCTGCCTCAAGAGAGATGCCCGCATTTGGTGGGACATAGTGGCGCAGACCAAAAATGTGGCCACTATGACATGGGATGATTTTGTGCAAGTATTTAATAAGAAGTATTATAGCCTTGCTATCTTGGCCACAAGGGTGGATGAGTTCATTACCCTCACCCAGGGAAATTCATCTGTAACTGAATACGCCAGAAAATTTAACCGTTTGGCTAAGTTTGCACCAGACACTGTGCCGACAGAAACATTGCGAATTCAGCGATTCGTGAAGAGGCTAAAACCTATGATTGCTAGAGTTGTAAAGCTAGTTAGAGGGGTAACCACATATGCTGAAACATTGAAAATAGCATTAGAAGCGGAACTGTCAAAGGAGACTATCTGGAAGGAAAATGCTGCCAGAAGAGATGAAAAGAAAGGGAACGTTGGGCAACAGGACCATAAGAGGAAGCACCCTGGTAGTCAAACTCAGGAGGTAGACAAAAAGGGTAAATCAGTGGAATCTAGCGGTGATACCAAAAAGCCTTATGTTGAATACCCACAATGCCCAACTTGTAAGCGAAAGCATCCAGGAGAATGTCAGTTCCTGAAGAAAGGATGCTTTAACTGTGGCCAGAAAGGGCATATGAAGAAAGATTGTCCAAAGGCAAAGGAGCAAAAAAAGGACAACGAGTTAGTTCCTGCAAGAGTTTTTGCTCACACCCAAGGAGAAGCGGAGACTAGTAACATGGTTGTGACAGGTCAGCTTATTATTTCTGGTAAATTATGTAATTTATTATTTGATTCTGGAGCTATGCATTCTTTTATTTCTTATAGAATGATAGACGAACTAGAAAAGCCTTACGAATACCTTAGTAGTCAGTTCGTTACGGAATTACCCTTGGGAGAGGTGGTACTATATAATAGAGGGTTGCGCGGCGCGACAGTCAGAATTGAAGGAAAAGAACTACCGGTGGATCTAATTGAGCTGAACATTAAAGATTATGATATAATACTAGGTATGGATTGGCTATCGAGACACAGAGTGACAATAGAATGTAAAGGAAAAATGATCATTTTCAAAACAGAAGAAAGAATGCAGCTCATTTTTAAAGGAGATATATCCAAAACCAAAATTGCTATAATCTTAGTGTTTAAGGTGCGAAAACTCATGAGTGACGGTTGCCAGGCATTGCTGGCAAGCATGGTAGACAAGTCCCGGGAGACGCAGTTAAATCTGGAGAATGTTCATATCGTTTGTGAATTTCCCGAAGTATTTCCCGAGGATTTACCGGGATCGCCTCTGAGCCGAGAGATCAAATTTGTAATAGAACTGGCACTGGAGACAGCACCGATCTCAAAAGCTCCCTACCGTATGGTGCTCTCAGAATTAGAGGAACTAAAATTACAGCTTCAGGAGCTACTGGACAAAGGATTCATAAGACCCAGCTACTCACCTTGGGGTGCGCCAATACTTTTTGTCAAGAAGAAAGATGAGAGCATGCATATGTGTATTGATTATCGGGATCCTAACAAGGTAACGATCAAGAACAAGTACCCGTTACCTCGTATAGATGATCTATTCAATCAACTACAAGGAGCTACAGTGTTCTCGAAGATAGATCTGAGGTCGGGCTATCACCAACTTAGAGTGCGGGAAGAAGATATTCCTAAGACAGCTTTCAGGACGAGATATGGACACTATGAGTTTTTGGTGATGTCTTTTGGTCTAACTAACGCACCAACATCATTCATGGACTTAATGAACCGGGTTTTCAAGGATTAACTGGATAAATTCATAGTGTTTTTCATAGATGATATCTTGATCTACTCTAAGACAAAGGCTGAGCATGAGGAACATCTTCAATTGACACTAAGGCGACTAAAGGAGCACCAGTTGTACGCAAAGTTCAAGGTGTGCGAGTTCTGGTTAGAAAGGTGGTATTTTTAGGCCATATTGTGTCAAAAGAAGGAATAGAAGTAGACCCTGCAAAAATAGAGGCAATTAGGGACTGGCCTAAACCCAAGAATGCCTCAGAGGTAAGAAGTTTCCTAGGATTAGCAGGGTACTACAGGAGATTTGTGGAAGGGTTTTCCAGAATAGCCACACCCTTAACAAACTTGACACAGAAACAACAGAAGTTCATGTGGACAGAGAAGTGTGAAGAAAGTTTCCAACTACTAAAGGACAAACTCGTGTTAGCACCAGTGCTATGTGTACCCAATAACCAAGATACGTTTGTGGTGTACTGTGATGCATCAAAACAAGGGTTAGGATGTGTGCTGATGTAAAATGACAGAGTTATAGCCTACGCTTCAAGACAACTAAAGGAGTATGATTAGCGATACCCAACTCACGACTTAGAGTTGGCCACAGTGTTCTTTGCGTTGAAAATTTGGAGGCACTATCTTTATGGAGAAAAGTGAGAAATTTATACGGACCATAAAAGTTTGAAGTATTTTTTCACGCAAAAGGAGCTTAACATGAGACAGAGAAGATGGTTGGAATTGGTAAAAGACTATGACTGTGAGATTTTGTACCATCCTAGAAAGGTCAACGTAGTCGCAGATGCCCTGAGTAGCCGTAATTATGGGAGTGTTGCAATGCTCAAGGAAATGGCGGAACCTCTCCGAAATGATATTATAAGATTCAGGATTAAAATAGTTACGGGACAGTTTGCCAACCTCACAATCAAGCCCACGTTTCTAGAGGAGATTAGAGAGGAGCAACGAGGAGATGAGTTTCTTCTCAAGAAGCTGGCTCTCTTACAAAACTCAGAGGATGCAGATTTCTCAATGACCAAATAAGGAACATTGCGGTATAGAAACCGAGTATGTGTACCAGGTAAAGCAGAATTGAGAAACAGAATCATGCAGGAGGCACATACTACTCCTTATTCACTTCATCCAGGTTCGACTAAAATGTACAATGATGTCAAGACAGTGCATTGGTGGCCGGGAATAAAGAAGGATATAGCCGAGTTTGTAGCAAAGTGCCTAACCTATCAACAAGTTAAGGTTGAGCATCAGAGACCTGCAGGGACATTGCAACCGTTGGAGATTCCAGAATGGAAGTGGGAGGACATAGCAATGGATTTTGTAACAGGATTGCCCAGGACTGTGAAGTAGTATGATTCCGTATGGGTGATCATAGACAGACTTACAAAGTTCGCTCATTTTCTACTAGTCCGTACAACGTATAATGTAGAGTAGTACGCAGAGATTTACGTCACAGAAATAGTAAGGTTGCATGGAGTTCCTAAGTCAAAAATCTCTGACAGAGGGTCAGTTTTCACATCAAAATTCTTGGAAGGTTTACAGCGTGCTATGGGGAGTAAGTTAAAAGTAAGCACAGTTTTCCATCCTCAGACAGATGGTCAGTCAGAACGTACTATACAAATTTTAGAAGACATGCTAAGAGCTTGTATTTTAGACTTTCCAGGGTCTTGGAGTAAATATCTACCGCTTATGGAATTCACTTACAACAACAGTTATCAGACCATGATAGGAATGGCACCTTTTGAAATGTTGTACGGGCGTAAGTGTAGAACCCCACTTCATTGGGACGAGGTAGGTGAAAGGCAACTGTCGGGTCCAAACGCAGTAAGGGAGGCAACATAAGCGGTAGAAAAGATTAGGTAGAGAATGGTCACAGCTCAACGTCGTCAGAAAAGCTATGCGAGCTCTAAGAGGTGAGACATAGAGTTTGCAGTAGGTGATCGTGTTCTTCTGAAAGTGTCACCCATGAAGGGGATTATGTGTTTTGGTAAGAAAGGAAAACTAAGCCTAAGATTTATAGGTCCTTTCGAGATACTGGACAAAATTGGGCAAGTAACATATCGTTTGGCGTTGCCGCCATCGCTAGCAGAAACACATAATGTGTTCCACGTTTCAATGCTGAGGAAATATGTATCTGATCAGTCCCATGTGTTGAACCACGAAGCTCTGAACTTGAAACAGGACTTGAGTTATGTAGAATGGCCAGTACGCGTTCTAGAAAAGGAAAGTAAGGAGTTAAGGTCCAAAAGCATCCCCATAGTAAAAGTTTTGTGGAGCAATAGTAGTGAGCGAGAAGCAACCTGGGAATTGGAAGAAGATATGAGGGAATAGTATCCCGAGATTTTTGGTAAGTCAAATTTCGAGGACGAAACTTCTTTAAGGAGGGGAAAATTGTAGTATCTGAGGTTACCTTTCTCTTAGACCTCTTTATTTTTGTGACTATAGATTGTCTTACTTTTATAGAATAGATTTAACTAAAGTTGTGGTGATAGAATAAGGTTTAATTTTTTTAAAAATATTTAGTGGTTATGATTATTATAGTATAGTATAGTATAGTTTTATGATATTAGTAGCCTTGTTTGTGGAAAAGGGGGTGATTGCATAAGAATAAATTAATTATGGTATTATTAAAAAGTGTTATGGATCGAGTCTACATAAAGCCCTAAAGCCCAATAAGATTTTGGGCTTAGTAAATTTGAAATCAGCCAAGGGAATTAGAGTTTGTTATTTTATGGTTAGTCAAGATATTTGTAGATTAGGTTGTAATTTAGATAATTAAATAGAGTTTTCGTAACTTTAGGGCACTGTAATTCCGACTTATTTTTGATCTAGTTGTATTATGATTTTGGAAAAATAGTATTTCTAGAAAGTTGTCGATAATTGAATTAGCTTTTTAACGGTATAAAGATTGTCTAAATTGGACTCCTACATCTCTAGTTATATTGATTTTACTATAGGTGAGTTTAGAGTTACAAGAGTTAGGAAGTTAGAGGTTCGGATATTTTTTCCTAGGTAGTTTGATGTTAGATTATTCCTCAATTATTTAATAAAAATATTAATAAGATAATGTAGAGATATTTTCTATAGAAGTTAGGATTCTATTTTATTTAAATTTAAATTTGGATTATAGTTAGAATTGAATTAGGATTTTTCTTTTGAGGGCCTATAAATAGAGCTTATTCCTTCTCATTTTTTTTTCATTCACTATTGCACCTCTTGAGACCCTCATGCTCTCTCTCCCTGACTAATGTTATCTTTCTTATTGTCAAAACCCTACAAGCAATAATTTAAGGATCTGGGGTTGTCTTCAAGATCAAGGTTGAGGTATAAGTTAAGTTCTGATTGTGTTTGAGTTTTAGATTTATTAGTTTATGTTTTAATAATGGTATTATGTTTATGAAATAGGGTTTTAAGAGGAATTTGCATATAAAAGACTCAAGTATAGTTTCTGTGCACCACACTCAAGGTAAGGAAAATTAGGTAGTGTAGATGTTAGATCAACTATTTTATATGGCTAACATTTCAGGTACATGGAAACGGTAAGGGTGGAGCACTAGCGCTCTGTTTTAGGCCATGGAGGCATTGTGGTATAATGGATTGTGGAGATGTCCAACCACTATAGCTCTTATTTGTTTCTTTGAATGTCCTGATTTGTTATTTATGTGTTTATGACTAATGTTATGATTACATGATATAATTTATGATCTACATTTGTGTGTGATTTTTGGTATGACTGTGATATAGGATAGATTGTGATTTTAAATTCTATTATGATTCTAGAATTGTGTGTGAATTTATTTGTTATGAGATTATAATTGACTTATGTATGATTTATTGTGTATTTTCCTTACTGGGCTTATAAGATCATTCCTTTATTTTATTCTTGCAGATTAAGGTAGCCTTAGATGACTGATGGCGAGCGGATTCTTGATAGCAAGACTGGTATGAATATGTGGGGGCCGTATAGCCGCGTGTTATTTTTCTTGGGAAATTATGAACTTTATGATTAAATGTTGCCTAGTTTTATTTTTATTTTATTGTAAAGACTATTATTTATTTTTTTTCTTAAACCCGGGTTATGTTTATTTTAAATTATCAATAAAGAAGGCAATACTTTTTACGATTTATTAAGTTTATTTTTTAACATCTTTATTTCTACAATTATAGTCAAAATTTAGCTTGTTACTCCCAAGAATCTCTAGTTTTTCTCCAAGAACTCTCCAAGAAAGTGCTTAACTTTGAGAGTTCAAGGCTTGTTCAATCTCAATCCTCATTTCCTAAAGAGAAGGCCTCAAGCTTCCATAGTGACAAGGAAATAGAGTATTAGGACAGCGTTTTGCAACATGTATAAGCCTTGGTTTGTGTTTGGTTTGCTCAAAGTGGTGGTCTTGCCTAGGGTTTTGAAACTTCTTAAAAGTTTAAGAACACCATTGTTATACTTGGGTTTGCATGTTCTTTCTCAATCTTTTTTAAGTCTCTGTCAATCCAAATTTTGTGTAGATTTCTATTTTTTGAGGTGGTGGTTTCTCAATCTCCCCCAACATTCTAATACTCTATAATCTGCGATAGCATATCATGGAAGAATCTAACTCTCTTTTGACATTGGAATTCATTACTCAAGACTTTGTTAGATTGGATAGGTTTGATGGGACTAACTTTGTTCATTGGCAAGACAAGATTAGATTCTTGCTCACCACTTTGAAAGTTTTCTATGTCTTGGATAAAGACCTAAAAGCCTTGGAAGAGCCCAAGGAAGATGCTACTCAAGAAGTTGTCAAAGAAAGGAAGAAGCGCGAAGAAGGTGAATTGATATGTAGGGGTCACATCCTCAATGCCCTCTCGGATAGGCTCAATGATCTTTACACCAACACCAAGATCGCCAAGGAGATTTGGGAGGCCTTGGAAAAGAAGTACAAAGCAGAAGAGGAATGTACTAAGAAATTCCTTATTACTCAATATTTGAAATTTAAATTTTATGATGATAAACCCCTTCTCCCTCAAATTCATGAGTTGCAAATTATTGTGAATAAATTGGCTACTCTTAAGATTGTATTGCAAGAACAATTTCTTGTGGGTGCCATTATAGCCAAGTTACCTCCTTCTTGGAGAGGCTATAGAAAGAAAATTCTCCATAGAAATGAAGAGATTTCTTTGGAGGAAATTCTCAAACACTTGAGAATTGAGGAGGAATCTCGCTCTAGAGATATGAATGAACATAAGTCCAATGGAGAGAATTCTAAGGCCAATATGGTAGCTAACCCTCCTAACAAGGGCAAAAGAAATGGCAAGAACAAGGGCAAGGGTCAAAAATCCTTGGGGCCCTAGAAGAATGAGAGACAATTCAAAAGTTCCAAGGGACCTTGCTTTGTGTGTGGCAAGACTGGCCACCTTGCTAGAGATTGTAGGTTCAAGGGGAACCAAAACAATGAGGCAAAAGTCAACTCAACCCAAGAGGAGCTAGTGGCAACACTAAGCGAGGTTAGTGTCATCCATGGAAAGGTGAGTAGGTGGTGGTATGATACTTGTGCCACCATTCATGTTACCTATGACAGAACTCTATTCAAGACCTTTGAATCTTCAAAAGAAGGGAATGAAATCCAAATGGGCAATGAGAAACGGTCCAAGGTTGAAGGAAATGGAAACATTGATTTGTTCTTCACATCCGGCTAGAAGGTTCTACTCACTAATGTTTTGTATGTACCGGAAATGACTAGAAACCTTGTGAGTGGCAATTTACTTGGAAAACGGGGAATCAAGGTTGTGATAGATTCCGGCAAGCTCATTTTATCCAAAGACAATATTTTTGTGGGAAAGGAATATGCTTGTGATGGCATGTTTAAACTTTGTACTTCCATTGATCGTCTGAACAATAAAATTTCTTCTTCTTGCTATATGCTTGACTCAAATTCTATTACTTTGTGGCATATTAGACTTGCACATATAGGATTTAGCACAATTAAAAGGGCTGTCAAATGTGGATTAATTGATTGTGATAATGTTGAGCATGACAAATGTGAATTATGTGTTAAATCTAAAATGGTAAAGAAACATTTTCCCAGTATTGAAAGGAACTCTAAGTTGTTAGATTTGATACATAGTGATTTATGTGAACTTAATGGAATGTTGACTAGAGGAGGAAGTAGATATTTTATTACTTTTATTGATGATTGCTCTAGGTTCACATATGTATATTTACTTAAAAATAAAGATGAAACATTTGATGTATTTTAAGTGTATAAAGCGGAAGTTGAAAATCAGCTTGAAAGGAAAATTAAAGTGCTTAGAAGTGATACGGGTGGTGAATATTTTTCAAAATGAGTTTAACTTGTTTTGTGAAGAACATGGAATAATTCATGAATGTACAACTCCTTATACTCCACAACAAAATGGTATAGCAGAAAGAAAAAATAGAACATTTATGAAGATGATTAATGCTATGCTATTACACTTTAAATTAAAGTTTAGTTTGTGGGATGAAGCCTTGCTATCTGCTTGTCATATTTTGAATCGTATTCCCATGAAGAAAAATAATATTATGAATCCTTTCTTTTTATGTTGAACATTTGTCATGCTCAACATTATCACAATCAAGAATCAATCTAAATACGTTCAAATATTGTGGGTGGTATTAGATTATAAGCTTGAAAATTTAGAAATTAATGTTATAACAAATACATTCAACTATTGCAGGCTAATAATGTTATAATAAATATGTTCAAATATTTTAGGCTTGACTACGGTATTTGAAAATTTAGAAAATAATGTTATAATAAATACATTCAAATATTGTAGGCTTGACTACAACATATAATATATACTTAAAAATTATTGTAAGCTTGAAAATTGGTGACAACTAATAATCAGTAATATATATGATTGTCTAATTTCTATTTTTGAAAATGTCAATTTTAATACTTTCTAATAAAGTTATTTGATCAGATATAAACTTATAGCTAATATTATATTCCTCGTTTAATAACTGGATATGATGTTCGTTAGGAGCGCTTACTATGTTATGTGATAAATTATTAAAGTGATTATCTAGACTCTCTTTTAGTTCATTTATCAATAGATCTATATTATTACTATCTATACTGAGTTGGCAAAGTGTATTGGTATATTTTTCTATGTTTCTAGGTACGTTCATATATTCATGGTATTTTTAGTAAATAAGAACTTCTTATATATAGTTTATAATTGATTATAAAAAATAGTTGTTTTTATAGATATGAAAAAGACTTGGGCTTTGAGAATAAAATTTATATTCATATGATAGTAAAGTGTGGATCGAATCTTTTTCTGAAACTACAATCCTTCTAAAAAATCTTCTTATAATGTAAATTTATTATTTTCTCATATAAAAGGTTAAGTATCTATGCATATTCATACTTAGGGTGAACTTCAACACAACTTTTAACAAGGCTATAAATGGCAAAAATAAGTTTAAAGAAGCAATGCCTAGATCCTATTATATGCAACAACCAATGCTTTTATCCTTTTGAAATAATTTAATTACTTGATCGAAGATCTCTGAGCAAGCTTGGATTTTCTGAAAAAGACTCACTATCCCCTTCTACTATCGCAAGGTGTTTTAGCAACCCATTTTATTAATAAACTTATAAAAGCTAAGTTTGATGGTTTTCAAGACTTAGAGGTTTCTCTGAGTTTAGAGAATAACATTTAAAAAGAAAGAAGTGAGTCTACAAGCTAGATGCCTTAGCATATTTATAGAGAAATAAAAAGTTGTCCTCTATTATTCTATTAAAGTAAGGATAAGATGAGGATAAGGTTCAACACTTATGGTATTTTGATTTTTCTGAAAGGATAAGATGTGTAGCACATGGGAGGCTACCTTTGGTCTTTGTAAAAAAAGTATCTTATCTTTAAATCGTAGTGTTTAGTAGGATCCTCAAGTCCAAGTCGGTCGATGGAGTCTTCTACATCATATGTCCCATCATAATGACTATTCCACTCCTCCATATTCTCGTCGACAACTTTATTGATAAGAAGTTGTATGTCTTCAGTGGACATGGTTACTTGATTGGCGGTAGGTGGAGTGCTTTGTTGCTAAAGCTGATGTCGAAATACATCCACTTGAAGCTTAAGACTAGTAATTTGGTCCCAGCAGGCTTCATTTTCTTCTTTTAATTTTTTGTTTACTAAGTCTTTTTCTATTATTGTTTTATTATAATAAGTACAATTGGGGCAAGTTAATTCGATTACTTTTTCTTTCCCATAATCTTTTGCCTCATCATAATAATTGAGACCCCAATACATAATAACAGCTTTAGTAGCTTCTTCATAATTTACTTGGCATTTCCAAAGGGCATTATTAAATTTATCTATTGTTTCGGCTACTGATTTCCATGACTTATATAATCCCTAGTTTTTTCGCTCGAAATACTAAATAATAAAAAAAAAATTCTTACTTTGGAGGTATTCTATTAGGCATTTTAATACTATCTAGAAATATCTAGGATTATTAAATAATTAGGCGAGGTGAAGATTATCTAATAAACATTGATGTTCTTTACTAATGGCCTTGTGAGGGATATACTTGGTTTCACTATTACCATAACAATGTAATATTAATTCTTTGAAGGATATTGCTTCACCTTTCTCCATTGGTTGACTATATATTATTTGATCTACTACTTGTTTGTTTGCCATTTGGGCTCTGTGATGTATTCCAGGCCTATACATTCTAGGACGAAATGGCTGTCGGTCCATCTGTATTATAAATTAATCGAGATAATACATCAGCATAATAATTATCTTTTCCTTTAATATGCTCAATAATAGGATTATATCCCTTAATAATAAAATTATTAAGGAATTTTGTCCATCTATTGGTCATTAATTTTTTATTATTTTGCCTCATTTTTTCATAGAAGCTTACTATTGCTTGGCAATCTGTTCTAATAGTAAATACTTTTTTATTAATTAATAAAGATTGAATGCATGGAAGGAATATTCGATTGTCATTATTTCAACATCAATAGTAGTAATACTTTTTTCTTTATACTGTCCTGAAGCACATCTTGATATTTCTTCAGTATCTTTATTAGAATATTTACTAGGCTTTTTTTTAATACTGCTCCTCATCCCTTGTCACATTCATCTGTTTCTTTTATTAAATGGTCACTTATTAATGGAAGAGATAATGTTTGTAAGTTTTTTACTACTTCTTTGATTTTCTTTACTAGTTTGATATCTTCATTATTGAAGTATCTTTGACCATTAATTTTGGTCTTATTATATAATGGCCCAAGTAATTTTGACAAATTCTTAATATATGGACACACATAATTTAATAATCCAAGAAGTTGTTGAATACTTATTAAATCTTCAAACTTTTTAGGGAAATCTAATATCTTTTTACTAATATGATCTTGTAATATTATTTTCCCTTTTCCTATTTCGGATCCTAGAAATTTTATATATTCTTTACCTAATTCCATTTTCTTTTTGCTAATAATTAAACCATACTATTCAAATTTTTAAAAAACTTGTTTTAAATGGTACTCATGTTCCTTATAATCTTTGCTAAATACTAAAATATCGTCAATATATACTAAACAATAACTTAATTCATAAAATATTTTATCCATTCATCTCTGAAATATTCTGGGGCATTTTTAAGTCCAATTGGCATTACTAACCATTCAAATAATCCTTGTGGGCAGACAAATGTTGTCTAGAGAATACTAGCTTCTGCCATTTTTATTTGGTAGAAACCTGATTTTAAGTCAAATTTACTAAAACTCTACAACCTTGTATTTTATTTATTAAAACATATTTATCAGGAATATTATAAGAGTCATCTTCAATATTATCATTTAATCTCTTATAATTTATTACCATTCTACTTTATCCCCTAACTATTTCACTATGGTTTCTTACTAGAAAAGCAGGACTCTATGTGATGAGTCACTATGTCTAATAAATTTATTTTTTAATAATTCATCAATATGATCCTTAAAATCTTCTATGTCTATAGGATTAAATTTGAGTGCTTGACTCATTATTTTATAATCTAGATTTTTTATTAATAATTTACATATTGGATTATCATTTTGTTTAAAAATTTTCATACTATCTCCGATATTTCTTTTTTTTTGTAGTTTATATATTAAATGTTCTATATCGTTACTAAATATTAAGTCGTATAATTATTTTCCTGTTATTATTTCTCTACTTAGTTTTATTTATTTTATTAGATCTACTAATTCATTTTCTTCTAGATTTTCTTCTATTAAATGCTTACATGATCTTAATATTTTACAGTTACATTGGTTATTTTCTAAATTACTAGGATAGCCGCCACGCTTCCGCAACAACTCTGATTTAATGGGTATAATACTAGCCATTTTATAAATAATAACATAGTCTTTAGAAATGTTAATGCCTCCGTTTTGTGTTATTGGAAAATCTAATCCTAGAATAATATTTATATTATTCATTTTTAAGTCTCTGAGCCATACTTGGCCTGATTGATATTCCTATAATCAATACAATTAATAAAGAATCAAAATTTACAAGTGTCACGATAATATTTATATTCAAAAGTATTTGTATCTATTTGTTGGACTATTCTTGGTGTAGTAGATGTTTTCCAATATTTTCTAGGTATTAGTGTACTATCTATTACTACGGAACTACATCCCGTGCAATAAAATAGATTATTTCTATTTTTATATATTTATGGATGAATAATCCTTTTATTTTTAGACTGTAAAGATTACTAGAATTACAAACTAAAGGTATAACATCTATTAGTTCAATTTTCTCTTCTTGATTATTTATGGTATTATTAATATATTGATAATTTAGTATTTCTTCTTCTAATAGTGCTACTCTATTTTCAAGTGTTCTAATTCTTTCTTCTATTATTAAATTTCTATTGATTTTATTACCTTGACTGACTTCTCCTATATTAGTTTGACATAAATTATTAATACATTTAATGCACATTTTGTCAAAATAGTTACTATATTTCCCTCTTTTACTATAGCTGGGGTAGAATTTACAATTACTACGGGCTCTTCCTAAGCTTCCCTTTTGTTTCTCAGTTATGTATACATTCTTCAATATTCATAAATTCATTTAATATCTCATATTCTGGATTTATATTAACATGGTATTCTTCTTCATCTGAACTATTATTTTGTTCTTCTATAATTTGGTCTATCTCTATTTCTTCTATACTATAAATACTTTCTGTATCAGACATATCGTCTTCAACATTAAGGAAATCCATATTAAATTGTTCTACTAACATTGCTTCTCTACTAAAATTATTATTTTTCTTTTCTACAACTAGTAGAGATGTGTCCTATCTCTCCACAAGAAAAACATGTTATTTTATTTCGATAATCTCATTTATCATTATATCTTCTTACATGTCTACATTTTTTAAGAAAATGTCTTTTAGCATTACTTCGTCTTAATTGATAGTACTTTTTATTCCATTTATATTTTTAATTATGTCTTTGTTTATACTTTCTATCTTTTATTCCATATCGTTGTGGAGTAAATATATTACTACGAAAACTAAAATTGTCTCCTTTTAATTATTTTTGTATTTGGATAAAAGTACATTTATCTACTAAATTTTTTAGGATAAAATTTCCTGTAATACTTAAATTATTCATGGTTGTATTTCTAGTGTGTGTAATGTTATTATTCCATGAATTTACTATTTCTGTTCCTAAAGCTCCAAGTAATTTTATTAGCATTTTGTCTCCTAATACACTATTAATAGCGTTTCCTAAAATACTTTCTCATTTTACAAAATCATTAATATAAACTTTAATATATTTCAAATCCCTAATATATATTTGTTCTAGTTTTTTCATAGGATCTTGTTGTTCCTAAATAATTTTCTAAAAAGCATACATTTATTCTCCATTGTAATTATGCTCATTTTTTTTTATATATTCTCTTATTATTTCTGCCTTCCAACTCATTATTACTGAATTCCATAGTTGGGGGTCAATATTTGTTATATTTAATTGTTTATTATTATTATTCCAATTTATACTTAAATCTCTTGGTTCTCTCTGACCTCCACTCTTATACTTAGGTTCTCCTTGGTAACTATAAGAATATACTAGTTGTCTAGGGAAATTTCCTCCGCTTAATGGTTAAATTGTTCTAGTATGGGGTCTTAAAAATAGATTACTATTAGCATTAGTCATACTACTTTCCCCTGAACTATTCTCCATAAAATCTTTTTGATATGAAATATAAGACACTTCAGTATTATTTTCTTCTGTAATATTTTCATTTTCAAATTTTTCTCTAATGATTAATATTTTATTTTTAAATTTATCTAGATTTTTATCCATATTATCTTTTTCATCATCTTCTAATTCTTCTTTGTTACTTTGTTCTCCATAATCTGAAAATGAAATACTAAGTCTATTATTATTTTGATATATGCTTCCATTGGCGGGAACACTTATATTTTCTTTTAATTTTACATTCTATTATATTCCTTCTAATAGTTGTGAAGAGTATTCAGGAGATTTTATCATTTTTATTCTGTTACTTTGAAGGGTTTCTATTACTTCTATTTTTAGGTTGAATCTTATGCTAGTATTATGTATTAATTTTCCTTGAAATCCTGTACATATTATGAGGTTTTCTCGGTATATTGTCGTTGTTATGAAAATGTAATTTGCCTCAATGGAAATTGGTAAGAAAAATACAACTCTAGATAAAATATTACAAATAAATAATTATTGATTAAAAAGTGTTACAATTCTATGACTGAAAATACAAATAGACAATAGAAGAATTAGAAGAAGAAGATAGAGAAATACAACTCTAAGCAAAAATATACAAATAAAGTAAAGTGTTTGAACAAAGGAAATGAGAGGATTACAACTCTTAAACAAAAGTCCAAGTAAATGGAACAAGAAGAATATGAAGAAAAACAATGGTAGAAAAATAAGAACAAGAACAAAACAATAAACTCTCACTCACACAACCAAAGTGAAGAGTGTTGGGGATCACCACCTTGAACAAGGTTTGAAACCTTTGTCCAAAAGCTTATTCCCCCCTAACTTAAGCACTAAGGGATCTCTCACAGATTTTGGAAATGCTTTATGGAATAATCAAGCCTCTAGGTGTTTTCTAGCCAAGTGCTCTAATGGATAGAAAAATTGTGTCTTACAAGTGAGCAATAGGCTCCTATTTATAGAGTTTAGAGACACCCTTTGAATTTCAAATTCCACCAACCCCCATGTCTGTTACCAATGATTAATTGGATGTTTATGGAATTAAAAATGAGATTTGAGAGTTATTTGGGTTTTTGGAGCCGTTCAAAAAGGTTGGAAAAAACTGAAAAAATTGGTCAGAAATTCACCTGTGGCCGCAGCCAGGAACATCAGTGGCCACGACCACTAGCCTCTGTTCCCCAGGCCGCGGCCACTGACCAATTTCAGCACACAAAAATGTGTTGTTTTTCCAAACGGTTCCAACACCCTCCCAATTTATTTTGTAACCCCCAAAACATATTATTGGGGTTAAAATCATATCTCTAATAGCCATTTCACATATGGCTTTAGGAAATTCATCGCAATATTGTGTAACAACAAATCTACACAATAATGAGCAATATTTGGAAGTAACAAATTTGTGACTGAATTTGTAACAACAAACATGTTACATATTTGGATATTTAACATATATCTAAATATTGTAACTCTCTATTATATGTTACAATATGTGACACTCTTTGTCACATTTATTTAATCTAAAATATTATATTATAAAATAATATAATATTACATTATATTATAAAATAATATAACATTCCCCCACTAGATTAAATAGTTATTTATTGTAACACTTATTTAATCAATCATTATATTTTAAAATATAACATATCCCCCACTTGATTAAATAAGAACTCTCTCTTATAGGAGTCATTGCATTGATGCATAAAATAAAGTGTTTTTCAACTTGAACTTTACTATAGTGTAATTATCACAAAATTTGTCAAAAATTTGGTTGCACTAAACATTGAACCATCTTTTCATGATAACAAATCGGTGATAACACACACACATTTGCGATGTTCACTTGAGACCTCTATGTCTCTCTTTGCACCGTTAATGGCCATGTGCACTTTCTATTTATGGACGTTCTTGAGAATACTCCCAATTCTCATGAGAGGCGGCACCACCTCTAGGTCCATATAGGTAGAATTCTTACAGTATTTTGTTACCAAAAATACTTGTTTTCACAAGACTAAATTCTATTAAAAAACCTCTCGGTTTTAACCCTCAACTTGGTAACTCACAAGTACTCAACATCTCAGATGAGACTTGTTTTGAGTACAACTAATATTCACTTGACTGACTTGTTGTTACCTATTGAATCTAACACTAGTTAAATAACTAGTGTTAAGATAGGTTACCATCAATCGTGAATCTCTTTAGGGAGTTTAAGTCCCATCCCTTGAGATGATGTAGCCACTAAATCCCTCGTTAGTGGCTTAGTGAAAGGATCCGCCAGATTTTCACTTGTTCTCACATAGGATATTGAGATGACTCCTCTTTGAAATAATTCTCTTACATATCCATGCCTTAGACTGATGTGTCTAAACTTCCCATTATACACTTCGTTGTATGCTCTAGCCAATGTTGCTTGGCTATCACAATGTATCGATATAGTGGATACATTCGCTTTGATTAGGGGTATCTTTATTAATAGATCCCTTAACCATTCGGCCTCTTTGCCGGTAGCAGTTAGAGCTATAAACTCTGCTTCCATAGTGGAATGAGATATACAAGTTTGTTTCTTGGAACCCCAAGAAATTGCACCCCCACCAATTGTAAATACCCAATCAGTTGTGGACAAGTTATCCCCAAGATTGGATATCCAGCTTGCATCTGTATATCCTTCTAAGATTGAAGGAAATTCAGAGTAGTGAAGGCTTAGTCCTTTGGTTTTCTTGAGATAACCTAGGACTCTTCCAATAGCCTACCAGTGATCCACACTTGGATTACTTGCAAACCTACTAAGTTTACTCACCGTAAATGCTATATTAGGTCTAGTACATTGGGCAGCTTACATAAGACTCCCTATAGCACTAGCATACTCCAATTGAGCCACCGCTCTTCCTTCATTCTTCTCTAGTTTTACACTATGATCGAATGGAGTATTGGCATCTTTAACCTTGAGATGATTAAATTTGTTCAATATTTTCTCAACATAGTGGGCTTGCCCTAATGCAAAACCCCCACTATGTTTCTTTACTTTGATACTAAGTATGGTGTCAACTTCTCCAAGATCTTTCATCTTGAAGGTTGATGATATAAACCTCTTCGTTTCTTCTATCCCTTTCATGCTATCACTTAGAATAAGCATGTCATCCACATATAAGCAAACAATTATCACATATCCCTTACAAGTTTTGGAATACAAACACTTGTCTCCATTGTTATGTCTAAACCCATTAGACATGATGACTTGATCAAATCTCTCATGCCATTGCTTAGGGGCTTGTTTCAATCCATATAAGGATTTTACAAGTCTACATACTTTATGTTCATATTTTGGTAAGACAAACCTTTCGGGTTGTTCCATATATATCTCCTCATTGAGGTCACCATTAAGGAATGTCGTTTTGACATCCATTTGATGAACATACAAGTTGTGTATAGAAGCTAAAACGAACAAAATACTTATAGAAGTTATTCTTGCAATGGGCGCATAGGTATCGAAATAATTGATACCCTCTTTTTCTTAAACCCTTTAGCTACTAATCTAGCTTTAAGGGTTTGGATAGTGCCGTCAGTGTGCTATTTTCTCCTAAATACCCACTTACACCCAATTGGCTTAGACCCCGGTGGGAGGTCTACCGATTCCCAAGTGTTGTTGGAAAGAATGGTATCCATCTCATCATTGATGGCTTCTTTCCAAAATGCACTATCTCTCGATTACATAGCTTCTTTATAAGTCTTAGGATCATCCTCAACTAGAAGTACAATAGGAATTTTCCTAATGACTTCCTCTCTATTTCCTTCTACCATGTAGAATGAAATTTGTTAAGAATCTATCTCATCCACTACTAGACTTTTCTCCTTTTTAAGCCTTTGACTTTTTCTAAGTTCAAAGGGTTTCTTTACATTGTTTTGAGAATTCTCCTATTGAGAATCATTTTTGGATGTAGAAGCTTGAGAATTGTTCTCATATAACAAATTCTCATTTAGAGATGTTGAAGCTTAAGAATTATTGTCACATAACATGTTCTCAAAAAATTCAACTTCTCTAGATTCAATTACAACATTAGACTATAAGTCTAATAGCCTATAAGCTTTACTATTGTTGGCATAACCAACAAAAGCACAATTTATGGCTCTTGAACCTAACTTTGTTCTATTAGATTCATTTTTCTTGCAATATGCAAGATACTCCCACACTTTGAAGTACCCGATGTTGGGTTTTCTTCCTTTCCATAAATCATATGGAGATATCTCATTTTTCTTCATTGGTATACGATTAAGAATGTGACAAGTGGTTAACAACGCTTCACCACATAAGTTGAAGTTCAACTTAGAAAACACCAACTTAGAATTTATCATCTCTAGATAAGTCCTATTTTTCCTTTCAGCAACACCATTGTGTTGTGGTGTATAGGGTGCGGTGCACTCATGAATTATACAATTTTCTTCACAAAATGTATTGAATTCATTAGAGAATTACTCTTCTCCTTTATCACTTCTTAGCACCTTAATCTTTTTATTAAGTTGATTTTCAACTTCTAATTTATATACTTTAAAAGCATCAAAAGTTTCATCTTTATGCTTTAAAAGAAACACATAGGTATATCTACTAAAATCATCTATAAAAGTAAGAAAATACATTTTAACACCTCTAGTTAAAACACCATTTAATTCACAAAGATCACTGTGGATTAAATCTTGTAAATTAGATGATCTTTCTACACTAGGGAATGATTTCTTAATCATTTTTGCCTTAACACATGTTTCACATTTACCATAGTTTTTAGTATTGCATGCAATCATACCACATTTTACTACTCTTTTTCATGGTTGAAAAACCTATGTGAGATAGTTTAATATGCCACAAAAATAAAGAATCATACTCAACTATATAGGCAGAATTAGCATTTTTATTGATAACATTGAAAGTTACATCATTGGTGCACAACTTAACCATATCCTCACAAGAGTACCCCTTTCCCAAAAATACATTTGATTTGGTAAGAATAAGTTTACCGGACTCAAAAACGGCTTTAATGACGGGATTGCCAAGCAAATCACCACTTACTAAATTTCTACTCATTTCGGGAACATAAAGTACATTCACTAATGTAACTTTCTTCTGAAGGTAAAAAAGACTTCAATGGCACCTTTGTCAAGTACCTTAGATTTTCCCTCATTGCCCATTTGAATCTCATGGTTGCCCTTTGACTCTTCAAGGGTTTTGAACAATGATTTGTCATAGGTGACATGGACGGTGGCATGTGTATCATACCACCACCCTTTCACCTTGCCTTGGACCGCATTGACCTCACTAAGGGTAGCAACTATATTTTCCTCTTGAGTTGCATTTACCTTAGGTCTTTTCTATGCCTACTCTCTCAAAATCGCCTACATTCTAGAGTCTACTCTAGAACCTCTCCCAACACCATTCGACAAGGACACTCCCGATGAGGTGGAGAAAAGAAGAAAGAGGGAGGTAGACAATCTCCTTTGTAGGGATCATATCCTCAACGCCCTTTTCAATAGGCTCTATGACCTCTACACCGAGACCAAATCGACAAAAGAGATATGGGATGCACTTGAGACAAAATTCAAGGCGGAAGAGGAAGGTACCAAAAAGTGTTTGATATCTCAATATTTTGATTTCAAGTTTGTTGGTGATAAACCTATTCGTCCTCAAATACATGATATTATAAAATAATATATTAGCCGTAACCTCTACTTTGAATTCTTAGTTTAATACTTCCTATAGCTTTAATCATCATCATAAATTCTGGAGTTACAAAGAATAATCCATAATTATTATTCATGTCTACTTCCATCATAGAGATAATACTTTTTCTATCATCTTCTATACTTTCATCATATAATATTAATAAAACTTTTGCTCCTAATTTTTTCCTTGCTAGTCATTTTATTCCTATTATGTATAAACCTTGATGAATATATTTATATTTGTCTTCTTTTATTAGGTTTCTAATAGTTTCGTTAGGGATTATTTGTAAATTTTGATAATTGTTATCATTGACTATTATTGGTATTTCTCTTTGATGACTGAAAAGACCTCTATTAGGCTGCCATCTTCCAGTATGGTATAATTGCCAGGCATTATTTAATACTAATTTTTCTTGTGTAAATCTATCATAAGATTCATTAATATTTACTACTTCAATTAAAGATAATATTTCTTGGTTATTATTACTAGTTATTCGATCTAAAATGCCAGCACATCTTCTACTTAAGGTTCTACTATTCCTTAGGTTACTAAAATGACTATTTACTTGTGTTTGGCTTGGCTGGCCTGATCTGTTCGTCGTATCTTTCAAATTTATCACCAAACTATTTTTTATTTTTTATTACCACGTTTTCCTCAATTTTTAATTTACTAATCTGTTTTACTAGCTGATCTATGTTAGTTTCAATTTTATTATATTTTGTCGGTTCGTCTTTATTTATTTGTTCACTTATTTTATCTATTTTTCATGTAACTTTATTAATAATAAAATTATAGTATTAGGTTGATGGTTTCTAGTCTTATCTTAATCGGTCGTAGCAGAAGAACTGAAACCGTCTAAATTTCTATTATCATCAAAATCTTTAACTATATTATTTGCAACAATATAATCAAGGTTATTAAAGACAAATAAAGAAGGAATTAAGAAAGAACTATATTACGAATATTTTCTACGTGCGTCTTTAATTCTTCTATATCCTTTTTAAATAATAGATATTATGATTTGTTATTAATTGTTTGGTCTCTATTTCTACTATTTTAGGTTATTTGTTAATGTATTCTAATAAATCTTTTATTTCTTTCTTACTAGGAAATTTTTCAATATTTATTAAAAAGTTTTCTACTTTATTATTTGTATTAGTTATTTGTTTTTTAATATAGTCTATATTATCTAATATTTTATTTTGAAACTCTTGATCTTTAAGACAAGGTTTAATAATTTTATTAATCTTTATAAATTTTCTTTTTAAAATTCTTATAATATAATAGATCTTATCTTGTATAAGAATTTGTGATTTAGATAATTTATTTATCTCACAATATTTACTAGAAATATAATAAGTATGACAGTGATTAGAAGAATCTTTACTGTTTTTATCTAATAAGCAGTATTTTTTTAATTATATTATTTGTATCTGTTTTCAAAATAAATATTGTGATAATGTTGAGCATGGCAAATGTGAATTATGTGTTAAATCTAAAATGGTAAAGAAACTTTTTCCTAGTGTTAAAAGGAACTCTAAGTTGTTAGATTTGATACATAGTGATTTATGTGAACTTAATGGAATGTTGACTAGAGGAGAAAGTAGATATTTTATTACTTTCATTGATGATTGCTCTAGGTTCACATATGTATATTTACTTAAAAATAAAGATGAAGCATTTGATGTATTTAAAGTGTATAAAGTGGAAGTTGAAAATCAACTTGAAAGGAAAATTAAAATGCTTAGAAGTGATAGGGGTGGTGAATATTTATCAAAATGAGCTTAACTTGTTTTGTGAAGAACATGAAATAATTCATGAATGTACAACACCTTATACTCCACAACAAAATGGTATAGCAGAAAGAAAAAATACAATATTTATTGAGATGATTAATGTTATGCTATTACACTCTAAATTGAATTTTAGATTTTGGGGTGAAGCCTTGCTATCCGCTTGTCATATTTTGAATCGTATTCCCATGAAGAAAAATAATATTTCTCCATATGAATTATGAAAAGGAAAGAAACCAAACATTGATTATCTTAAAATGTGGGGGTGTCTTGCTTATTGCAAGAGCACCGATCTTAAAAGGACCAAGTTAAGTCCAAGGGCTATAAGATGTGCATTTGTGGGTAATGCCCATAATAGCAAAGCTTATAGATTATTAGACTTGGAGTCTAATTTGATAATTGAATCTAGAGAGGTTGAGTTCTTTGAGAACATGTCATGCGATGACAACAAGTTAGAACAACCTCAAACTAGAGAGCCTTAAGAGGAGACTCCTAGAATAGCTGGTGAGCAACCTCAATTGCCTAGAAGGAGCCAAATGCTCAAAGATTTGGGATCAAGCGAGAAGTGTTCTCCAATAGAGACACTATACCTTGTTGAAGGTGATAATGAGGAAGTTACTTGAAAACATCCAATAGTACTTCAAATAGAAGATGATCCCAAAACCTTCAAATAAGCAATGTCCTCAAGAGACTCCACTTTTTGGAAGGAGGAAATTAATGATGAAATAGATTCAATTATGTCAAACCACACTTGGGAATTGGTTGACCTTCCAAAGGGGTCCAAACCAATTGGGCGCAACTGGGTATTTAGAAAGAATTACCATACCGATGGCACCATACAAACCTTCAAGGCTAGGCTAGTAGCCAAAGGATTCAAACAAAGAGAGGGAATATATTACTTTGACACATATGCACCGGTAGCAAGAACTACTTCTATAAGGTTGTTGTTTTCCTTATCATCTATATATAACCTTTATGTTCACCAAATGAATGTCAAAACAACATTCCTAAATGGGGATCTTGAGGAGGAAGTCTATATGGAACAACTGGAAGGTTTTGTTCTTCAATGAAATGAACATAAAGTGTGTAGACTTGTCAAATCATTATATGGTTTGAAACAAGCTCCAAAAAAAAATGGCATGAGAAGTTTGATAAAGTCGTTGTTTCTAATGGATTTAGACACAAAAATGCAGGCTTGTGGTGATTTAGTCATACTTGTGTGTCTATATGTAGATGATATGTTGATTTTGAGTAATGCCATGAAAGGAATAATAGAAACGAAGAGGTTTCTATCTTCTAACTTTAAAATGAAGGACCTTGGAGATATGGATACCATTTTAGGTATCAAAGTTAGAAGGAATAGTGGGGGTTTTGTGTTCAGTCGAACCCACTATGTTGAGAAAGTGCTCGACAAATTCAGTCATCTTAAAATCAAAGAGGCACATACACAATTTGATTCAAACATGAAGTTTGAAAAGAATAAAGGAAGAGTGATGGCTCAATTGGAATATGCAAGTGCAATAGGAAGCCTAATGTACGTCGCTGATTGCACAAGAGCAGATATTGCATATGCAGTTAGTAAACTTAGTAGGTTTGCTAGCAATCCAAGTATTAAGCATTGGAAAGCTATTGAGAGAATTCTTTGTTATCTTAAGGGTACCAAAGAGTATAGTCTTCACTATACAAATTTTCCAAAGATACTTGAAGGATATTCCGATGTTAATTGGATATCGGGAGTTGGAGATAATCTCTCCACCATCGATTGGTTGTTTACTCTTGGAGGAGGTGCAATCTCATGGGGCTCCAAGAAGCAAACGTATATATCACACTTAACCATGGAAGTAGAGTTTATAGCTTTAGCGACAACTGGCAAAAAGGCCAAGTGGCTTAGGAATCTCATGATGGATATTCTTTTAACCACGGATATGGTTTCAATGCATTGTGATAGCCAATCCGCACATGCTAGAGCATATAATGTTGTGTATAATGGAAAGCCTAGACACATTAGTCTAAGACATAAATATATGAGACAATTGATTCAAGGTGGAATCATATCGATCTCATATGTTAAGACAAGTGAGAACTTAGCGGATCCATTTACAAAACCTCTTGTGAGAAGGTTTCAAAAGGGATGAGATTAAAACTCCTAGAACAATAGGTTCACCAATGATGGAAACCCAACTCTCAACTTGTACAAATCAAGGGAAAGAGTTCAATGGGTGAGAACAAGTCATTGATAAGTGAATAATTTTAACACTAAAATTTATGATGAGTTCCATTCGAGATGATTAGTGTTGGTTGCTACCGAGTTAGGGTTAAGATTAGGGATTTTAATAAAGTTCAGTTGAGTGTAACAAGCATCTATAGGTAGCAAAGATGTTGTAAGAACTTCACCTACGTGGACTTAGAGGTGCTGCCGCCTCTCATGGGAGTTGGAGTTTCTCCCTGGAAAGTTCATGAAGAGATGAGCACATGACCATGATAGTGCTAAGCGAGAAAGTGGGAAAAACAAAAGATGTGATGGAGGTGCGTGAGGTATCATCAGTTTTATCATATGGAATACTTGGTTCAAGCTTTAAGTAACTAATGATTTTGATAAGACCTTGTGGTATTTTCACTAAGGTAAAGTTCAAACCGAAAGGCACATTATTTTATGCACCAAAACTATTTAAGCTAGAGAATGAGGCTTGTATTTAACCAAGGGGAGGATTGTTATGATTGGTTAAATACAAATGATAAGTGTAAAAATACAAGCAAGGTATAAACACTTAGTAAAATTCACATAATGAAGATGTGAAATTTGAGCTTCAATTGTAGGCACTTATAAAATGCAATTTTGGGTCCAAAGTGATACATGAGAGTATCTAAGGGTTCCCAAAAATTTTGGTAGCATTTTGAGCATTTTTAGCACCTTTGGAAGTGTCCAAAGGCAAAGAGGGTGACGATACATCACCACCCAAGTGGCGAGACATCGCCTGAAGCCTAAGGTTTCAAGAAACCCTAACATGCAACGCATCGCCTGCATGCAGGCGACGCATCGCCTACTGTAGTACGTGAATTACGTAAAATACTCATAATGACGTGTTTTTCAAGTTTGATCCTATTAGTTAGATCTAATGACGGTGCCTACTCTATATAAGGGTAAAAATAGTATTTTGGAAGACTTGATCACTCTCTCCAATCTCTCTCTACCCTCTCTCTTTAGCTCCAAGAATCTCTAGTTTTCCTCCAAGAAAGTGCTTGACTTTGAGAGTCAAATGCTTATTCAATCTCAATCCTCATTTCCTACAGAGAAGGTGATAAGTACCGAATTTGTCTATTTTTAATTCATTATTCTTCTACTATTATGCACTTGATTATTTATTTATATATGTTTAATTAGCTTATTTTGTGTTTTTAGGATTTTCAAGACATTTGGGTGAAAGTGAATGAATTTGGGATGCTTTATAAGCAATGGTTAAGCTCAGAATTACAAGTCTAAACATGCATACTTGCTTTTTATACCTTTACAATACTCTTTTGGAAATATACCTAAAAATAAAAGTTTTAGATCATTTTCTTATCTTTCTATAGCTTTTTGAATCGTCTAATTCTGAATTATATCGAGGAAGTTATGCTTAAAACACTTTCGTTCACTACAGTAGAAGAAAACCAAAAAACGGGAAAACGTGCTACGGCCGCGGCCAGCCTTATTCTAGGCCGCGGCTTGGGGGACAGAGCATAGTGGCTGCGGCCAGAAATGTCCCAGGCCACGGTCAGAGCCCGATTTCTGGAAAATACATTTTTCTTGTGGCCGCGGCCACCAAGAATCACTGGCCGCAGCCGGAGATTGATTTTTTCTTAAATTTCAATTTTTAAATGTAATTTTTTTTTTGGGGGGGAGGGGGGGGGGGGGCTATAAAAGGGATTAGGGTTAAATTTTATTATAACTTTGGATTGCAATTTTTAGAGGCTAGAGTAGCAGAGGAGGAGGAAAAAAACATCATCATCTATATTCTAGTTTTTCTTTTCTCTCAAAACTCTTTTATTTTCATTGAATATTTATGTTTATGAATATGAATATGATTATGGAGTAGTTTTCTTTATAGTTAAGGGTTATTTCAAAACCTTAGACATGAGATCTTGAATGCATTGATGAATTTTATTCCTTTTATTCCCTTATATTAAATTGCTTCTATTTTTCCATTTGAATGTCATGGATCTTGTAAAATCTTGTTTAGATGGCCACTAATTAAGGTTTTGCATTGTTCTACTATCATCTTAGGATTTCTATTCACCTAATAGTTTAGGATTCTAAGTAAAGTGATAGATTGCAATTAAGGTATTGTGACGGGTATTTTAATTGTGATGAGAAATAGAGCATAGGTTAAATGAATTGCATGCTTAATGAATTTGTTGCCTAGATTAACCTGTTTCTACAAAGTGTAATGCTTTTACTAGGTTAAATAGATTGCATGCTTAATGAGTTTATTGTTGGTTAAAAAGGGTTAATTAAGAGCGCTTAGCTTTAATTAATTATATTAGGGAAATTGGGATAATTGAATGCTTAAGTGTTATCTGCGGGGTTAATAGTTTAATTGGGAATATGGAATATTATTCATCATTGTTGATAGATTGATTGTTGAAGGTGGAGAGTAATTCTTGACTATTTCTTTAATATCGTTATATCCTTAGTTATTCAATTGTTGATATTTATTTCATTGTATGTTTTCAGCTATTAAAACTAAAACCCCTTTTTAATTTCAATCTAGTACTATTTTTTAATAATAATGTGATCATAGTCCTCGTGGGTTCGACCCTTATTTACCGCTATACTGAGTAGCTGGTGTAAGTCAATAAAAAATATATATATTTAAATTTTATACGGCATACGACACGCATCAAATTTTTGGCGCCGTTGCTGGGGACTATTTTATTTAATTTGTTATTCATTTTTTTTTCTCTCTTTTTACTAACTTGGTCTATTAGTTGTGGTTGATGTATTTAGGGCTTGCATTGAACTTGATTTGAGACATGGAAATGTACTATCAACACTGTTATGATCCTCAAATGAATAGATATGACTCCTATTCTAGCAATTAAAATTCACAATGGGAGGAGTATTTTAATACTTTTGATGGTGGAAATCAATATGTTGAGCCAAATTACTACTCTCAATCATAATATAATGAGCTCACCCCACAATATTTAGATCCATCAATTGGAGATCTCATCAATGCATTGAATGTTAGAGCAGGCTTATGGGCCTTTTCCTCAACAACCTCCTACAGGAATGTCACAAGATCAGGAACCATCAATTTCAGATATGCTAAAAACCTTGGTGGCTTCAACTATGCAGACCCAAGTTATTCTTCAGAGTACAGAAGCGTCCCTCAAGAATTTGGAGAGTACTATGGGACAAATTGTTACATCATTGAATAATCTTGAGGTTGAGAATATTGGAGAATTACCCACAGAATTAGAGAGTAATCCAGTAGAGAATGATGGTACCCTAACTCTTCAAAGTGGTCCACAACTTGACTTTCCACCTCATCCAGACATAACATTTGATCTAATTCCAACTCAAGAAGTCAACAATTCAACCCCAGAAGCATCTTCTCCACCAGAGATCGAAACTTTCACATCAGTTGGTTCATCATCATAGAACATGCTACACAAACCAATTGTCAGATCCTATGTCCCTATTCCTCCTTTTCTGAACAGATTGACAAATTTTAAGAATGAGGAGGAAAATAAGGTGATCCTTAAAATCAATATTTCACGCCATACATCTATTAAACAAGTACCACCATATGCTAAGCTTCCTAAGGAGTTGTCCACAAATAAAAGGAAGTTGAAAGGTGATAAAAAGATAAGTGTGGGGGAGAATGTTTATGTTATTCTCCAAAGGAAGTTGCTACCCAAGTGTCAAGACCTTGGGATGTTTATAAATCCATACACTATCAGTAAAAGTAGGTTTGATCATTGTATGATAGATTTAGGAGCACCTATTGATTTAATGTCTTATTCTATTTTTGCTTCTTTAAATCTAGGGTTGTTAAAAGAAACTAGTTGTTATACCCAAAAATTGGAGATCAATGGCATGGCAATAAAGATGACAAAATGCATCCTAGGAGGCTAAAGAGAGTGATCCTAGGAGAACCCAAGGATGAGGTCCGAGGAGAACTCAAGAAAGTGGTCTTAGGAGACCCCAAGGAGAAAGTGGTCCTAGGAGACCCCAAGGAGTATGTGGTCCTAGGAGACCCCAAGGGTGTGTCCTAGGTAAGCCTCCCAAGGTTTCCTAAGTGTTGGCTAGAAAGTGTCCAAGGTAAGTAGCTAAGGAGGACGAGTCCCATGCAAGTCAAGAATGGAGACTTAGATTTTGACAAGGAGAGCCTACACAATGTCCGATCGGACATAGTTGGGAGATGCTAAAGGAGAGTGCCTCAGACTTGTCCAAGGTGAGATGCCAAGGAGGATGCCTCGGACCACCTTGGTCCGAGGAGAAGGCCACAAGGTCCGAAGGGACCTTGAATGGAGGAGGTATGCTCGAAGTTGCCCGAGGTGAGGTGCCAAGAGAGTTGGCTCGGACTACCTTGGTCCGAGGAGAGCCAAGCTTGTATCACCTTGGTCCAAGGAAAGCTTGAAGGAGTAATCAGCATGCATGTGAGACTACGTCAAAATCCCCGGAATGACTTTAGCAAGAGTTGGTCTAAGCATCCGGGAATCTCTCATTCCTCACTCAAATTGAGGAATTAGTTGTATTTTAAATATTTCTTGTAATATAAATATAAGATGAATAATAAAATATCCCTATCTAAAGGGGATATCAGTTGAGTATCCCAGGCCTATAAATAGAGGGCTTATGGAGGAGAGAGGGCTTCTTCTGCTTCTTCTTTCTAGAGAGAGAAAATTGGGTCTGAGTATTCTAGAGAGAGAAAGTGCTGAAATAAGAGAGAATTCTTGTATTTTTGCAACCTGTACTGAAGAAACTCAGTTGGTTCAGTCCATCTGATCTTGAGTACGGATCTATAAATCACAACTCTAAGTGGATTAGGCTATTACCGACAATCGGGGCTAAACCACTATAAAAATCTCCTGTGTTATTTACTTTTCTTGTTTAAACCATCTGTGTCGTTTTTATTTCTCTTGAAGGCTTGTCGTATTTGACGTTCTCATGTCGTTGGCTAAAAACACAGTCAACATTTTTGTGCTTTCATTGAGAGCCTGAAGAGAAGAACAGACGGTCCCTAAAGCAAGATGGCGCCTAAGAACACCACTACTGCTTCCAAGAGGACAAGCTCCTCTAAAGAGCCTGCTAGATCTGAAGGTCCTAGCCCACAATATCATGAGAATGAGCCTAGAGTCATGCTCGAGGACATGACCCCAAGATTTGAAGAGCTCCAAGAGGCCATGGGGGCCTTCCAGGAGGAGATGGCACAATTCCACGCTAGGCAAGAGACGTTTGCTGAAGAGATGGCCATGCAGAGAGCTGCGTTAGAGCAGCAAAGACGCGATATGGAGGCTAGAAGCGAGGAGCTCAGACAACAACAGGAGGAGGTCGACCGGAGACATCGTGAAGCAGCACTTGCTTTAGAGGCAGCTACCCAGTTGGCCCAAACCAATGCCCAAGCTACAGCACGAGGAGGACCCCCTCCAGGAGCAAGGACCACAGAAGCTGGTGGTAAGAACAATGATAGACCAAGGAGGGGTGGTAATAACCCACCTGGTGAGGGAGATGGAGTCTGATCGCACACTACCTCAACCCAAGGGGAGCACTCTAGAACCCCCTCCAGAAGTCACCGATCTGGCAGTAAAAAGACTCCACCTGGGCAGGAGCAAAATAAATCTCCTAGAGAGAAGAGGACCTCACAGTTCAAAGATGGGCATGGTCGTGATGAGGCTGATAGTCATCCCACCAACCAGTCAAAGGAAAAGGAGGGCCACAACCCACAAGGAAGAGAAAACTGCCCAGAGCGTGCCAAGAAGCCTCCACTGCACCCCAACCAGCAGCGTAGCAGGAGAGGGGAAGTCCCGCGTAGTAAGCCCTCTGGAAAATCAAAGGATCTAAGGAATGTTATCGCCGACAAGAGGAGGACCGTCCCGGTCGAAGGGAAAAATCTGGACCGTCCTGCCAGTCAAGTAGAAATACTTGACGGTGGCGCTCCAGATGGTAATGCCCGACCAGGCGGTCAAGACCTTGGAACCTCATCAGTTGCACCAGCCATCCAAGCCCAGCTTGACATGCTAGCAGCTGCGGTGCAAGGTTTGTCAAAACGACCTTCCGAGATAGATGCGATCGACTACCGGAGTGGCAGCCCATTTTGTGCTCGAATTAGAGCAGCCCAACCACCAGCAAAGTACAAAGCACCGGTACTGCCAATTTATACCGAAAAGGCAGACCCGATAAGACATGTTGGGAAGTTTGAGGACCAGATGGAACTGCTCGGAGTGAGTAATGACTATCGGTGTAGAGTCTTCCCCACCACCTTGACGGACACTGCCCAGGAGTGGTATTGGAGGTTTAAGCCAAACTCCATTACCTCTTGGGAGGCATTCAGGAAGGAGTTTTGTAGACAATTTAGCACTGCCCGGACTCCGCCAGTTTACGCCAATGACTTGGCAAATATCAAACAAGGAAAAGATGAGTCTCTAAAGAGCTATATACAGAGATTCATGAGAGAAGCCAATAGAGCAACCGCTGTAGGAGACGAGGGGAAGATGGTTGCCATATCTGCTGGGATAATTTATCGGAGTCCTCTATGGGACAGCATCCATCACCATCCAATTTCAACACTTCAACAATTTCTTGACCAGGCGGAAAAATATATGAATTTGGATGATGCGATAGAGAAAGGGGAGAATGGCATAAACAACCCAGGCAGATTAACTGACTCTCCTAGTGATGGTGGAAAGAAACGTGGAAGTAATGGGTCTGACCACCATGAAGAAAAGAAGGCAAAGGTGGATTCAAGTGAGAAGCCAACCAAGTATGAGCCTCAATTTACCAACTACACTACTCTCTTAACCAGCCGAGCAGAGATATATCTTGCTAGTCAAGAGGAGGTTCCTTACAAGAAGCCCCCACCCATCAGGAGAGAGATGAGGAAGAGAGACATGAACAAGTATTGTCGCTTCCATGAAGACTATAGTCACGACACGAATGAATGCAACCACCTCAAGGACGAGATAGAATTTCTTCTCCGGTCGGGCAAGTTGAGGAAGTACCAAGCAGAGACACCCCAAGGAGAAGGAGGTAGTAGCAACTCTGGTCTCAAGCGACAAAGATCTCCACCCTTGCAGCCTGGACCTGTGGACTTCACCTTAGACACTATATGTGGAGGTCCACACTTGGTTGGGGAGCACAACTAAGCGAAGGAGAAGTATGCTGAGGAGGAGTGCTAGGAGCTGGAATCACTGGAGTGGCGTGCACATAGAGCATCTAAGGAGACATTATTTTTAAATACCGCTTTCAGAGTGGTGGCTTGATTTCGAGTTTTTTAGACTTGTTATTTAAGTTTGGTGTATGAACTGGTTATTTGCTAACCAGTCATTTTATTTTGAACAATTTTGGTTGTTTAAGACTCGTTATTAGACATGTTTTGTCCATTTTAATTTACGAGTAATAAAAGAGACTACGCGCAGCGTGGTCGATTCTTGCTACAAATATGCATGTGTGTTAGTTATCCGAGCAGTGTTCAACTGGTCGATATGTTCAAGCAGTGTTCAACTGCTTAAGTATTTTCCATATATTCTATGTGTTTCACGAGTAATTAACCGCTCGAACAGATTCGGTCAGGTAGCAAGTGACTAAGGATCTTTCAACCCTCAACCACCTGGGGGGCACATGGGGTATACTGGTATATAACTTAACACAGGCAATAAGAGCACGAGCTAATATATCTGTTTTTAGGCTGACTTGTAAATTTTCGAAGTCCAAAAAGGCCATTAAGCTAACTTTCTTGGCAAAGCTTAAGTAACTTGGAATTTTTTAAAATTTCAAGTTAGGAGCAGATATTCGTGTGACCATAAACATCATGCTCATAAAATGTTAGAGCAATAAGAGTGTGAGAAAGTATACTTAGCATGGACTTATGAAATGTCTAGAATTTCTAAGTTAGAAGACTAAGTACTCATGCGAAAATATAAGGCATACACCTGAGTGACTTTACTATTCACAAAAAACTTATAACTTTTTAAGTCTAGAGGAGACTTAGAATGTTTTAAGTTAGCAAGGAGAAGTAAAGTATAAATGTCAACAGGTACAAGTTTAGCTGATCAGGTGCAAAGTTTTCTTGCTCAGGAGAGCAGATACAACTTCCCTGGTCGGCTAAGCATGTATCATCGATCAACATTCCCTGGAGTGAATCAAATAAATGCATGCAAAATAAATACTACATATTGAAAATTTGTCTTTGAAAGGTTCGAACAAGGTGCTTTGGTGGTTTTTGGTAGGGAAAGTTTAAGGTATGCTTAAATGTCTATGCCATGTGCCCAAGCAAATGCCTAAGAATGCCTAAAGGTGAAATGTTTGAAAAAATTATAGCATAGAGTATACCATGCTTGGTCTGAAAGGTGTGTCTAGTTCTAAGGAGAAGCGTCCAAATGGTGATGCTGCCTATGTCCGATCGGATGTGCATGCTTAGAAGGCTGGCTACTGTTCCATGCATTGCATTGCATTCATGTCAACACAGCTTATGCCTGCTTGTCCATGCTCACGATCAATACAATACACGATCAATACAGGTGCTTAAAATGTTTGAAAAATGTGGTGTCCAAGCATACCTTGAAATGGCCGATCGGATGCATGTTGGTCCGAGGAGCACCTCACCTATGTCCAAGGATCTAAGCCCAGAAATTTGGTACCTAAGGTGCTGCATCCGAGGCTGCATCCGAGCGGTTAGAAGCTGCATTGTGTCCGATCGGATAGGACATGGCCGAGCGGATGCCATGAGTGTTCAGGTAGGCCCGCGTGCGTCTAAGTGTTGGTGTCCGAGCAGCTAGGCTGCATCCGAGCGGAATGGGGGGCATTCGTCCGAGGAGATGCGTCTAGTCCAAGGAAAGCCAAGGAAGGCATGGCTCGGACCCTAGCCCATGCATGCCAAGAGAATAGACATAGACCTCATCCAAGGAGAGGCCACAAAGGGTCCGATCGGAACTTAGTTGGAGGAGCCAAATGCTTGGCTCGGGCCATGTTCGAGGAGAAGCCAAGTCATTGGTTTGGACCTTGGTTCAAGGAAAGGTCATGAAAGCTCCGATCAGACAAGTTCGAGGAGAACACCATGCATGTGTGCCAAGGGATTGGCTCGGACCTTAGCTTGAGGAGTCCCAAGATGGAAAGCTCCGATCAGACAAGTTCGAGGAGAACACCATGCATGTGTGCCAAGGGATTGGCTCGGACCTTAGCTTGAGGAGTCCCTAGATGGTTGGCTCAGACAAGTTCGAGGAGAAGACCATGCATGTGTGCCAAATGTTTGGCTCGGACCAAGTCCAAGGAGAGGTCCCATGCATGCCCAAAAGATGGACTTAGATTTTGGCCGAGGTCACACAAGGTCCGATCGGACATGGTTGGAGGAGCCTAGAGCTTGGCTCGGACCTATCCGAGGTGAGTTTCAAGGAGATTGGCTCGGACCACCTTGGTCCAAGGAGAGGCCACAAAGAGTCCGATCGGACCTTAGTTTGAGCTTCCAAGATGTGTGGCTCGGACATGACCGAGGTGAGCTTCCAAAAATATGTGGCTCGGACATGTCCGAGGAGAGCCAAAGTGATTTCCTTGGACCCATGTCCGAGGAGAGACAAGAAGTCCTAACATCCGATCGGATCACAATGCTAAAAAAAAAAACTAAAACCCCTATTTCTTGACTATTTCTTCTCGAAACTCTTTTATTTTCATTGAATATTTATGTTTATGAATATGAATATGATTATGGAGTAGTTTTCTTTATAGTTAAGGGTTATTTCAAAACCTTAGACATGAGATCTTGAATGCATTGATGAATTTTATTCCTTTTATTCCCTTATATTAAATTGCTTCTATTTTTCCATTTGAATGTCATGGATCTTGTAAAATCTTGTTTAGATGGCCACTAATTAAGGTTTTGCATTGTTCTACTATTCACCTAATAGTTTAGGATTCTAAGTAAAGTGATAGATTGCAATTAAGGTATTGTGACGTGTATTTTAATTGTGATGAGAAATAGAGCATAGGTTAAATGAATTGCATGCTTAATGAATTTGTTGCCTAGATTAACCTGTTTCTACAAAGTGTAATGCTTTTACTAGGTTAAATAGATTGCATGCTTAATGAGTTTATTGTTGGGTAAAAAGGATTAATTAGGAGCGCTTAGCTTTAATTAATTATATTAGGGAAATTGAGATAATTGACTGCTTAAGTGTTATCTGCGGGGTTAATAGTTTAATTGGGAATAAGGAATATTATTCATCATCGTGGATAGATTGATTGTGAAGGTGGAGAGTAATTCTTGACTATTTCTTTAATATCTTTATATCCTTAGTTATTCAATCGTTGATATTTATTTCATTGTATGTTTTCAGCTATTAAAACTAAAACCCCTTTTTAATTTCAATATAGTATTATTTTTGAATAATAATTTGATCATAGTCCTCGTGGGTTCGACCCTTATTTACCGCTATACTGAAGTAGCTGGTGTAAGTGAATAAAATATATATATATTTAAATTTGATACGGCATACGACACGCATCAGAAGGCCTCAAGCATCCGTAGTGGATGGGAAATAGAGTATTAGGACAGTGTTCTGCAATGTGTATACGCCTTGGTTTGTGTTTGTGTAATGCCCCAAATTCCCTAATAAGGTTTAGAACCTTGATTAGGAGGCTGGGAGGGCCATAATTGATTTATTATGGTATTTAATGATTAGGTGCATGTTCATGTGAATTATATTAATATATGATGGTAAATGCGTGCATATGGGTGTAATTATAATCATAAGGGTATTTTGGTAATTTGGCCGCTGTGGTCGTAATTGTGTATTTTGGGTGCATGGTTATGATTAATTGATATGGCCACCATAGAAGGTGGATTGGTTTGAGCTATTCCGCATGAAACGATCGTAAAATGTAAGTGTTCGGTCTAGTCATAACGGGTTTAAGTTCGGGGCTCGAGGTGAGTCTCGGGGTCATTTTGATGATTAGAGTATTACCTGGAATTAAAGGGTAATGGGATATAATTTATTGGTGTTTGGGAATAGCGGGAATTGGAGAGCGTTAATTATAATTAACGAGATAAGCGGGAAAGGACGGTTTTACCCTTGGGAGTGTTTAGAAGCCTTTACTTAACCTAGGGGCAAAATGGTCTTTTCACCCCTAAGTTTTATATCAGCCTTTGGGAGTGTTTAGAAGGCTGTGGAAAACAGAACAAAGTAGAGCCTCATTCTTATCTTCTCCTTTCTCTCCCGTACAAGTTTTTCCTTCATTCTTTCCTTTGAATTTTGAGAGCCCAAATTGAAGAAGCAAGCTAGGGAGTCAACGCTTGGGGATTATAGATTGAGTTCAGCCATTGGGAAGGATTCAAATCAGCTTAAGGTAAGGAATTGAACCTGAGTTTGAGTCATACTTTGTTTTTCTCTTATTTTTCAGCTTATGTTTGTGTTGAGGATAATTTGGATTAGTGAAGGTTTTGATTGATATTTACTTTGGGTTTTGATGAGGGTGAGTTATGGATGATGCTTAGTGGTTAAATTGGGTGTTGGGTTGGTGTTTTGGTTTGGTTTGAAGGGCTGGTTTCAAGGGAAAATACAGGGAAGGTCAAGTTGGTGCGTGTTGGAGTTTTGACTGAACTGGGTAATGAGCCGCGGCATGGCTGTGGTGCGCCGCGGCCCATGGTGCCTGACAGAGGGGGTAACCTCTGTTTGAGGGGCACGCCGCGGCCCTTAGTGGATTTTTGGCAAGAAATGCGTTTTTAGCTTGGGGATTCAAGCCTTAGGCCTCAGGGTTGAACCTAGTACCCGGTTGAGTAGTGTTTGATGTCTCGGAGGCTAGATTTTGGTTTGGGAACCTTTTGTTGATCATTTTTATTGATGGTATCCTATATTTGGTTATGACTAGGTGACTGTTAAAGGATTAAAAGTTGATCGTTCTCAAGGGTCGTTCTTTAAATCATTCTAGCTCGACTTTGAGGTAAGAAAACTGCACCTTGTGTATATGTGACATGCATGGTTATTCTTGATGCATGTTGGTTGATTATTAAATGTCACATGCATGGCTGCTATTGATGCATGTTGGATTATTAAGTATGATGCATGTGATGCACGAGAAACACGTGATTAGGACATGCTTTGTATACTGGGTATGAAATCGTTCAGAGCTTAAGCCTCTGTGTTTATGCATGATCCTAATTGTACTAGTACCTGTTAAGTAAGCATGTTGAATGCCTTGTTTACAGATATTGGACATGTGATATATGTTTGGTGGCATGGCTTACCTGTGTATGGCGCTGACTTATTAGTCAGAATCGGCAATGGTGTCAGATCCGTCTATGAAGCTGTGACTTATTAGTTAAGTTCACAACGGGCTGAGCACTGGTCGTGTTTAACTGACCCAAGAGTCAGAAATGGCAGAGCGTTGTGAACGCCGGGCCAAATGAAGATTAGATCTAATCGAGGTCGGCATTGAATGACTCATATCGGGTATTAATGGTGGACCGACCGAAAGGTCAATGAAAACTATAAGCGCTTGCCTGGTTTAGGACCAGATGTTCATAGCCAGGGCATATGGCCCCGGTGACTGTTTGTCACATGGCTAGGGGACGCTGTCCATAGTTACGACTCTAGAGTCGGGAGGAAGGTTATGTTGGTGACCAATCACCATGCACCTATCCTGATCGAACTTATGAAAAGACAACCAAGCAGTTAAGCCCTGGTGACCCTATCATCACATGGCTAAAGGGTGTTGTCCCCACATTTGTGACTCTTGTGTTAGTCACCTATTTGTTGAACTGTTGGTCCTGAATAATCAATACAATCACTATTGATATTATATCATGTTATACTGTGATTTCTTGCTAGGCTTCGGCTCACGGGTGCTATGTGGTGCAGGTAAAGGCAAAAGGAAGTTGGACCATCCTTGAGTTGGAGAGCTTAGGTGATGACGTGTACATATGCAGCTGCTCGTCCGCCACGGCCGAGGTTTAAAGAGGAACTAAGGTTGAACCCTATTTTGCCGCTTAAAACGGCCTGTTGTAAATATTTTCTGTAATAGACTCTGAAATTATATTTTTGGGATCCCAATGTATATATTAAACGTTCTAGTGAAACGCTCTATCTTATCCAAAAATTTTAATCCCTAAACCGCTAATCATACTTAGTTACACGATTTTGGCCAAATGACTCGTTTAGCGGGTTTAGCACTGTTTACAAGGCACACCGTAATGGTCCCTGGAGTTGGGGCGTTACAACTTGGTATCAGAGTGAGCCAAGGTTTATGGTTCCTGAAGACAAGCTGGGCATGTACACTCATCACTGAAGATAGCTTCACTCAAGGAATGGTAACTATTTCTGTAGTTATGTGCATAGCTGTTTAAATAGAATGTAAATGCTTTACCTGCACATTGTATTAGGGAGCATGAGATTTTGATAGAGCCTGGCTCTTGACTATATGATTATATGCTCCATGGAAATGTTTATGAACATGATCATTTGATTACCTGCTCCATGAATATATAATTGTGCTATTGCATGCTGGAGTTGAGGCATGGTGTGAATGTTGGAAGAGCAGGGATTATGAGTGATGTATGAATGCCATGGGCATGTTTGTAGCACTGCAAGTGGTTTATGATTGTGGTGTGGTAAGATTTATCCCGTGGGGGAAAGCCCTTGATATGCTTATTGTGATTAATGGGTCAAGTTATTGACTGCAGATTTGATTAGTAGGTTTATATTCAAGACAGATTATGAGGCCTGGTGATAGTTATACAGGGGCTGGGAGTTACAGCCAGGGTATCAGTTCTTTGTCTGCACCTATGAATGTTCAGCAGACGCTTACAGATTTGCAATTAAGATTACAGAGGCAGGAGGAAGAGGTCAGGTATTTGAAGCAACATCGGAGTCTGTTGGGTAGTACCCCTTCCTTTGCTATGCAAGGGGTGGCATCAGTTTCAACTCAGCCTAGGGTTGAGAACAGATGGCAATTTCTCTGTGGAAGATTCCTGAGGTTTCTTCCTCCAGTCTTTGAGGGAGGCCTAGATCCATTTAGAGCTGAGCAATGGATGGGCATGATCAACTCCATTCTTGACAATATGGGGCTAGTAGGTCACGATAGGGTGATCTGTGCTACATGTGTACTGCGGGATGATGCCCGGACGTGGTGGGAGGTAGTATCCCAGACACGAGATACAACTGTGATGGATTGGAAGGAATTCAAGCAGTTGTTTAATGAGAAATATTACTATGATGCAGCTAAGACTGCTAAGATGAATGATTTTTTGAATCTCGTTCAAGGTAAGGCATCGGTGACCGAGTATGTTACTAAATTAATGGGTTGGCCAAGTTTGCCTTTGATATGGTACCCACAGATATAGCTCAGAAGGAAAAGTTTATTCAGGGATTGAATCCTGGAATAGCTCAGGGCATTAGAGTTGCCCCAGTGCATGAAGTCTCTACCTCTGCTCAAGTGGTAGGGAAGGCTTTTGCTGTTGAGAGCGCAGGACATCAGATTAGGCAGCAGAGTGCCAGGGTGCACGGAGCTCAAATAGTGATACCTCCACTTATTGGAACAAGTAACAAGGAAGGCCGGAAGACATATCCGATATGCACTCGGTGCAAGAGGCATCACCTTGGAGTATGCCGAGCAAGGGCATGCTTCTCATGCAGGATGTTTGGACATCGTAAGAAGAATTGCCCAATGCGGAGGAAGAATGAGCAAAAGGGGACAGACAGCTCGACTTTAGCTCGAGTGTTCATTCCGATGCAGTCGGTACCAGAGACTGAGACTAGTTCCTTAGGGGTGGCAGGTTGGTTTTCTAGTTTTGATTTCTAAGTTATTCTGATTGGTTTTGGTGCCATGCTGTCCTTTTATTTGTTTCATATATGGAAGCATAGAGATGAAATGTATAGATCACATGGTTATGTTGTGATGGAAATGCAATATGGTATTGGCAACTTAAGAGATGAATTGGGTTATGGAAAGGACTCATCAGTGATTTTGATAAAGCTAGTTATGACAGGCTTTGGTTTGATCCAGGGTTTGGATTGGGTAAGTAATTAAAGAGTAATCGTGAATGGCAAGGAAAGTATAGTAATTCTTGGGCTTGAGAGTGGGGAGCCTTGTGTTAGCTGGTATGGTGCATGGTTCTGTATGCTTATGCTACTTGTAGTGAGAGCTAGAGTTTGTGCAAGGAGATGCATGGAACTCTTAGCTAGTGTGATGGATATCACTTGGATTGTAACAGTGAGATCAGGACAGATTGGACTAGTCTATGGGCTTTGAGTGTGTTCCCAGGTGGTCTACCAGGGCTCCTTTTTATGAAAAGAGACTAGAATGGTGATTGGTTTAGTGCCAGAGATGGAATTGGATGTAAACACTGTTTTGAGTGGCTCAGTGGAGTTATAAGAATATAAGGTTTAGTTGCTGAGTAAGATGGTATTCCTTAAGGTGGATCTTGGATCTGGTTAAGACTAGTTAGAGATCAGAGAAAATAAATTATATTAAGGATTGTGCTGGTATCAGATTAGAGCACTGCGAGTGCTAAATATGTCTTGAGAATTGGTTTGATGCTAAGTGTTTGTAAATTGGATGAATAGTGCATTCAAAGGTTTATTTGAATGGGATTTGTGATCGTCTTGGACGATGGTTTAGTGGTGTTTTCTCTGCGGGGAATTGCCAAGAGTGAAGAGTGCCTTGGGGACAGGAGTGTCCATGGATGGTAAAGATGTTTCAGGTGCCTTGGGAAAGTATTTTGGGTCTTTCGCAGACCAGGATCAGTTAGTGGATGGTTATGACATCCTAGTGGTAGAGAAAAGTGATTGCCTATGCAACATGTTGATTAGAGAATTTGACCAGGACTGGAGTAGAGTTTCTGGTGGGCCAGGTGGCCAGTTTATTGTTTGAGATTATTATCTCAAGAAAGATAAAAGGAAGGATGGTTAAGTGAGCCACAGATGGGCAAGATTGAATGGAAAGCTTAGGCTGGATTGGCTAAGAGTTGTACAGCGAAAGATATGAATTTGTTATGGTATAAAGATCGGACTTGGGATCCGATGGACATTGAGATTAACTGAGAGATTTTGGATAAACCTCATGCTATTCCTTTATTCGCTTCATTTAGGCATCGTGAAGAGGTAACAGGATGCGAAAGCTTTATAGTGATGGCCTGAGGTGAAGAGGGACGTAATGGGATGCGTATAAAGTTCTTAACCTGTTAACAGGTCAAGACAGAATATCAGGAAACAGCAAGGCCATTACAGCCTTTGGGTATTTCATAGTGGGAATAAGAGGGCATCGCGATAAGTTTAGCGGTGGGATTCCCAGGTTGGTGGATCGGTATGAATTGGCATTAATTCATTGTGGACCAGTAGTCCAAGTGAGTTCATGTTATCACTGAGGATAAGTGAATAGTACGGCTGATCAGTATTCGAGTCTCTTTGTGAGAAGGATAGAGTGCCTTCGTGAGCTCAAGGTCTATCTTATTAGATGAAGACTTTATTGTGACTTCCAAGTTTTGGAAGGGTACTCAGTACAGATTATTACTCTCAGACTGGTGGCAAATCAGAGAGGGAGGATTATCCAATTATTATTGAAGGAACATCTTATAAGATGAGTGAGGTAATATATACATATGTCTGGGTCCTGAGGTGGTTTAGGGGATTAATGAGATTGCCAGGGAGTGGAGCTTGGATGCTCACTTCTCATAATAAATGGAAAAGTGTTATTGAACTGGAAAGTAGGAATGTGGAACTCCAGGTAGGAGAATGTATCTTCTCTAAGGTATCACCATGGGAAAAAGGGTGGGGAATTAAGACAAGTTAAGCCCTAGTTTGTTTTAGCAGTTGGATCCTGATTGGGTCTGAATAGGGTGACTCTGAATTAGTTTTACTTTTGGCACTGGCAGTTGTGTACAGTGAGTTATGTACTTCCATGCAGTGAACATGGGTTAAAGGAACTTATGAGTTGAGTTATGGGAATCAGAAGGTTAGGTTAAGTATTCCGGTATGGAATAGCCAGTTTAGGTTGTGACATAAGTAATGAGGCTCTATTGAACAGAATGTACCTTGGGTTAAGGTAAGGCTATAGAAATAGTGAGGTCAAGGAATGACCTAAGGGATTTGTGTCAATCGTGTGGAATTTTTATTTTGAGCTGTTGAGTAAATTTTGAGGACGAAATTCCTGTAAGGAGGGGATAGTTGTAATGCCCCAAATTCCCTAATAAGGTTTAGAACCTTGATTAGGAGGCCGGGAGGGCCATAATTGATTTATTATGGTATTTAATGATTATGTGCATGTTCATGTGAATTATATTATTATATGATGGCAAATGCGTGCATATGGGTGTAATTATAATCATAAGGGTATTTTGGTAATTTGGTTGCTGTGGGCGTAATTGTGTATTTTGGGTGCATGGTTGTGATTAATTGATATGGTCACCTTATAAGGTGGATTGGTTTGAGCTATTCGACATGAGATGATCGTGAAATGTAAGTGTTTGGTCTAGTTATAACGGGTTTAAGTTCGGGGCTCGGGGTGAGTCTCGGGGTCATTTAGATGATTAGAGTATTACCAGGAATTAAAGGGTAATGGGATATAATTTATTGACGTTTGGGAATATTGGGAATAGAGGGAATTGGAGAGCGTTAATTATAATTAACGAGATAAGCGGGAAAGGATGGTTTTACCCTTGGGAGTGTTTAGAAGCCTTTACTTAACCTAGGGGCAAAATGGTCTTTTCACCCCTAAGTTTTATATCAGCCTTTGGGAGTGTTTAGAAGGCTGTGGAAAACAGAACAAAGTAGAGCCTCATCCTTATCTTCTCCTTTCTCTCCCGTACAAGTTTTTCCTTCATTCTTTCCTTTGAATTTTGAGAGCCCAAATTGAAGAAGTAAGCTAGGGAGTCAACGCTTGGGGATTATAGATTGAGTTCAGCCATTGAGAAGGATTCAAATCAGCTTAAGGTAAGGAATTGAACCTGAGTGTGAGCCATACTCTGTTTTCTCTTATTTTTCAGCTTATGTTTGTGTTGAGGATAGTTTGGATTAGTGAAGGTTTTGATTGATGTTTACTTTGGGTTTTGATGAGGGTGAGTTGTGGATGATGTTTAGTGGTAGAATTGGGTATTGGGTTGGTGTTTTGGTTTGGTTTGAAGGGATGGTTTCAAGGGAAAATACAGGGAAGGTCAAGTTGGTGCATGTTGGAGTTTTGACTAAACTGGGTAATGAGCCGCGGCATGGTTATGGTGCGCCACGGCCCATGGTGCCTGACAGAGGGGGTTGCCTCTGTTTGAGGGGCGCGCCGCGGCGCAGCTAGGGCGGGCCGCGGCCCTTAGTGGCTTTTTGGCCAGAAATGCGTTTTTAGCTTGGGGATTCAAGCCTTAGGCCTCGGGGTTGAACCTAGTACCCGGTTGAGTAGTGTTTGATGTCTCGGAGGCTAGATTTTGGTTTGGGAACCTTTTGTTGATCATTTTTATTGATGGTATCCTATATTTGGTTATGACTAGGTGACCGCTAAAGGATTAAAAGTTGATCGTTCTCAAGGGTCGTTCTTTAAATCATTCTAGCTCGACTTTGAGGTAAGAAAACTGCACCCTGTGTATATGTGACATGCATGGTTATTCTTGATGCATGTTGGTTGATTATTAAACGTGACATGCATGGCTGCTATTGATGCATGTTGGATTGTTAAGTATGATGCATGTGATGCACGAGAAACATGTGATTAGGACATGCTTTGCATACCGGGTATGAAATCGTTCAGAGCTTGAGCCTCTGTGTTTATGCATGATCCTAATTGTACTAGTACCTGTTAAGTAAGCATGCTGAATGCCTTGTTTACGGATATTAGACATGTGATATATGTTTGGTGGCATGGCTTACATGTGTATGGCGCTGACTTATTAGTCAGAATTGGCAATGGTGTCAGATCCGTTTGTGAAGCTGTGACTTATTAGTTAAGTTCACAACGGGCTGAGCACTGGTCGTGTTTCACTGACCCAAGAGTCAGAAATGGCAGAGCGTTGTGAACGCCGGGCCAAATGAAGATTAGATCTAATCGAGGTCGGCATTGAATGACTCCTATGGGGTATTAATGCTGGACCGACCGGAAGGTCAATGAAAACTATAAGCGCTTGCCTAGTCTAGGACCAGATGTTCATAGCCAGGGCATATGGCCCTGGTGACTGTTTGTCACATGGCTAGGGGACGCTGTCCATAGTTACGACTCTAGAGTCGGGAGGAAGGTTATGTTGGTGACCAATCACCATGCACCTATCCTGATCGAACTTATGAAAAGACAACCAAGCAGTTAAGCCCTGGTGACCCTATCGTCACATGGCTAAAGGGTGTTGTCCCCACATTTGTGACTCTTGTGTTAGTCACCTATTTGTTGAACTGTTGGTCCTGAATAATCAATACAATCACTGTTGATATTATATCATGTTATATTGTGATTTCTTGCTAGGCTTCGGCTCACGGGTGCTATGTGGTGCAGGTAAAGGCAAAAGGAAGTTGGACCATCCTTGAGTTGGAGAGCTTAGGTGATGACGTGTACATATGCAGCTGCTTGTCCGCCACAGCCGAGGTTTAAAGAGGAACTAGGGTTGAACCCTGTTTTTCCGCTTAGAACGACCTGTTGTAAATATTTTCTGTAATAGACTCTGAAATTATATTTTCGGGATCCCAATGTATATATTAAATGTTCTATCTTATCCAAAAAATTTAATCCCTAAACCGCTAATCATACTTAGTTACACGATTTTGGCAAAATGACTCATTTAGCGGGTTTAGCACTGTTTACAAGGCACACCGTAACGGTCCCTGGAGTTAGGGCGTTACAGTTTGGTTTGCTCAAAGTGGTGGTCTTGTCTAGGGTTTTTGTGACAGTCAGTATCCCGTGATCCGTAGGGGGAAAGACCGGGTAAAGCTATGCAATCCCACATCGCCTGGGGAAGGTCAAGTGTGATGATTCTAAAAATGTTTAGGTATGGGACTACACAATTTAAGAGGGCTTAAATGGATTGATGGGTGCTACCTATGCCAACAAGATACATCTTCTTTTCGGTAGCCCATCCCTTGAGAACTTCAAAGTTAAGTGTGCTTGACTTGGAGTATTCTCATGATGGGTGACCTCCTGGGAAGTTTTCTCAGGAAGCGTGCGAGTGAGGACAAGCCTACTAGAAAGACTTGTGTTGGTTTGCAGGGCCAGTCGTCATTCCAGGAAGCAGCCATAGTGACGTGGGGTGTTACAAATGGTATCAGAGCCTTGACCCAGCTGGAAGTGTGGCCGACGGGGACGTCGGACTCCTAAGGGGGGGGGGGGGTGATTATGACAGTCAGCATCCCGTGATCCATAGGGCAACAGTCTGGGTAAAGCTTTGCAATCCCACATCGCCTGGGGAAGGTAAAGTGTGATGATTCTAAAACTGTGTTGGTATGGGACTACACAGTTGAAGAGGGCTTAAATGGATTTATGGGTACTACCTATGCCAACAACATGCATCTTCTTTTTGGTAGCCCATTACTTGAGAACTCCAAAGTTTAGCGTGCTTGACTTGGAGTAGTCTCATGATGGGTGACCTCCTAGGAAGTTTTCTCAAGAAGCGTGCGAGTGAGGACAAAGCATGCTGGAAAGACTCATGTTGGTTTGCATGGCCAGTCGTCATTCCGAGAAGCAGCCATAGTGATGTGGGGCGTTACAGTTTTGAAGCTTCATAAAAGTTGAAGAACACCATTGTTCTACTTGGGTTTGCATGTTCTTTCTCAATCTCTTTAAGTCTCTATCAATCCAAATTTTGTGTAGATTATATTTTTTTGAGGTGGTGTTTTCTCACTCTCCCCCAACAATACCTCTTTTAGGCATTTCTGCCCGACCCTGCAATGTGTGGTCCTCCCGTAATGGTTATTACATCTTCTCCATCAATTGGGGGAGGTCGATTATCCTCCCTTGCACGTGGCTCAAGCATGCTGAGTCGAAACTACCTTCTGACCAGATGAAGCCTGGAATTGGTTTCGGTTTTGGACATACTATACGAGGTAGTCTCTCGAGATCAATCCTTTGATCTCATCTTTTAATTTTCTGCATCCATCAGTTGTATTACCCATGTCTCTGTGAAATTTGTAGAACTTGTTTGAATACCTCTTGCTTCTCTAGTGTTGCATTGCATCGGGTTGCCTGAAAGGGACCTGATTCTCATTTGTGACAAATATATTCTCTTGAGTATCCATGAGCTCGGTATATACTGTGTAAATGGAGGGTGTTTCCAAGGTGGTGGCTGAGTTAATGTTTGTCGTTGTAGTTATTGAGGATGGAGTCAATTTAAGTGCCATCCTTGCCTCTTCAAAATTGACAAAACCTCTAGGCCCGAGTGGTGAATTTGGCTATTTTCCTCATAGGTTTCCTCTGCATGTTGTCCCAAAGAAGACTTCCTGGCAGTACTCCAGCTCGTACTGCCATAAGATGACCATTGTGTTAGAGAATATATTTTTATACTCAATGGAAATATGGAAAAACTAAAATACAACTCTATGCAAAAATACCACAGACAAGATAATATTGATTAAAGAAATATTACAACTCAATTGCTCAAAATACAAGTAAATAGAAAGATGTAGAAGAAGAATATTACAAACTCAAAACTATAATAATACAAGCAAATAAGAACAACAAGATCAAAAGAATGAAAATAAAACCAATAAAAGAACAAACTCTCACACAACCAAAGTGTAGAGTAGTGGGGATCACCAACTTGAACAAGGTTCAAAACCTTTGTCCAAAATATTATTTCCCCCTATTCTCTAAGCACTAAGGGATCTCTCTAGGAAATAACTCTCTGGAATTATCAACCATCTATGGTGTATTTTCCAGCCAAGTGCTTTGGGGATGGAAAATGGTGTGTCTTACAAGTGAGCATTAGGCTCCTATTTATAGAGTTTAGAGACACTCTTTGAATTTAAAATTCCACCAACCCCCATGGTTGTTACCAATGATTAATTGGATGTTTATGGAATTAAAATAGAGATTTGGGAGTTACTTGGCTGTTGGAAACATTCAAAATTGGATAAAACCGAAGTTTGGAAAATGATGTCAGCCGCTTAGGCCGCGGCTTGAAAAACATGGGCCGCGGCCCACAATGTTTTCTGCCTCTTGGGCTGCGGCCTGAAAAACTCAGGCCGCGACCCAAGACGTTTTTTCAGCAACCAATTTTCCGAATTTGCCAAAACATTCCAAATTCATTCCCACTTGATTTTGTAACTTCCATACAAATTATGAGAGTTAAAATCACATCTCTAACAACCATATCTCTTATGGCTTTGAGAAATTCAAATCAAAATGTGTAATATCAAATCTACACATTATTGGGTAATATTTGGAAGTTACAAATTTGTGATTAAATTTGCAACACCAAATATGTTACATATTTGGATATTTCACATATATCTAAATAATGTAACTCTCTATTATATGTTACAATATGTGACACTCTTTGTCACATTTATTTAATCTAAAACATTATATTATAAAATAATATAATATTACATTATATTATAAATAATATAACACATTGTCTTCAACATTGCTAGCTCGCATCACAATATTGTACTATTGGTTGCTACCCAATATGTTATAAATAATATATTTGACCCCGTTATGACTAAACCGCTACTTTACTCGCTAGGATCGTCTCATGTCGAATATCTCAAATATATCCACATAATAATGTGGTCTCATCACATATCTCAAATATATAATCATATATTCAAATATACCCCTAACGGGTCAATATTATGAAAATGCCTTTCTAATAAGAAACATGCCCACATGCATGCAAATACAACCATATAATAATATAACTCACATAATCATGCATATAATCACATAATAACACCATAAACCAATTATTTTCCTCCTGGCCCCCTAATAAAGGCATTCAGCCATATTAGGGAATTTGGGACGTTACAACTATCCCCTCCTTACAAAAATTTCATCCTCGAAATTTTAGCTGAATAGTTCGGGATACTCACTCTGCATATCTGACTCCAGTTCCCAGGTCGCTTCCTTGACCTTGTTGTTCCTCCATAATACCTTAACCAAAGGTATAGTTTTGCTTCTCAAGACCTTGCCCTTCCTATCAAGTGTCTGGACTGGTTGTTCCTCATAGGAGAGATCTTCCTCAAGCTCCAGATCCTCGTAACTCAACACATGAGTCACGTTTGACACATATTTCCAAAGGGTCAAAATATGAAATACATTGTGTACGACCGACAATGTCAGAGGTAAAGCCAACCTATAGGCTACCTAACCAATCCTTTATAGAATCTCAAATGGTCCTACAAATCTAGGGCTCAACTTGTCTTTCTTCCCAATTCTCCTCCCCCTTTCCATGGTGAGACTCTAAGGAAGACATAGTCTCCCATTTGGAACTCCACATTCTTACATTTGGGATGAACATAACTTTTCTGCCTACTTTGAGAAGCGAGCATCCGAACTCTGATCTTCTCAATAGCCTCATTGGTCCTCTGAATTGTCTCAGGACCCAAGTATTTCCTTTCTCGTGTCTCATCCCAATGAATGGGAGATCTGCATTTCCTACCATACAACATCTCATAAGGAGCCACCCCAATGGTCGACTGATAGCTGTTATTGTAGGAAAACTCAATCAAAGGCAAATACTTACTCCAAGACCCACCAAAGTCCAACACACATGCTTGCCGCATGTCCTCTAATATCTGGATTGTCCTCTCAGATTGTCCATCTATCTGAGGATGATGAGCAATACTGAACTTCAACTGTGTACCCATGGCCTTCTACAAACTTCCCCAAAACTTGGAAGTAAATGTGGGGTCCCGATCTGACACAGTCGACCTCGGAGCCCCATGAAGACACCCTATCTCTCTCACATAGAAATCTGCGTACTGTTCTACTGTATACGTTGTCCTCACTGATAAGAAGTGAGCTGATTTGGTGTATCATGTTGACCCACAGTCCTGGGTAACCCCATCGCGAAATCCATTGTGATGTCCTCCCATTTCCACTCTGGGATGTCCAGAGGCTGTAATGGCCCTGCTGGTCTCTGATGCTCAGCCTTGACATGTTGACATGTCAAGCACTTAGCCACATATTCTGTCATATCCCTCTTAATCATAGGCCACCAAGGAGTAGTATGAGATTCATCTAGAATCTCCTCTCTGATAACAACATCCATCATGACATAGACCCGACCCTTGTATCTCAGCAAGCCCATATCTAACACTATATAATCCTTAGAAACTCCAACTAGAACATCCTCTTTGATCTTTGTCAGTTGGGGATCACCCAACTGACCTTCCTTTATCCTCTCTAACAACGTAGACTATAGCATGATGTTGGCTAACTGGCCCAAAAACAACTCTATACCAGCTCTGGTCATATTCTCTGCCAAATCTCTGGATATATGTCTCGCACTGTATCTATGTCCCGTTGGCCTTCCCTGGGTGATACAAGATTTCACAATCATAATCCTTCTCCAACTCCAGCCAACGCCTCTGTCTCATGTTCAAGTTTTTCTGTGTTAAAAAGTAACTTAGGATCTAATGGTCAATATAAATTTCACATTTCTCCCCATAAAGGTAATGCCTCCATACCTTTAATGCAAAGACCACTACTGCCAACTCTAGATCATGAGTGAGGTATCTATGTTCATACTCTTTCAACTGACGTGATGCATAGGAAATCACATGCATAAGAACACAACCCAAACCCTGATGTGAGGCATCACAGTATATCACAAACTTCTCCTGATCTATCGGGAGACTCAAAACTGGAGCTGAGATCAATCTCTGCTTCAGTTCTTGGAAGTTGTTCTCACACTTATCTGACCACACAAATTTTTGATTCTTGCGTGTCAATTCAGTCAATGAAGTAGCAATCCTTGAGAACCCTTCCAAAAAATGCCTGTAATAACCTAGCAATCCAAGGAAACTCCTAATCTCAGAGGCATTCCTTGGCTTTGGCCAATCCCTGACCACCTCAATCTTGGTTGGGTCCACCTTGATCCCATCCCTGCTAACAATATGACCAAGGAAAATTACCCGAGGTAACCAGAACTCACATTTCTTGAACTTAGCAAAGAGCCTATGTTCCCTCAATCTCTATAGAACCAACCTCAGATGTTGCTCATGTTCTGACTCTGAGTGAGAATAAACCAGAATATCATCGATAAAGATGATCACAAACCGGTCCAAGTAATCAATGAACGCCTTGTTCATCAGATCCATAAAAGCAGCTGGGGCATTAGTCAACCCAAAGGACATAACTAAGAACTCATAATGCCCATATCTGGTACGAAAGGCATTCTTCGGTATATCTCCATCCTTGATCCTTAGCTGGTGATAACCAGATCGAAGATCTATTTTTGAGAATACCATCTTTCCCAGGAACTAGTCAAACATATCATTTATCCTTGGCAGAGGATACATGTTCTTGATTGTTAACTTATTCAATTCCCTGTAGTTAATGCACATCCTCAGAGAACCATCTTTCTTCTTTACAAACAAGACTGGTGCACCCCATGGTGAGAAACTGGGCCTAATAAAACCCAAATTTAACAGGTCCTGCAGTTGTACCTTTAACTCATTTAATTCTACTGGGGCCATTCTGTAAGGTGCCCTAGACACTGGCTCTATCCCTGGTGCCAGTTCAATCACAAATTCAATCTCTCAGTGTGGCAGCAACCCTGGTAAATCCTCTGGAAACACATCCAGAAACTCACAGACTAATCTGGTCTCCTCTAGTCCCACTGGCACGAGTTGAGTGGTATCTACCACACAAGCTAATAATCCTATGCAACCACCTTGCAATAAATCTCTAGCTCTTAATACAAATATAATAGGTATACGAGGTCCATGCACAGTGCCAAAAAATACAAAAGGATCCTCACCTTCAGGCTCAAAGGTTACCATTTTCCTTCTGCAATCTATGGTTGCCCCATACTTCACTAACCAGTCCATACCAAGAATCATGTCAAAGTCGGTCATAACCAACTCTATCAAATCAACTAACAACTCTCTACCTTCCACTGTCACTAGTAATGATCTGACCTATCTCCTGGATACTACTAACTCCCCAGTGGGCAATAAGGTCCCAAACCCCACAACATAATAATCACATGGTCTACACAATCTATCAATAATTATACTAGCAACAAAAGAATGTGTAGCACTAGAATCAATCAAAATAGTATATGGGGTTCCAACACTAAAAAGCTGTCTGTAACTACTAAGGGACAAGCCTCAGCTTCTGCCTATGTCAACACGAACACTCAAGTTGGGGTCGAGCTATCCACCTTTCATGGTTCTTCCTTTCTTGCCTTTGGGAAATATTTCTTTAAATGTCCCACTACCCCGCATAAAAAGTAGGCCTTTGCCCGACACTCCCCTATATGGAACCTCTTGCATCTGACGCATTCAGGAAAAGTCCTTTAGCCCACACTGTCGCCCTGGCAGCCCATCTGAATACCACGAGGTCTCTTGTTATGGATTGGAGCTGGGAAGGCATCAAGAGCCTTCCTCTTCTAATCACTGGGGCCCCCGCCCCTACCTGCACTCATAAACGGAGGTCCCACCCTCCTAGTATCTCTCCTTGTCATGTTCTTGCGCTAGATTTTGTTCTCTGCACTTTCAGCTGTGAGTGCCTTCTCAACAATCTGTGCATAGGTAGTTACCCCCGGCATAGTGCTAATACGAATATCCCAGGCTATCATAGGTTGTAGCCCCTGGAGAAACCTCTCCCTTCTGGTCCCATCAGTGGGCACCAGTTCCCCAGCAAACTTTATCAATCTATCAAATTTAAGAGCATATTCAGTCACTGATGTGTTGCCCTGAAGTAATATGCTAAACTCTTTAGCCTTTGCCTCCCTGATGGCATCATTGTAGTACTTCTCATTAAATAGAGTTCGAAACTCTTCCCAGCCCAGGGAATTAACATTTCTGGTATGGGATATTATTTCCCACCAAATTCGGGTATCCTTCCGAAACATATATGTGGCACAGGCCGCCCTCTCATTACCAGCCACCCTCATAAAGTCTAAGATGGTGGTAACCATGCTCATCCATTGTTCGACCTTGGCCGCATCTACACTACCCTAAAAGACTGAAGGGTGTATGTAATGTCCCAAATTCCCTAATGTGGCTTTGTGCCTGGATTAGGGGGCCGGGAGGGCCATAATTGATTTAATGTGTTATTATATGATTATAAGCATGATTATGTGCATTGTATTATTATATGGCTATATTTGTATATTTATGTGCATGTATGTGATATATGGGTGAGATCACATTATTATGTGATTTTGTTTGAGTTTGAGCTATTCGGCATAAGACGATCCTAGGAAGCAAGTGAGCGGTTTTGTCATAATGGAGTTAATTACTGGGCTCGGGGTGAGCCTAGGGGTAATTTGGTGTTTAGTATATTATCGGGATTGAGCGGGTAATGTGATATGATTTGGTAATTATTTGAGGATATTGGGAATGACGGGAATTGGAGGACGTTAATTATGATTAACGGGGTAGGTGAAAATGATGAAATCGCCCTTGGGTGGCTTTGAGGGATTAGGATGGCCCTTGGGGCATTTTTGTCATTTAGGCTTATAGATATACTCAGCCAAGGAAAAACGTGGAAGGAACCACAGAAAACAGGGGCTTTCTTCTTCTCTCTCTCTCGATCATATTCTCTCTCTCTCTCTCTCTCTCTCGGTTTGGTGCTTGAGGCAAAATTAAGAGATTCAAGCTTAAGGTTTTGAGGCTTGAGGGTTTCGAAGTGTGTTACAGCAATTGAAGGGATTCAATCATATTTGAGGTAAGGATTCTAAGCTTAACCTTTGAGTTTTCCTCTGTTTTTTTAAGGTTATTTATAAGCTTGATAGGTTGATCCTGGAATTGGGTAATTGGTGGTGTTTTAAGTGTTATGAAGCTTGGGTTTTATTGTTGGTTATGTTGTGTTGGGGTTTGGTTTTGATATTGGGATTGTTTGGTTGAAGTTTTGGCTGAGTTAGGATTGAAGAAAATGCAGGGGAGCTGGGTTCGCGGGGTCAAGTCGCAACCATGTTCATGGATGTCGTGACTTGAGGATAACCTCAAAGCCTTCATTGGGCTATGTCTGGCAGGCACGCCGTGACCCTCAAGGGCAAGTTGCGGCCCGCCCTTGGCACCCAGACAGGGGGCCTGTCTATCTAGGAGGCGCGATGCAGCCCTTGGGGGTAGGTCGTGGCCTGTCTGTTCTTTTTGAGCCAAGCTTAGTTTTATTTGGTTTTAAGCGCGAGTTTTTGAACCTTAAGGCTCGGGATCGAATCTACTACCCATTTTGGTATGATTCGAGGTCCCGGGGGCTAGAACTTGGTCCAGGAATCTTTTATTTCTCATTTTATTAATGGGATTTCATATTTAGTTATGATTAGGTTACCGCTAAGGGCCTAAGGTCGAGATCGTCTCAAGGGCCATTCTTAACTTATTTTATGCTCGAGCCTGAGGTAAGAAAACTGCACCCATTATGTGACATACATGATTATTGTTGAAGCATTTTGATTGCTATATATTTGGATATTTGTTGCATTATGAATGCTTGAATGCGTTGCTTATCTGAGAAACACATTGGCTTATTAGTCAGAAATGGCAATGGTGTTAAGTGCTGGTTGTGAAGCTCTAACTTATCAGTCAGGATCGACAATAGTACTGAGCGCTGGTCGTATGGAATTCACTTATGAGTCATGAGCGGCAATAGCGCATTGAACGATGGTCGATATGATTAGATCTAATCAACATGAGCATTATATGCTCATCTGACCTATTGATCGAAGAAAACTAAAGCGCTTGGCTAGTCTATGGCTAGTTACTCAAAGCTAAGGCTAAAAGGCTTAGGTGACTTGCTGGTCACATGGATTAGGGTGCAGGACCCCAGGATGTCTTATTAATCATCTATTTAGGGCGCAAGACCCCAGGATTTCTTATTAGTCATCAATTCAGAGTGCAGGATCCCATGATGTCTTATTAGTCATCTATTCAGGGCGCAAGACCCTAGAATGACTTAATAGTCATTAATCCAGGGTGCAAGACCCTAAAACGACTTAACAAACATCATCTGATTAGGGTTGCAAGCCCCGGAATGATCATTTATTAATACTTGTATACACGCATTAATAAGTTTTCTTGTTGAGCCTTGGCTCACGGATGATATGTGGTGCAAGTAAAGGGAAAGAAAAGCTTACCCAGCCTTGAGTGGAGAGCTTAGGTGGCGACGTGTACATATGCGGCCGCTTGACTACCACAGTTGAGGTGTTTCTTAGGGAAATTAGGGTTTAACCCTATTTTTGCCACTTAGGTCAACGAGATTGTAACTTTTGAATTGTAATGACTATTATGGATTGTAAACAACTTTGTAAACACTTTTACGGGATCCCATGCATAGTTTAATGTTTTAAATAAAATATATCCATTCCTTTTGATCGAGATTTTAACCCTAGCCCATTAATAACACTTAAATGCATGTTTATAGCCTAATGACTCATTTAGTGAGTTAAGCACTATTTAAATTACACAGTGTGATGGTCCTGGCTAACCAGGGTGCTACAGTGTTGTTTCCTGAACCTTTCATAAACAGGTTCCCATTTATTCCCAGCCTCTGGCGACTGCTCAACTGTTGGCACCATCATAGGTGGTGCCTCTGGCAAGATGTTCCATGCAGGAACTTTTTTTTGTCTCAGGAGGCGGATTTCTTCTTCTCGCCTCAATACCCTGCCTTGCAAATCAACAAGCAACTGCTGCCAGTTCTCAAGAGTTGGCTGAGATGTAATGCCCTGGATAGCCAAGACCGCTACACTGTGTATTTATAAAGGTCCAGGACTTGCTAATCAAGTCTATTAGTTAAAAACATGTCACTGAAACCATTAATGTGCTAGGGTTAAGAGGTTTTGGTCTCAAAAGATACATTTCGTATAACTAAACATTTTTACACATGGGATCCCAAAAGGAATAGCGTTTAAAAGTCAATTTACAAAATTTCCAGAGTATAAACAACCACTAGCCACTCTAAGGGCAAAACAGATGTTTATGGTTCTCCTGTTCCTGTCTCCCCCTCAACCGTGGCGGTTGATCAGCTGATCATGTACATTCTGATCTCAAAGCTCTCCGAATCAGGGCTGATCAAGCTTGCCCTTGCCTTTACCTGCACCACGAAGCACCCGTGAGCCAAGGCCCAGCAAGAAAACATAACATTATATAACAAACAATGATAACAATTGAATAACCCTTTAAGCATGATCATACACTTAACATACCACATTAATCACATAGCACGTAGATACAACCAAAGATTCAACCAAACAACACTTAGCTATTCGGCATGACAAATCCACCAATCAATAATAACAATCAAATCACATGATAATCAGGATCGACTCCTTAGGTCGCACCCTCTGTTTACCCCACTGACTCCGGCCCACTTAAACCAAGCTCAGTGCATAATAAGCTGTCCTCAGCTACCAGTGGTCGAGTCGCGCCTTGTGCGTTAATGTAAACTCAGTACTCTTAGGCTGTTTTTTTATTATTTACATGGCATAATACCATCCTCTATAAGGCATACAAAACAGGGAACCCTTAGTCCCATTACAAATCCACAACCGGGTGCAGTTTTCTTACCTTTAGTTTCCAAGTGTACTGGTTACAAGAGATGCCTCTTGAGCACGATCCGACTCCCGAGCCCCTAGCTTATACCTAGTCACAACCAAGATAAGGGATATCATTAATAATTGTAAAAGGGCTTCTAGATTAGGTTCTAGTCTCCGGAACGTCGAATTTCACCAAACACGGTAGTAGAATCGATCCCGAGCATCCTAGGTTAAATTCCCATGCTTAAAATCCCAAAATCCCAAATTTCCTTAAGGGTCGCGGCTCAAGCTTCCCATGCCACGGCATGGCCCCAACCAGAGGCTCCTCCACGCCCAAAACCAGACACGAGCTGCAGCCTTACATAGCCCATGCCGCGACCCGCCCTCCTTCTCCAGCACACATCAGCTTCGGAGGGTTGCGGCTCACCAAGAACTATGCCACGGCCCGACCCCTTCGAACCCAGAAAAACCTCCATTTTTAACTCTCAAATCTCACTCAAAACTATCCAAAACCATCCCAATAATATACCACAATTATCACAAACATTCCTTCATGATTTCAGAAGCACAAGCCAGCAAAAACCTAAGCTAAAAACTCATCAAAACACCTTTTCAATTTCTGAAACTCACACACTCAAGAACACTAAAACCAGTCATAAAAACTTAAAATTCAAACACTAAATCATGAATTGGAGCTTACCTTCTTTGATGAACCAACTCTCTTAAAGATTTCTGAGCTAGCTCCCAAGTTCCAAGCTTCAATTCAATCCTTCAATATCAAAACCCATAAGACCTCAAAACTTAGCCACAAACACAGAATTTAACCACCATGCATAAAGCTTGTGACTTACCTTAATTCTTGATTGAATCCTCAGCTAATTCTTGAGCTAATCTCCTAGATTACAACTCCAATTCTCTGAATTCCAGCTTAATACCCTTGGTTTCCTCTAGTTTCATTGAGAGAGAAAGGGAGAGAGAGAGAAGGGTCAGTTTAGCCTCTTTGTTCCACCATTTTCTAAAGTTTCCTTAGTCTATCCTAAAGCAATTAAGTTAATCCCGAGGCTCGGGGTGCCGGAAACGTCTCCGAGGGTAAAATGGTAAAATTCCCCAGTATTCCCACCTAAGCTTCCTAACCTCAAATATATCTCCAATTATTTATTTCCATAACTCGATAACCTAAATAACCATTCAATACCTGAAACACCCCTTGACTTGCCCCAAGTCAAGTATTAAGCCACGTTGTGACTTTCTCACTAACTAGCTCCCTAGGATCGCCTCAAGTCGTATGCTACAGAATTACCCACATAATAATGTGGTCCTCACAATTATAGCATATAATCACATTTACATTCATATATCCATACAAGTATGCTTATCAGTGAACCATGCATTAAACTAATAAATTCACACATAAACAAATTATGCCCTCCTGGCAAACTAATCAAGGCCCTTAAGCCTTATTAGTGATTTTGGGTCGTACATGAGGGGTCTGACCCTGGTCATTATCCTGACCCTGTCTGTCATTCTGGCCCTGATCTTCCTGGCCAGCTAATGATTCAATCTGCCTTGCAAGCATACTTCCAAGCTTATACCTTGCTACAATAATTAGTTCCACTAATTAGGTAGTGATAACTAAACCTCTTGCCACCTCACGGTCAAAGATCAAGCATATAATCATTCACATTCAACAATCATGCTAATAATCACGTCGATTCATGTTCATATCCAAGTATGGTGCAAATAAGCACGTTCTGATATTCATAACTATTAACAATGCTATGAAACATTTTCTGGCATTCATAACCATATAACAATGTTAATAAAACATACATGTATCTATGACAACGCTAATGAGTGAATCCTGACCTACATGTCCATATAACAATGCTAATAAGCATTTCTTTTACATTCACAAGCAATATCAGTGCTAATAAGCACATCCTTTTATATCATGCAGTAGTCAAGGGTCAGGCCCTATCAATATATCTCATGCTATCTAATAAGGCATGCAGAAATAACATTCATATCATATTTAAGCAGTTAAGCCCATAACCACATAAATAGTTACCAAACCCTGAGTCGAGGTTGTCTTTAGTGTCGAGTGTACATGCCCAGCCTATCTTTAGGAACTCTTAACCTTGGCCAGCTCTGATACCAAGTTGTAACGCCCTGGTTAGCCAAGGCTGTTACACTACGTGTGTGTTTAAATAGTGCTCAACTCTCTAAACGAGTAATTAGGCTATAAACGTGCATCTAAATGTGATTAATGGTCCAGGGTTAAAAATTTGGGTTAAAAGGAATGGATATTTTATTTAAAACGTTAAACTGTCCATGTGATCCCATAATAAACGTTTATAAGTTGTTTACAGTTCCAAAATGGTCATTACAATCTGCCGACCTTGGTGGCAAAAATAGGGTTTAACCCCAGTTCCTATGAGAAACCTTGGCTGTGGTGGCCAAGCGGCCACATATGTACACGTCGTCACCTAAGCTCTCTAACTCATGGTTGGTCCAGCGTTCGTTTCCCTTTACCTGCACCACATAGCACCCGTGAGCCAAGGCCCAGCAAGAAAACTTAATACAAGTGCATGGACAATATATACAGATTCAAATGTATATCTAGCATGCCCAGCAGTAATAACCTACTCGTGCATGCATACAAGTACAAATAAACAATTATACAATCATTCTGGGGCCCGCAACCCTAGTTAGATGACCATAGAGTCAACCTGGGGCACTATGCCCTAGCTATGTGACCATAGAGTTACTCGGGGCCCTTTGCCCTAGCTCTGAGTAACTATCCATAGAGATAGCCAAGCGCTTTGTTTTCCAAGCAACCATAGGGTCGGTCAACATAATAGTACGTCCCTGATTGGGCCCTAGCCTTTCAACCAACGCGCAGTGCGCTATTGACTGTCTTGACTAATAAGTCAAGGATCTAATAGGTACCTGAATATCCTGCTATAGGTGCATATACAAATGCAAATACAGATAAGCATACATCAGATAATTCTAGTATGCACACAAGATAATCATATATTTCAGCCATGTTTCTTAACGAGGCTGAGCCCTAATTATCCAGACAATGTAAACAATTATCTAGACACAAAGCATTCAAGCATGCTTAATCAACAAGCATAAACATATCCTTAATCACACTCATTCTCAGGGGCCCGAGCCCTATTCATAGTTATAATCAACAATCGAGCCAAACCTTAATCACATATATCACCTATTAGGTGCAGTTTTCTTACATTTGGTCTGAGCACAAGTTATATATAAAAACGACCTTTGAGCACGATCCTGTCCCAAGCCCTAGATGTAACCTAGTCGCAACCATAAATTGTGTTTCAATGAGTTTAAGTTCCAAAATCAAATCCTAGGACCAATCTCGCGCTCTCGGGACCTCCAATCTCACCAAACAGGGTGGTGGAATCGTCCCCCGAGCCCTCAGACCAAAACCTCAAAAAGTACAAAAAATTTATGCCCTGAGAAAACAGCACGGCGCTACGACACCATCTACCAGGTGCTATGGCACCAAAGTCAAAAATGCCAACCTGACAACCCAACACATGCTATAGCGCCAAAGACAGAGACCCAATGGCGCTGTAGCGCCACATACTAGGTGTTGTAGAGCCAAAGACAGAGAATCCAATTTCTAGGTTTTTCTCTTCGTGTTCTCCAAGTCTCAAACCTCAAAAATCAATCCCAAACCTCAGCCAAACCCACAAAAAGACCAAAAAGAAACTATAATGCCTCCAACATAACTCAAAAACACAATAATCCAAAAAAAAATCACCACTAACACTCAAAATCACTACTTGAGTTTTTGAAACTCAAGAACACCAAGAACTTCAGCTGAAAATTAGAAAACTCAGAGGGAATTAAAGGTTGAAATCATACATTAATGGCTGAGATAACTTCCTAGCTTTACCCTAACAATTTCCTAGCTCAAAACCTTCAAAAATCCAAGATTTTCAATGAAAACTTTCAAGAGTTTGAGAGGAAGAGAACTCTATTTTGCTACTATATTGGCGTTTCCTTCAGCCAAGGGTTAGTGACAAAGTCACTAAATTAACCCCAAAATGACCCTTTTTCCCTTAAGCCTATAACTTGCTACCTAATGCCTTCAAGGGTATTTTGGTCTTTTACCATCATAAATCACCATTTCTTTAAATAAGTCTCAACTATCTCCAAATAAAATTATCATTACCCAAAATTCTTGGTAATGTGCTAAATTACCAAATTACCCCTAAGCTCGCCCCGAGCTCGGTTATGACCCGTTATAATTAAACTGCTACTTTGCTCGCTAAGATCGTCTCATGCCGAATATCTCAAATATATCCACATAATAATGTGGTCTCATCGTATATCACAAATATATAATCATATATTCAAATATACCCCTAATAGGTCAAAATTGCGAAAATGTCCTTCATATAAGAAACGGGCCCACATGCATGCAAATACAGTCATATAATAATATAATTCACATAATCATGCATATAATCACATAATAACACCATAAACCAATTATTGCCCTCCTGGCCCCCTAATAAAGGCACTAAGCCATATTAGCGAATTTAGGACATTACATAAACACTAACCGACCTACTGTGATCTTGACTTCCGTCAAGGAAGCTGACATTTCTCTCTAGCAGCTGCTGTTGTGGGGCTGGATTACAAGGTGGTTTATCCATGTGTGTCCTTATCTTGGTTGTTCATGACCTCGACATATAACTCCCTGATGGCTGGGGTTATCGACGTTCCTGATGTGTCCTCTGTGAGGCCTTATGTTCACCCCTATGCTCGGGTTGAGCTCGCTGGCTCTTGTCCCGACTTCCACTTCTAGCACTTCGTGAAGGCCTTTGAGGTGCCCTCTTCCCAACTCAGTTTTTGTTGGGTGCTTACAGAGGTACACCCCGTACTGGGGAAGGATGTCTAATTGGCGAGGGAGGATGCCTGATTGGTGAGGATGGCGGCCTCCTAATGTTCGGCCTGGCAGGCTTTGGGTTATTTCTAGCAGGTTCTAGGTTATCATTCCGAGCCACTTGAGGAGCTCGATTATTCCCAAGATTTGCAGGAGCATCCCCAGCCAGGTTTTTCTTTGCAGGGTTCTGAGATGACCACCTACGCCTGTTTTTTCCAGTATTTTCCCTAGGCCTCGGTTGAGTTGTTGGGCCCTCTGTTCGACCATCCTGGCAGCCGTACTCCCTCAAGGTCGCCCCTGGTCCTCCCTAGGGGTGCCTGGACTTCAGTAGCTCATCTTGGCATCTCTTCATTTAGCAGTGTAGCTTCGGCTAACTGTTCACACATCCTACGATTTATGTGGTCAACTGTAATGCCCTACTACTGATTTGGCAATAACCGTGTAACTAAACGTGATTAACGGTTTAGGGTAAAAAATTTGGTCAAAGGTAAAATCATTTCACTAAAACGTTTACTTTATATGGGATCCCAAAATACATTTAAAAAGGTTAATTACAATGGAAAAAGTTACAACCAATCGACCTACGCAGAAAAATAGAGTTGAACCCTAGTTCCTCTTTAAAACCTCAGTCGTGATGGTCGAGCAGCTACATATGTACACATTGTCACCTACGCTCTCCAACTCAAGGATGGTCCAGCTTTCTTTTCCCTTTACCTGCACCATATAGCACCCGTGAGCCAAGGCTCAGCAAGAAAACTTAAACATGCTCATAAGAATTTAATAACATATTACCAAATCATAATAAGCATGCCTAGTAGTAATAACCCTACTCATGCATGCATACCATTCATATTAATGACTACAGTGTCATATGGGCTAATAGCCCAAGATAAATGATCAATGAATCATACTGAGGGCCAATGCCCAAAATACATGATTACTGAGTCATATTGGGGCTCAACACCCTAATACATGATTAATAAGTCACACTGGGGCTCAGTGCCCTAGGATATGGGACTAATAAGTCACCCCAGGGCCTGTTGCCTTATCCTCTATATAACCAGCCTTGGAGCTGGCCCAGCGTACCTAGCACCTTAGTTTTCCACGACCAATAGGTCGGTCAAGTGTATGTCACACTCCTGATTAGGCATAACCATATCGACCAGCACTCAGTGTGCCATTGCCGCCATTGCCTTATAAGTCAATGCTTTTTGACCAGCGCTTAACGGTATTGTCGTCCTTGACTCATAAGTCAATTCTTTTCGACTAGTACTCAGCGTGTTAATGTCATCCTTGACTCATAAGTCAATGCTTTCAACTGGCACTCAGGGTGCTAATGTAGTTCTTGACTCAAAAGTCAAGTCTGGGGCCCAGCCCTAGGATATGGGACTAATAAGTCACCCCAGGGCCCGTTGCCCTATCCTTTGTATAACCAGCCTTGGAGCTGGCCCAGCGTATCTGGCGCCTTAGTTTTCCCGACTAATAGGTCGGACAAGCGTATGATGTGCTCCTGGTTAGCTTACCCAAAACGACCAGCGCTCAGCGCGCTATTGTCATCCTTAACTCATAAGTCAAGTCTTCCTCAATCAGATAATGTAGACAGACATATAGCATATACCAAATATCCATATACAAAGCATTAAACATGCTTAATCAATAATCACAAGCATAATAATAATAATCATGCACATTCCCAGACATTCATACCCTATTCATATTCTTGTTCAATAATTTGGGCCAAGCCATAATCACATGTATCACATACTGGGTGCAGCTTTCTTACCTTTGGTCCGAGCACAAGATATATATAAATGACCCTTGAGCACGATCCTGTCCCGAGCCCTAGTGGTAACCTAGTCACAACCATAAACAATAATCTCATAAGATTCAATCCTTAAAAATAAACTCCGAGACCACTCTTGTTTTCTCGGGAATTCCAATCCACCCAACGGGGTGGTGGAACCTCCCCCGAGCCCCCAAAGTCCTCCTAAGCCCTAAAAATGGGCTTTGCTAAAACAAGTATAGTGTTGGGGCGCCAAGGATAGCGCTGGGGCACCATCCAAGTAAAAATCCATCATTTGGCTTCCCTTAACTAGCGCTGGGGCACCAAGGATAGCTTTGGGATGCCATCCAAGTCAGAGAGCCACCATTTGGCTTACCTTGCCTAGCGCTGAGGCACCTAGGACAACGCTGGGGCGCCATCCCTACAACCGAGAATTCTCTTGTTTTTCCCCTGCGTTTTCCCCTAAATTCAGGCCATCAAAATCACATCGAAACACAACCCAAACTTAGAATTTAACCTCATAACCTCATCAATACACCAACCTCAACAAAACCCATGTTATCACTTGATCTATAACCCATAAAAACTCAAAAATCCATACTTGAGCTTTGAAGCTAAAAAACACCTTTAAACCCAAAATAACTTTGAATCAAAACAGGGTTTATGGCTTACCTCCATTGTGTAGTTCAAGCTTTAAGTTGTCCTTAACTTAAACCCAACTTCAAGCCTCCAAATCCCAGCCAACTCTCCTCAAAATTACAAGTACTTCAAGGCACACCAAAGGGGTGAGAAGAGTAACGAGAGAGAGAAAGGGAGAGGGTTGAATGATGCTCTATTTTTGTTTTGGGGTTTCCTTTTACTAAGGGAAAGAGTGACTAAGTCACTAAATTGGCTCAAAATGACCATATTGCTCCTTAGCCTAAGCCTTGCCCTCTTAAGCCCTCAAGGGTAAATTTGTCATTTGCCACTTATCTCATTAATCATAATTATCGCCTTATAATTCCTGTTAATTCTAATATCCTCAAATAATTACCAAATAATTTTTAATGTACCAAATTACCATTAGACTCACCCCGAGCCCGGTATTTGACCCCGTTATGACTAAACCGCTACTTTGCTCACTAAGATCGTCGTGTGCCGAATAATCCAAATATATCCACATAATGCTGTGGTCCCACACATATATCACATATATGACAAATATACCCATAACGGACCAAATTACGAAAATTTCCCTTTTAACCAGAAACGGGCCCACATGCATATTTAATACACCTAAACATGCATATCAAGTCATATTATAATATAACTCACATAATCATATAATGATACACATATATATCACATATACACATAATTTCCATAATTTTCCATCCTGGCCCCCTAATCAAGGCCCTAAGCCTTATTATGTAATTTGGGATGTTACATCAACTACTGGAACATATCTTTCGGGATTATAATAATCCTGCTCACTAGGTCTAGAACTTTAACCGAGTCGTTCTCTAGGAGACGATGAGGCGCTCTCCTCATCGGGACTCTGGCCCACCATTGGTTGTTTACTAGGCCTTCGAGGATGCTCCTTAGTTCGTGGAGTACGTTCCTCAGGGATTTGGGTTAGAGGTTGCCCACTTGTTCCAGGAATGTTCAGGGCAGCCATTGTTGCTAAGCGGGGAACTTTATGCTAAACTATAGGAAGAATTTCGTAATGCTCTCAATGAACACCAAACTGTTGACACCATTTTTCGTCAACTTAATTATGTAGAGCAATTAAACAATCAAATAGGAAGAAAATAAAGAGATTTTTTATGTGATTCAGCAGTTAAAATCTACCTACGTCCACAAGTCACTTTTATTAAAATTTGTGTTAAAGCTTCAAGAAAGAGCAATTTCATAGAATGTGTTTTACGTACCAAATTGTGCGTGAATCCAAATGACCAGATTCAGACTATTTATAGACCTCGTTACAAAAATATCTTCCCACAAGTTTAGGGAAGTTACAACATATATTCAAATCTAAATTCAAATGAATATTTGAATAGTAATAATAATACAACATAAATGCATTATTTAAATAAAGATCCCATAAAAATAGGGATTCCATACATGGTTTAACTTAATCCCAAAGAAATAGGGACTTCCTAACAACTTTTCTATATGTAGGTTTAATGCGTCTTTGAGCTTGAACAATGCTTCAACATGATTTCGAGATCACGTAATTTCGAGCTCACCATTCCAATTTTCGCCATCTCTTTACTCGACTAGTTCTTCGAACTCATCCTTTAGGAGGAGACATCTACCTTCGAGCCTGCAACTCATGCTTGAGTGTTGACGATGTGTCACTGGAACTTCGTGTTTATTTGTGCAAGTATAATGCCAATACTTGTTAACTTCGAGCTTACACTTTACGAACCTACATTTCGAGGTTGTTTATTTATTCTCAAAATTTAGGTGTTACGGTACCAAAGGATTCAGATTGTAGGGAACGAATTTAAATAGTTCGCAATAAACAAAGTTATATCGAATATTTGGATTATATATTGTAAGTTTTGTTCACTAGTATAATGAACATGTAATCTAGATACAGATTACTGATGTAGTAGGACATCTTAGTGGAGGTACTTTGTATAAAGTGGTTATACATGAACGAGACCCGATATGTTATTAATACTTAATAATATCGTTTACTTTATAAGTATTAATTTAACATATCAATAAGATGATTATATAAAAATTGATCTTAATCCTGAAGTTATTATGAGCACATGTTTATGTCATATGAGTTCTTTGATTCACTCGTTATGGTTTGTCAGAATGGTCAGGCTGAAAACTTTTGTTTTGGGAACTCATTGATATAGATGGTTGATGACATAATATACAGATATGAAATCTATACCTTCCCGAGAGGAGTTGAATAATAGTTCTCTTAAAGGTTGGCTTTTGGAACTTAAAGGTTATTAAGCTCAAATTCATAAATTAGTTTATGAATTAACATTCACTAGTAAAGTTAAGGTTAATGGTACTTAAGGAAACAAGGTATAATTAAAGAGGTTAAACGCTAATTAATTCCTACTTTAATTATGAACCATTAATAGATGATTTAATTGTATGTAGTGATTAAATCGATGGACACTTTTTTATATTTAAAATTACTCAATAAATAAATGTATATAATTACAAGAGTGCAGTCTCATATTTTTAGTGGAATAATATTGAGATTAATAAATTAAGGTTATTATATTTAAGAGTTTTAATTAATAATCTAAATTTATTGGAGCTTGAAATTATAGGTCCATAGGTCACTGAGATGGCTCTATCAACACTATTCAAGGTAAGAGTTGAAATTGGGAAGAATTAGGAAAATTGCATATTTGGAAGAAATTTGTTTTTCAGGGTCAAATATGTAAATGAGAAAAATTGATTAATTAATATATTAATTTTTTAAATTAATAAATTAAATAATATATTTTTCAAAAATAATTTTTTAAATAAAATGGTATTTTCGAAAAATAGCATTTAAATAATTAAGATAATTAATTTTGAATTAATTAGTTTTATTTATTTTAAAAATGTTAAAAGATATTTCTAATAATTCAATTTGGATTTGAATTTGAAATGATATTTATTCTTTATTAATTTGATAAGATAAGTTATCAGGTTTAGATAATTTTGAATAAATAATAATTAAAATAAAATAGTTAGAACACATACCTGAAATCAAGGATGTGTTACACGCCAACTACAGTGTATGCACTATAGTTTGTCTGTAATAAGGTCCAAGAATGGGTCTTGGATATTTATTTTATTTAATTAATTAATTAATAATTGATTTATAATTTGAATTTTGAATTAAAAATTTTAATTAATGCTTTTATGAATTTAACAGATGGAAATAGTTTCATAATACACTTAACAAAGATAATATTCTAGAGAGAAAATTCGAAGCTTTTCACAGAGAGAAAAATATAACGTATTATTTTTCTCAATCCCTGAAAACTCTCTCAGACCTAATATTCCAAGATCTCATGACTTGAGTACATCTTGTGAATCAGAAACTTTCCCACCATTACTCTACGTGCCCAAACACGTCTTGAGCTATAGAGATACATCTTGGAAGATCGTGGTCTGAGTACTCAACTGACTGCTTTTGATTGGATATTCGTTGGAGTTACTAAAAGATAGTAAGGATTCTTGATTGTTCTACAATTGGTAAATCCTTATATTTTTCTTTCTCTTTGATTAATGTTTTGCATATTAATGGATCTGTTATTTAAAGATTGTTTAAATAAATTTTTTGTTGAAATCTCTGGGCCAACCACCCCACGCTTTCTGCTGCGCACAGGGTGCTATTTAATTACTCATGTAGTGTAATTAAATAGTGAAATTATATAGTTAACATACTTATATGATGAAATTTAATAATAAAATCACTTATAGTGTAATTAGAAGGTCAAATTATTAATAAAATGACTTACATAATGTGATTAGATGATAAAATTACTCATGTAGAGTAATTAAATAGTGAAATTATATAGTTAACGTACTTATATAATAAAATAACTTATAGTGTAATAAAATTAGTGATTAAATTGGTATTTCATTCACTTAATAAAATGATAGATTAGGGTCTCTTAAGGTCTCTCATGTCTGACAGAGTCTCTCAAGGTCTGATAGTTTTTATCAAACTACATATAATAATAAATCACATATGACTTCATCCCATTATGCTAATGATAAAATCGAACATAGCAATAATTGGATACTCTCTTGCCTTTCGCATCAAATCACTCACACTCTCAACTATGTTAGTAGTTATAACTTTATATCGTTTACCACTAAAGTGTGCTCTAGTATATAACTTGACATCATCCTCAAGATACTTAGCTACACATGGATATGTTTCACGAATCTAGTCGAAGTGTTTATTAAAGTCTTCAATATGGTACGCTACTGTATCTTTCTTGTAAATTTAGTCAAAGTAGCACTTTTATAACAATGTTTAATATTTTTCCTTATGTGCCAATAACAAGCCCCATGAGAAGCCATAACATAAATGTGACACACTGAATGCTCGATACTTTGATGTCTATCAGAAATAAAATATAAGTCTGGGCTATCAGGTATCAATTCCTTCAACTTTTCCAAGACCAATGACCATGAAGCATTATTCTCACTATCAACCAAACCCCATGTAATGGGGTAGGTATGATATTCACTATCTTGTGTAGTTGCTACTAATAATACACTCTTATGCCTAGTTTTGATCTAAGTCGCGTCTATACCAACGAACTCACCACTCTCTCTAACAAGCTTTGTCTTCCCTTTACCAATATTCTATTTGACGTGCACATATAAAGAAATCACATCTTTATCTTTGTAGAATATCATAAGATCCTCAACATTAGAATCACTGCAAACCTGACTTGGTGACATCTTATAGAATGATTCACCAACCAACTTTCAATTTCATAAAAAAAATATATCAACGCCTATTTTTTCATAAACTTTATCAACTAATTGATGAAACTTGATACTCCTATCAACCAAGAAGCCCTTATTGCAACCAGTATCAAACAATTCTCAAATTTGAGTGTCTATAAACTTCCACTCACTATTATAGTCCATGCAAATAAATACGTAATACATACATGTCATAAAGTTCAATATTTGAACAATTATAAAATAAGCATACTTATCAATTAATGTATAATCATTTTAAAGTCAATTTAGTGCATTTTAAAATCTTACAAAAGATCCTAAAAGACCCCATGAATCAAATAGGGTCTCTCAGTTCAATTTAATCATAACTGAAAATTGTATTGAGAGACCTGAAGACCCTTTTGAGTCACACTGGGTCTCTCAGTGTAATTTGGTCATCACTGAAAATTGCACTGAGAGACCTTAAGATATTCTAAAGACCCTTTTTTGTCGCTATTTTCTGTTCGTCTTCAACCTCAAACAAAACCTATTTTCATCCTAAAATGTCATATTTTTTTGGCAATTTTTTTTAAATTTATGCTAAATATAGTTATATAATTATAAATAATAAATATCCAATCGTTAGACACAAGATTCAAGTACATTCCTAACATTTTTATATCCGAAATGAAGATGGTGAGTGAGTGATGAGAAGTTGAGGAGAGGTGCCTGCATAAGTCTTATGAGTGAGTGAAGAGAAGTTGAGGAGAGGTGCCTCCATAAGTCTTTCTCTCTCTCTAGGGTTTCTTTTTCTTTTATCTTTTCAATCTCTATTTCGTAATTGACTCTCCAATTAAAAAAACATTAAATTTTTACTTTGTTTGTATATTTATTTACATCATTTAAATATTATATTTTTAAACATTATTTATTCATTTAAATAAAACAAAAATACAAAAAACATTAATTAAGAACTCTTTAAAGGATAAAAAATAAAATTAAAAACAATAAAATATTAATTAATTTTTTTGAAGGAGCTCTATTCCCTTCTCTAGATTTAAAGAAGGGTAGGTAACTATTTGATACCCTGTGTTTTTGCAAAGTATCATTTTGGTACCCTCTGTTTTCAATAATGCTCATATGATACCCTGTATTTTAAAATCGTACATATTTGGTACCCTAAACTTAAATTTAATTAATAAAATTTTACTAATTTAATCAAACTTTTGTCAATTATGCACGTTACAAATTTAAATTTAATTACTTAATTACATATAACTGATGACAGTTTGATCATATTGACAAAACTTTATCTATCAAATCTGAGTCTAGGGTATCAAATATATATAATTTTAAAATAAAGATACCATATGAGCATTATTGAAAACAGAGGGTACCAAAATGATACTTTGTAAAAACATAGGTACCAAATGAGTAAATTCCCTTTAAAGAATGAATTGTAAATTTTAGAGAATCTTTAAAATGAAAATAGAATATGAAGCATTTTATATTCACCTATTTTAACATCTTTCTCTATTATTTTATAAAATTCTCTATTTTAAATCTATTGATGAGAGTGCTCTAAACAAAAACTAGAAACGCATCCACAAGCTTCTACCTAGGATACATATTATTCATCTTTTATTTTTCCTTGACTCTCCACTCGTTAAGTGTGACACATGCCTTTCCAGAGATTTTTGGTTAATTTTAGCGTTAGACCTAACGACCACAACAAAATAAGCTACTTAACTTGTACTGGCATCAAAATGTTTACATAACTATTGAAGTATTACAAAAACAACTACTTGATTAGTTTTTTCCTATTTGCAGTGAAATTCCTTATGTAGACATATATGTGATACTTAAATATTTAAGTAAAAAAAAATTGTGACGAAACTCCTCTTTAGTACATTAGTGCAATTGTCGGTCCCTAACCCACTGATTATTAATTGTGTTTCAGGGGCCACGTGGTCGTATTCCATAATGAGAATTATGCAACGAAACTCCTTAAGCAATTATTTTGTAGTACTTAGATAGCTATGTAAAAAATTTGATTGCAATAACACTTTTTATATATATATATATATATATATATATATATAAAGCCCAAAAACCTATAAGAATCCACATCTCAACAACAAGGCAATAACTTCTTTCACCCTTATAGTTTCTGCAACCTCCAGTTCGACTCTTCCTACTCTGCTGCAGGCGATAACTTCAATAAGGCTACCAGAATGTTTCGATTTTAGGTTATATAATTAATTTTGAATTGGTTATATTTTTTAAAATAGATTTATAATAATTTTAAATATTTAATAAATTATAAATTATATTTTTTCATTAATTTTTAAATATTCAATAAATTATAAATTTAGGTTTTTTAATTAACTTGAAATTATTTAGAGTTTTCAAAATTAATGTTTAATGATTCTTTAAAATTTTAATTTAATGAGGTATAGTCACATAGCGTTTACATATGTATCAATTTAGGTATGTACCTACCCCTACACCAAAATTTATTAGTCAAAAGTTTTAAATAAGTGTTACAAAAATAAAGGCAATTTGTGACGAAACTACACAAGTTTTTTTATTTTTTATCGTTAAATACCCAAATATTTTATTTGGCAAAACTACCCAAGGTTACAAAAACACAATTTCCTAGCTACCCACTTAACGCCGTTAACTACATAGAAGAAAAATTTGTGGCGAAACTACTTAATATTTTTTCTCTTTACGACAAAACTACCCAAAAAAATTTTGCACTAAAACTACCAATTTTAAATGTTTAGACAAAAAAAATTAAACAAAAAGAAAAAAAATTATTCATTATTTTTTAGAAAATTATGAATACAAGAGAAAAAAAAATGATTGAAATTAACACAAAAAGAAAGTAAAGAATATCAAAAAATTAAAAAAATTATACATTATTTTTAGAAAATTATGAAGACAAGATAAAAAAAAATTATTAAAATTAACACAAAAAAGAAAGTAAAGAATATCAAAAAATTAAAAAATTATTCATTATTTTTTTAAAAATTATGAAGACAAGATAAAAAAATGATTAAAATTAACACAAAAAAATTAATTTATTCATAAAAAAATTAAAAATATTATTCATTATTTTTTAGAAAATTATGAAGATAAGATAAAAAAAAATTATTAAAATTAAAATGAAGACAAGATTTCATATATTTTTTTCTTTTTGTTTAAATTTTTTTATGTCTAAACATTTGAAATATGTAATTTTTTTTTGTAAAAGAAAAAGCTTGGTAGTTCTGTTGAAAAAAAAAGTTTGGGTAGTTTTTCCGTAAAGAAAAAAAAGGTTAGGTAGTTTTACCACAAATTATCATTTTATGTAGTTAATAGTATAAAGTAGGTAGCTATGGAAACTATGTTTTTGTAACCTTGGGAAGTATTGCTGCAAAAAACAAAACTTGGATAGTTAACTGTAAAAAAATAAAAAAGATTGGGTAGTTTTGCTGCAAATTACCCCAAAAATAATTATGTAGTAGTTTTGTTGCAAATTTCTCTAACCTCTGGAACTCAATTAACGGCCAGAGATCGATGGCCACATCTGTTGTACCCTAAAAATAAGTGTGGATTCAATTACTCAGCCAGGGGTACAACTGGCAGATAAACACGTGGAAAAAGCAGGCGAGTAGAACATCTAACTAATGTTGATGTGAGCAGCTCGAGTTAGGACTTGGCAGTGTGACATGCAGATAACCTCCAGATCGCCTTTCAAGACAATAATCCAGTTTGAGACATGTTATGGCTAGGTCGCCTTCAGAATGCTCTGAACCTAATCTGAATTAAAGTTTGTTCACTCTTCAATCTCCTGCTCGATAAAGATGTTCAGCTCATGGAAACCAGGTCACGACGCACAGTGAAGGATCCCGAAAGACTTGGAGGCTCTTTATACGCTCATTAATGCATAGGCTATATTACATATTTATTGCCCTAGATAACAAGAGTAATTTTTATAGGCAATTGTATCCCTATGTAAATGAGAATTATCTTGATTAATTGTTTACCATATTTATGTACAGGGCTACCCAAACCTGTCCAGGAATATCCACTATAAATATCAAGGATAATGGACAGCAAAAGGGGATTGTTTTTGTAATACAGAAACTCTGCAAAAATTGTGAGAGAATAATAATATTATCGTGTGGACTAGGTGGATTTTAACCACTGAACCACGTAAAATTGTGAGTGTGAGAAGTTGTTCATACAATTCATTATGATGTAGAAAAGAGCACTAATATATTTGTTATTGGATTTCTTAATCTATTGTTGGCGAAAAATCATCTCAACAGTTTGATGCTTTCGTTGAGAGTCCATTAATGCTTAATCATTTACAAGTTTCATTCAACATTCATCATGATGGTCACTCGATCAATGCACGACAATGAAATGGAGCAACCTGGTGAGCAAGAGGCGCATCATATGGTCGTTACCATTGAAAAAGGCCCAGACGTTCAACAATGCCCTGGAAAGCAACAGGTGGGCCAAGACGATAATAGGAGTTCAGTGTCACTCCCACCAAATCCTAATCCAAGATATCTAATAGCCATCGAGATGGAGAATGCCCAACTAAGGAGCAATCTCGCTCAGGCTAACAAGCATATTGAGGAAGTCCTGGCTCGGTTACCCCCTCTAGCAACCGACGTCAATGTCAGAAAGAGGCAAAGTGGGTCCCATAGGTCCCACAGGAATAATCGACCCAATCCCAGTTGTTTTGTATGAACCGCAACTCCGAGCTCTGTACCTTCAAAGAGAAATCAGCAGAATGCTCAGCATGCTAACCATCACAAGAACCATTATCCCCATGTTAGTTTATCGGCCAAACCTGTGACCCCCAGCTCTGTGCTTTCCGCATAGATTCCAAGGAATGTTCACAACAACCCAATAGGGCGAGCTGAGACAAAACGCCCAACGAATCCACATTCGCCGCGATCAGACAACAGCCACAAAGGACTTGGGAGATCAAGGTAGAATCAAGATAGGTTAATTTAGTTTGACCTGATGGGAGGAGGATAGCCTCGCTGATAAGACACCCGCCATCACTGGTTAGACATCCAAAACCACCGCCTCCATAGAGAGACGCTCCGGTTTGTGGGGATAGCAGGAGAAATCTTCTCCTGTTAGTGGACATCTACGTCCCACGATCACACACTGACAATTCAGGTCCTCGATCTCAGCTGCGGGTCATTAGTTTCCCTAATGGAAGTTACGATACAGGGAGCCAGCGTGGAGGCAAGTCTGAAAGTGACCTGAGGAATCATTTGAGTTCCGCACAAAGTCTTTGTTCTATCCACATCCTGACCTGCGTGACCATCTGAATTCATAAAGGACGTATCCAACTCGTAATGATGATATGAGTTATACTCAGCATGGGGGAGGTCCGTCTATTGTGCACAACAATGGGAATGTCCCACCTAACCAAGCTCGACCTTGGAGGGAAAACAACCCATCTAACGCATACAATAGGATGGGGGCTGGCGAACAGCCCCCAGCTAACCTAGAGACCAAAGATCCAACCCTCGAGCGACTGGCCTTGATTGAGGAGGAGATGAAGAAGCTTTTATCTGGAAAAGGAATTGATAATTGTGATTCCGATGAGGAGTTCGAGCCTTTCGCCCCAAACATTGCAGCAGCTCTGTATCCTGTTGGCTTCAGAATGCCAACCATGCCTGCGTTTAATGGAAACTCATATCCATCCGACCACCTCTGGATGTTCAATACGCTGATGATGGCTCACAATGTGGGATTTGACCTAAGATGTATTTTGTTCCCCACAACTTTGATCGGACATGCAAGACAGTGGTTCAAAAATACAAAAGACATTCGATTAACTCATGTAAGAAGTTGTCTTCCAATTTTAAGAGAGTTTCGAGCTTTAAAGGAAACTTGCGTAGAGGATAACTCATTGTCCAACATAAAACAACAACTTTGTGAGTCCTTGAAAGCATATTTGAGCAGGTTCACCAATGTTGCAGCATGAGCTAGAGATGTTGATGATAGCTCCAAGCTCATGGAAATGAGGATGGGAATCATGGTAGGAGGAAATTTTTATGGTAGGAGCTCTAGCAAAAAAGGAGTTAAAAGTGTAGATGAGTTCCTGGGCTGGGCTCTGGAATGGATAAACATAGAGAAGGAGTGATCTATTGTTGCAGGAACCAACCAGGTCCCTATTCAAGCCGCTGGAACAGTAACAAATGTTGCAGTTACGGCTCAACCTATTACCCAGAATAACCAAGCGGGAAACAATAAGAGGAAAGGGAATGGTGAGGGCGACCAGAGTGGCACAAAGAAGAACAAGCCCGGGGAGAAATTCAAGCCCATCTATGCCACCTACACTGACCTGAGAAATACACGGGAACATATTTTCTTGGCAACTCTAATCGCCTTCCATGGAAGAAACCAGAGCCATTGAGACACCAGAGGGAAAAGAGATGTCCATCTAAGTTTTTTCAATATCACAATTACATCGGCCATAACACTGATGATTGACGATAGTTGAAGGATGAAATCGAAACTCTCATTCAAGCTGGACCGTTAGCCCAGTATGCCCAAAACCGAATCGCTCCCAATCAATCAACTGGGCGAAATTCTCGTCCAGCTCCAGAAACTCCGACTGGTCAACCTAGGGCTCAGATAGATCAGGGAAACCAAGTTGACCCTCCTCCAATAGTAGGAGGAGATATAACCACTATTACCGGAGGACCTCATTTGGCGAGCATGAGTAGTGAGGCCCAAAAGAGGTATATACAGAAGTTGAAAACTCACAACGGCACTAAATTTATCCCGAAGAAACGGTTATCAAAACAACAGCGATTGGAAAAACAATGAATCATTTTCACGAAAGAGGATGCTAGCCACGTTCAGCTCCCACATAATGGCCCGTTGGTGATAACTGTTCAGCATACAGAGTATATTGGTTGATAATGGGAGCTCAGTAAATGTGCTATTCAGGTTCACCCTAGAAAATATGGGATTATCAGTAACCGATCTTAAGGCGACCTCAATGACATTGTACGGATTCTCAGGTGAAGGAATAACAGCCATAGGGACAATCGGACTGGTGATTACGCTAGGGGATGATGCACAAGTTGTTTCCAAAATACTCGAGTTCGTCGTAATTGATTGTCCGGCTGCATATAATGCAATTTTGGGATGACCGTTGATGATTTTTGAGGCCATCACCTCGATTTGACACCTGTCGATGAAGCTTCCCTCAACTTCAAGTATATGTAACATGAGAGGAGATCAACTCGCTACCAGAGAATGCTACAACATTTCCATGAAGGGAAAATCACAACTCAGACAGCAGGTGTAACACCCTAATTTCTCATAGAATATCGAGAACACCCATTGAATCATAATTCATAAATATTGCTCTTTATTGAATTAAAAACTTGAAAATAATGACATGGATCCATGGCTTTACAAAAATAAAACAATTGTTTTTAACATAAAAATGAGCAACATTTAAATAAAAATTTTAAAATAACATGCTTTTATAAAAATAAGCCCGTTTGATCTTCCTCGACTATATGGTCTAAAATAACAACATCATAAGGAGTGAGCTTCTAAGCCCAGTAAGGAAAATACAAACAAAAGTTAGTCATATAATCATATAATCAAACATATCCTAAATTTCACAAAAGTCATACCAAAACTTATTTATACTAATCACACAACAATAAGTCCTAGGTCATATCTTAACCTAAATCACATCATACTCATAAATCATAAATCATACTCTAAGTCATAAATCATAAATCATAGGTCATAAGTCATAAGTCATAGATCATAGGTCATAAGTCATACTCATAATCATAATTATAACTATAGGTCATAATAACAAGTCAGATATAATAAAAAGATAAGTGTTTATATAGGGGTGGCAATTAAGCCCCGGACAGAAGTCTGTCATACACCGGACTTCACTTAGGTTCGTCATACAGTTTTTGGCAACTGAGCCTATCAGACATAGTCCGTCATACATCATTGGACACCTTAGGTCCAGACACACTTACTCATTTATTGTACCTGAAATGTTAGGTCATACAAACATAAACTATATCATAAGCTACATAAACTAAGTCATAATACTAAACTACCTAATTTTCCTTACCAAAAACCAAAATATTAGAGACAAGTTGTAACGCCCCAACCCCAGGGACCATTACGATGTGCCTTGTAAACAGTGCTAAACTCGCTAATCGAGTCATTTGGCCAAAAACATGTAACTAAGTATGATTAGCGGTTTAGGGATTAAAAACTTTGGATAAGATGTAACGTTTCAATAGAACGTTTAACATATATTCTGGGATCCCAAAAGTATAATTTTAGAGTCTATTATAGAAAGATATTTACAACAGGCCGTTCTATGCGGCAAAACAGGGTTTAACCCTAGTTCCACTTTAAACCTTGGCCGTGGTGGACGAGCAACTGCATATGAGCACGTCATCACCTAAGCTCTCCAACTCAAGGATGGTTCAGCTTCCTTTTGTCTTTACCTGCACCACATAGCACCCGTGAGCCGAAGCCCAACAAGAAAACACAATATAACATGATGTAATATCAACAATGATCATAATAATCATCCAGGACTCTCAGTCCCAATATAAATAGGTGACAGTAGCAACAGTCACAAAAGTGGGTACAGCCCCCCTCTAGCCATGGGACGTTAGGGTCACCCGGGCTTAATTGATAAGAGAACCTTTCATAAGTTTGATCAGGATAGGTGTATGGTGGACAGTCACCAACATAACCTTTCCCCACGACCATAGAGTCATAACCTTGGAACAGCGTTCCCTAGCCATGTGACAAACAGTCACCGGGGTCATATGCCCTGGCTCTGAATGACTGGTCCTAGACCAGGCAAGTGCTTATAAGTTCATCGACCTTAGGGTTGGTCCAGCGTTAATACCCCATATGAGTCATTCTTGCTGATATCGATTAGATCTAATTTTCATTTGGCCCGGCGTTCATAACGCTCTTCCATTTCTGACTCTTGGGTCAGTGAAACACGACCAATGCTCAACCCATTGTGAACTTGACTAGTAAATCACAGCTTCACAGATGGATCCAACACCATTGCCGATTCTGGCTAATAAGTCAGTGCCACACACAAGTAAGTCATGCCACCAAACATATATCACATATCCAATATCCATAACAAGGTATTCAGCATGTTTACCTAACATGTACTAGTACAATTAGGACTATGCACGAACACAGAGGCTCAAGCTCTGAACAATATCATACTCAATATGTAAATCATGTCCTAATCACATGTTTCTCGTGCATCATATGCATAACACTTAACAGTCCAACATGCACCAATAATAGCCATGCATGTCATATTTAATAATCAACCAACATGCATCAAGAATAGCCATGCATGTCACATACCCACAGGGTGCAGTTTTCTTACCTCAGATTCGAGCTAGAATGAACAAAAGAACGACCCTTGAGAACGATAAACTTTTATTCCTTTAGCAGTCACCTAGTCATAACCAAACATATAGGATACCATTAATAAAAATGACCAACATAGGTTCCCAAATCAACATCTAGCCTCTGGGACATCAAACACTACTCAACCGGGTAATAGGTTCGACCCCGAGGCCTAAGGCTTGAATCCCCAAGCTAAAAAACACATTTCTGACCAAAAAGCCACTAAGGGTGGCGGCCCTCCCTAGCTGCGCTGCGGCGCGCCCCTCAAACAGAGGCGGCCCTCTCTGTCAGAAACCATGGGCAGCGACGCACCACAGCCATGCCGCGGCTCATTACCCTGTTCAGCCAAAAATTCAACACGCACCAGCTCGACTTCCCCTGCATTTTCCCTTGGAACCAAACCTTCAAACCAGCTCCAAAACTCCTCCAAACACTCAATTCAACCTCTAAAAATCACCTATATCAAACCCTCACCAAAACCCAAGTCAAACATCAACCCAACTCCCATTAATTCCAACTAACCACCAAGAAACCATAAACTGAAATCTTAAACTAAAACAGAGTAAAAACCAGAAACTTATGGCTGAACTCACCTCAAACTTGATTTTGAATCCCCTTTAATGGCTGAATCAAGTTCCTAAGCTCCCACCTTTGATCTCCTAGCTTGATACCTCAATTTGGGCTCTCAAAATTCAAAGAAAGATTAAGGAGAAAACTTGTACGAGAGAGAAAGGAGAAGATGAGGATTAGGTTCTGTTTTTAACCATTCCACAGCCTTCTAAATCTCAAAGGCTGATACAAATCCTTAAGGTCAAAAGACCATAATGCCCCTAGGCCAATTAAATCCCTCTAAAGACTTCTGAGGGCAAAACCGTCCTTTCCCGCCTATCATGTTAATTATAATTAACACTCTCCAATTCCCATTATTCACAACATTCTCAAATGCCAATAAATCATATCCCATTACCCTTTAATTCCCGATAATGTTCTAATCATCAAAATGACCCCGAGACTCACCCCGAGCCCCGAACTTAAGCCTGTTATGACTAGACTGAACACTTACATCACATGATCGTCTCATGCCAAATAGCTCGAACCAATCCACCTTATAATGTGGCTACATTAATTAATCACAACCATGCACCCAAAATACAAAATTACGCCCACAGCGGCCAAATTACCAAATTACCCTTGTAATAGTAAATACTCCCGTATGCATGCATTTACCACCATATAATAACATAATTCACACGAACATGCATATGATCATTAAATAGCATCATAATTCAATTATGGCCCTCCCGGCCTCCTAATCAAGGTCCTAACCCTTATTAGGAAATTCGGGACATTACAACTATCCCCTCCTTACAGAAATTTCGTCCTCGAAATTTTCTCAACAGATCGGAACCAGAATCCCACTCACTTGACATAAATTTTCAATTCTTCGGGTCGCTTCCTCGACCTCACCATCTCTATAGCCTTACCTTAACCCAAGGTACATTCTGTTTGATAGAACCTCATTACTTATATCACAATCTGAACTGGCTATTCCTTACCGGAATACTTAATCTTAACCTTCAGATTCTCATAACTCAACTTATAAATTCCTTTAACCCATGTCCACTGCATGGAAGTACATAACTCACTGTATACAACTGCCAGTACCAAAAGTAAAACTGATTCAGAGTCAACTCGTTCAGACCCAATCAGGATCCAACTGCCAGAATAACCAAGGCTTAACTTGTCTTAATTTCCTCACCCTTTTCCCATGGTGATACATTGAAGAAGATATATTCTCCTACTTGGAACTCTGCATTCCTACTCTTCAATTCAATAAAACTTTTCCATTTATTCTGGGAAATAAGCGACCAAGCTTCAATTTTTCAGCAATCTCATTAATCCCCTGAACCACCTCAAGATCCAGATATACATTATCGCATTCATCTTATAAGATGTTCCTCCAATAATAATCGGATAACCCTCTCTCTCTGATTTGCCATCAGTCTGAGAGTAATAAACTGTACTGAGTGTTATCTCTGTTCTCATTGCCTTCCAACCCTTCCAAAACTTGGAAGTCACAATAAAGTCTTCATCTAATAAGATAGACCTTGGGTTCACGAAGGCACTCTATCCTTCTCTCAAAGAGACTCGAATACTGATCAGCCGTACTATTTGCTTATCCTTGCTGATATAATAAACTCATGTGGACTGCTGATCCACAATAACCTAATGCCAATTATACTGATCCATCAGCCTGGGAATCCCACCGCGAAACTCATCGCGATGCCCTCTTATTCCCACTATGAAATACCCAAAGGCTGTAATGGCCTTGCTGTTTCCTGATATTCTGTCTTGACCTGTTAACAGGTTAAGAACTTTACACTTATCTCATTACTTCCCTCTTCATCTCAGGCCATCACTATAAAGCTTTCATATCCTATTACCTTTCCACGATGCCTGAATGAACCGAATAAAAGAATAACATGAGATTCATCCAGAATCTCCCAGCTAATCTCAATGTCTATCGGACTCCAAACCCGATCTCTTATCACAGTAAATCCATATCTGTCACTGTACAATTCCTAGCTAATCCAGCTATAGTTTCCACTCAATCTTTTCCTTTCTGTGGCTCACTTAACCATTTTTCCTTTTTATCTTTCTTGAGATAATGATCTCAACAATAAACTGGCCACCTGGCCCACCAGAAACTCTACTCCAGTTCTGGTCAGATTCTTTAATCAACATGTTGCGTAGGCAATCACTTTTCTTTATTACCGGGATGTCATAACAATCCACTAACTGATCCTGGTCTATAAAAGACCCATAACACTTTCCCAAGGCACTTGAAATATCTTTACCACCCATGGACACTCCTGTCCCCAAGGCACTCTTCATCCTTGGAAATTCTCTGCAGAGAAAATACCACAATATCATCGTCCAAGACGATCACAAATCCCATTCAAATATACCTTTGAATGCTCTATTCATCTGATTCATAAATACTTGGCGTCAAACCAATTCTCAAGACATATACAGCATTCTCAGTGCTCCAAATTGATACTAACACAATCCTTTATATAACTTCCTCTCTCTGATCTCTAACTGGTCCTAACCAGATCCAAGATCAACCTTAAAGAATTCCATCCTACTCCACAACTAAACTATTAATTCTTATAACTCTGCTGAGCCACTCAAGACAGTGTTTACATCTGATTCCATCTCTGGCACTAAACCAATCACCATTCTAATCTTCTCTTATAACAAGAAGCCCTGACAAACCATCTGGTAACACATTCAGAACACACAGACTAATCCAATCTGTCCTGATCTCACTGATACGATCCAAGTGATATCCATCACACTAGCTAAGAGTTCCATGCATCTCCCTGCACAAAACTCTAGCTCTCACTACAGGTATCATGAACATACCAAATCCATGCATAGTGCCAATTGTCACAAGGCCTTCCACTCTCAAGCCCAAGAATTACTACATTTTTCCTTGCCATTCAAGACTACTCTCTAATTACTTACCCAATCCAAACCCTGGATCAAACCAAAGCCAGTCATAACCAGCTTTATCGGAATCACTGATGAGTCCTTTCCATAACCCAACTCATCTCTTAAGTTGCCAATACCATGTTACATTCTCATCACAACATAACCATGTGATCTATATATACCATATTTATACCCTTCTCTGTATATACCAACAAAAGAATAGCATAGCACCAAATCCAAACGACATAACTCAAAACTCAGGACTAGAAAATTGACCTGTCACCCCCGAGGAACTAGTCTCGGTCTCTGACTGCTCTAGAATAAACACTTAAGTTGGAATCGAGCTGTCTATCCTCCTTTGCTCAAGCTCTCTTAGCCTTGGGCAATCCTTTTTGAAATGTCCAACCATGCCACAAGCAAAACATGACCTCGCTCGGCATTCTCCCACATGACGCCTCCTGCACCGTGCGCATATTGGATGAGTCTTCCAGCTTTTCTTCTTCCTTACTCCAATAAGTGGAGATACCACTATCTGAGCTCCATGCTCCCTAGCACTCTGCTGCACAACCTGAAGTCCTGCGCTCTCAACAGCAAGAGCCTTCCCTACCACCTGAACATAGGTAAAGACTTCATGCACTGGGGCAACTCTAATGCCCTGAGCTATTCCAGGATTCAACCCCTGAATAAACTTTTCCTTCCGAGCTATATCTGTGGGTACCATGTCACAAGCAAACTTGGCCAACCCATCAAATTCAGTAACATACTCGGTCACTGATGCATTACCCTGAACAAGATTCAGAAACTCATTCATCTTAACAGTCTTAGCTGCATCACAATAATACTTCTCATTGAACAGCTGCCTAAATTCTTTCCAGTCCATCACAGCTGTGTCTCGTGTCTGGAATACTACCTCCCACCACGTCCAGGCATCATCCCACAGTACATATGTTGCACAGATCACCCTATCGTGACCCACTAGTCCCATACTATCAAGAATGGAACTGATCATGCCCATCCATTGTTCAGCTCTAAATGGATCCATGCCTCCCTCGAAGACTGGAGGATAAAACTTCAGGAATCTTCCACATAGAAATTCCCATCTACTCTCAACCCTAGGCTGAGCTAAGGCTGATGCCACCCCTGGCATAGCAAAGGAAGAGGCACTCCCCAACAGACTCCGCTGTTGCTTCAGATACCTGATCTCTTCCTCCTGCCTCTGCAATCTTAATTACAAATCTGTAAATGTCTGCTGAACATTCATAGGTGCAGACGAAGAACTGATACCCTGGCTGTAACTCCCAGCCCTTGTATAACTATCACCAGGCCTCATTATCTGCCCTGAATATAAACCTGCTGTTTTAAATCTGCAGTCAATAACTTGTCCATTAATCACAATTAGCATATCAAGGGCTTTCCCCCACGGGATAAATCTTACCACACCACAATCATAAACCACTTGCAGTGCTACAAACATGCCCATGGCATTCATACATCTCATAATCCCTGCTCTTCCAATACTCACACCATGCCCCAACTCAAGCATGCAATATCACAATTATATATTCATGGAGCAGGCAATCATATGATCATAATCATATATAAATTCACAGAGCATATAATCATATAGTCAAGAGCCAGGCTCTATTAGAATCTCATGCTCCTTAATACAATGTGCAGGTAAAGCATTTACATTTCATTTAAGCAACTATGCACATAACTACAGAAATAGTTACCATTCCATGAGTGAAGCTATCTTCAGTGATGAGTGTACATGCCCAGCTTGTCTTCAGGAACCATAAACCTTGGCTCACTCTAATACCAAGTTGTAACGCCCCAACCCCAGGGACCGTTACGGTGTGCCTTGTAAACAGTGCTAAACTCGCTAATCGAGTCATTTGGCCAAAAACGTGTAACTAAGTATGATTAGCGGTTTAGGGATTAAAAAATTTGGATAAGATGTAACGTTTCAATAGAACGTTTAACATATATTCTGGGATCCCAAAAGTATAATTTTAGAGTCTATTACAGAAAGATATTTACAACAGGCCGTTCTATGCGGCAAAACAGGGTTTAACCCTAGTTCCACTTTAAACCTCAGCCGTGGTGGATGAGCAGCTGCATATGTACACGTCATCACCTAAGCTCTCCAACTCAAGGATGGTTCAGCTTCCTTTTGCCTTTACCTGCACCACATAGCACCCGTGAGCCGAAGCCCAGCAAGAAAACACAATATAACGTGATGTAATATCAACAATGATCATAATAATCATCCAGGACTCTCAGTCCCAATATAAATAGGTGACAGTAGCAGCAGTCACAAAAGTGGGTACAGCCCCCCTCTAGCCATGGGACGTTAGGGTCACCCGAGCTTAATTGATAAGAGAACCTTTCATAAGTTTGATCAGGATAGGTGTATGGTGGATAGTCACCAACATAACCTTTCCCCATGACCATAGAGTCATAACCTTGGAATAGCGTTCCCTAGCCATATGACAAAAATTCACCGGGGTCATATGCCCTGGCTCTGAATGACTGGTCCTAGACCAGGCAAGCGCTTATAAGTTCATCGACCTTAGGGTCGATCCAGCGTTAATTCCCCATATGAGTCATTCTTGCTGATATCGATTAGATCTAATCTTCATTTGGCTTGGCGTTCATAACGCTCTGCCATTTCTGACTCTTGGGTCAGTGAAACACGACCAATGCTCAACCCATTGTGAACTTGACTAATAAATCACAGCTTCACAGATGGACCCAACACCATTGCCGATTCTGACTAATAAGTCAGTGCCACACACAAGTAAGCCATGCCACCAAACATATATCACATATCCAATATCCATAACAAGGTATTCAGCATGTTTACCTAACATGTACTAGTACAATTAGGACTATGCACGAACACAGAGGCTCAAGCTCTGAACAATATCATACTCAATATGTAAACCATGTCCTAATCACATGTTTCTCATGCATCATATGCATAACACTTAACAGTCCAACATGCACCAATAATAGCCATGTGTTATCCAAAAAACTGGCATAGATGACATGGCAAGTGATTCCTGGACACGTGGCTGACATTTGGAGGAACTCTGCTAGGATATCGACCAGAAGGCACATTGTAAGCAATAGGCGTCCCCGTCTTTCCTGCGACCAGTCTGGTCGATGGTTCCGCATACAACATGATGTTCCTATCAAGATCTTTGTAAATCCCAAAATTAACTCCCACAATCTCCTGAGTATCCGATTATTTAGGAGAGAATATCTGTAACAAATTCATGTAAACTCCCTTGAGCCTATAAATAGAGAAAGATAGCTCAAGGAAGGGACTTTGGACTTTGGAATTATTTGAGACTAGAGTAATTCTATCTGAAATATTGTATTGTTCTTCAGAGGTTAGTGAAACTCATTGAACCCTAGTTCTTTGATCACTCCTTTGATTCTCACATCAATAACAATCTAAGTGGACGTAGGTTATTACCAGATCCTAGGGCCGAACCACTATAAAATATCGTGTTCTTATTATTTTTGTCATTACGTTCTTTTCAACGCATTCATTCACATCAAGCATATTCTGACTCCGTGTCAGTTGACCAAAATCAGAGGTCAACATTCTGGTGCTTTCATTGAGAGCTTGATCTGTCACCGTTGAAAAAATCAATGGCAAAAACTACAAGGAAAACTGGACAGGCGGCCGCCGCTGCACCGTCAAACCCTCCTCCTCCTCCTCTTCCTGCAAGCGTGGCTGAGGATGAGCCACATTTGGACTTTAAGGAGGAAGAAATGGATGACGCGACGCTGAAAAGTACTCTAGGGGCGTTGCATGAAGAGCTGGCCAATCTGAGGGCCAGTCAGGAAAGTGCTGCCGAAATCATGGCGCGGCAGCAGCAGGAGATTGAGCAGCAGCGCGCAGAGTTAAGCGAGAGGCAGGCGGAGATGGACCGTTGCCAGAGCGAAGCCATGGCAGCTCTCGAGGCAGCCTTACAATTGGCTAGGAATCAGGCTGCACCTGCCTCGCAGCCTGACATCCTACAAATGGGCCACCCCAAAGGGGTCCTAATCCTTGCCCACCAATCCAGCCCTCGAGTCCACAAAGGCCCGAGCAGCCTCAGGTGCCCCATGACGATGTCCCGATGGACCCTGAGGCACAGCCTCCATCCCAAGCTGGTCGCGGCAATCCCCCGCAATAGAGGCAGAATAGGACAGAGCATCAGCCTCGCAGTCCTAGACGCCATATGGGTGATGAGCCAAACCTACCGAACAGAGGTCAGTACCCTCCTGGTAACAGGAGGAACTCAGAGTTAGGCTCTGCGATCCGGGGTCCCCCACGGCATGATAATGCACGGGGACACAACGACCAGCGCAGACCACCCTCTAACGCTCGGGACATTTCAGCCAGGGATGGAAATCGAGGGAACAGTCGATCCCACCATATCCAATCGAGGTTCAGAGATGGCCATGGGTATAATGAGGCCTACTCAGGCAAGGGAAATGCTGGTCGGAGGAATGAAGTAAGAGGTAGAGGCAGGAGCCAGATACCTCAAGATGACCAACCCAATAGACGGGATGCTGGGGGGTAGCCCAGGCAAAATAATGTCTTCAACCGGCTCAGGGGTAGCGAGCAGTGGAGAAGAGATGAAGATTTGAGAGACATACTCAACGATCGCTGCGAACGGCATGGCGAGAACGTCCCCCCAGCAACAGAGGCCACAGCGATTCCTGTCACTGTACAGGCCCAGATAGATGCCCTCAACCAGGCAGTGCAACAGCTGGTCGACCACAATAGGAGAAAAGGCACTCCTTTCGTCCAAATGATAGCTATGGTAGAAACTCCAAGCAAGTTCAAAATGCCTACGCTTCCAAACTTTGACGAGTACGGAGACCCAGTATCTCATGTCAATAAGTTTGAGATACAAATGGACATTTAGAAAGTGTACGAAGACGCTCGGCGTAGGATCTTCCCTGCAACACTTTCTGAGGCCGCGCAGGAGTGGTTTTTTAAGCTCCCTCCCGCAAGCATAGTTTCCTGGGAAATGTTCGTAAGGGAGTTTTACGGACAATTCTATGCAGGTCGTGTGCATCCGACCGAAGCAAACCAGCTGGTTGAAATTCGCCAGCAGGATGGAGAGTTGCTGAAGGATTACATCCAGCGTTTTATGCGAGCAGCAACTGGAGCAAAAACAGTGGGGGACGAAGGCAAAATGATGGCCATAACCGCAGGAGTTAAACGTCGCTCCCCCCTCTGGAAGAGCCTCCGCAAGGATGGAGTTAGAACTACCCAGGAATTCTTGGACCGGGCTGATCGTTACATCAAGCTCGAGGAAGCCATTGCCGATGATGGAAAGCCCTCAGGCAAGGATAAGAAAGCAGCTGAGCCCGCCAAAGCCGCCAATGGGTCCAAACCTAACGACAACGGAAAAGGCAACGGGAACGGCAATGGCAAGAATGGTGGAAAACGGCCGCACAATGAGCCTTCCACCTCCGACAATAAACGAGCCAAGGGTAACCGTTATGAACCTCGATTCACTAACTACACTGCCCTCGTTGAGTCTCGGGGAGAGGTTTATCAGGCCACAAGTTCTAGTGTGCCTTATAAGAAACCTGGCCCCATTCGAAAGGATATTTCGAAGAGAGACACTACCAAGTTCTTTCGTTATCATAATGACTACGGACATGACACCAACGAATGCAACCAGATGAAAGACGAAATCGAGTCCTTATTAGACAAGGACACTTGAGAAGATACGTACGGGCCTCGGGAAATTCCCAACGAGAAGCTCTAGGTAGCAACGAGCAGGCGCCCACGCGCCAACGCTCGCCACCCTTAGAGCCTGCCCCCGTGACTGGCACATTATTGACCATTTGTGGAGGCCCGCACCTCGCGGGAAATAGCGGAAAGGCCAGGGAACGATATGCTCGGACCTTGCGCCATGACCGGGACATCGAGATGATGACTGTGGAGGACCGCGCGCAAAAAAAGGCTCGATCAGAAGAGGGCGAAATAACCTTCTCTGATGGCGATGCCCAACACGTCTGATTCCCACATTCCGATCCGCTGGTCGTGGATATCCAAATGGCCAACATGATGGTAAAGAGAGTGCTGGTCGATACAGGAAGTTCGGTGAATATCCTGTATAAGTCTTCACTGGAACGCATGAAGTTGTCCGTTAAGGACCTGGAGCCCTGCAACCAAACGATATACGGCTTCTCTGGTGAAGGACTCGCCCCTGCCGGATTGATCAGACTACCGATGACGACAGGTACTGTTGACGGTGAAATCTCGTCAACAAAATTACATCAGAAAACTCAAAGGTAAGTCAGGTGATGTTTATATAAGAACTGAGAATAAACTTTAAGGAAAAGTAAACACAGATAAATGATGGAGCAGGTCTTGGTATATTTCTTAATAGCCTCTGCTTACAATGAATTTTCCAACCCCTCATTCTGAGGGGTCAAGCCATTTTTATAGCTGGGCTCTAATGGCCCCTTATACATGGTGGTCCCTTGGGACAAAATAGTACATAAGTACACTGCCAGGGTAATAGCATAGGTGGTAGTGGTATGGGAAGAGTGGTGGAGCAGAAGATCATAGTGTCAGCCTGGTACATAGTCAGAGGCATGCATATAGTGCCTCCACTCTCTGTACAAATCTGTACCTCCACTACCTGTGTGATACAGGTGTCAGGGTCATGCTTCTGTCCTCCTCATAGTTGTACGTCATGCACCCATACACGTATGGGTACTATGTACCCGATGGTTATTCTCGCCTCTCCAAGGCATGTATCTACTCAAGGCTATTCCACGTCCTACTAAGTGTAGGGAAGCTAGTGTGTTGACATGAATGATATACGCAGTCATCTATTCCACTATTGGCTCTATACCTAATAGTTATTGGGTCTCTCCTATTGCTCTTCATCTCATGTGACTCATAGGGAGAGTGGTGCCCCGTTGGTGGCACTTACCTCAGGAAGAGAGGTAAGGCCTCTTCAACGAGGCCTGCTGCGTGTGTGATGAAGCATGACGCCTACAAATGGGATGAGGGTCTCTTCTTGTGAAACCATCACTTTGCAGCCCCCACACTACGAGGCCCCTGGTATATGGTCGAAGGGTGTTTAGTGGAGGCTATGTCTCTTGAGGCCTTTGACGTGGCCGGTACGCAAGGTGAGGCACACGAGGCCACTAGGTATACATGGCCCTTAGGGGCGAGGCCCTTGGGGGCGTGGCTCCTTTGACGCGTGCCCCCATTCGCATGGCCACCTGATGCTGCAAGCGTGGCTGCACGAGGCCGAGGGCCTGCTGGGGCGCGAGGCCACCTGGTGTGCAGGCGTGGCTGCACGAGGTCGAGGGCCTGCTGGGGCGCGAGGCCACCTGGTGTGTGGGCGTGGCTGCATGAGGCCGAGGGCCTGCTGGGGCGCGAGGCCGCCTGGTGTGCGAGCATGGCTGCGCGAGGCCGAGGGCATGTTGGGGCGCGAGGCCGCCTGGTGTGCAGGCATGGCTGCACGAGGTCGAGGGCCTGCTGGGGCGTGTGGCCGCCTGGTGTACGGGTGTGGCTGTGCGAGGCCGTGGTGCAAGGGCACGCGAGGCCGTGTCGTGCATGGGCGCGAGATGGGTTCCTAAAACAGTTGGTGCGATATGCCCGTAGCATATCGGGCGTACCCACAAGGCATTTATGGGAGCCTATCACGCGCTTTTGGCCTTTTTATAACTGTTGAATTTCAAGCATCCACATTTCTCATGAGACAATCTCCTGTATTCAAAAAAGGCCAACAGGCTCGAGTCTAATTGCATGATTAAGTGGCCTTTATCCATCTGTTCTAATCAGGGACTAGAGATTTCTTATTTGGTTGATTTTTGGCATCCACAGGTACAGCGCCTGCTACCAGGACATTACTCGCTACTTTTGTAGTAGTCGATTGTCCTTCGGCGTACAATGCCGTCATTGGAAGGCCTATATTGGTTGATTTACGGGCCGTCATCTCTATGTGGCACTTAGCCATGAAGTTCCCAACAGACGCAGGGGTAGGACGCGTGTTAGGAAACCAGAGGGAAGCCAGGGAGTGCTATAACGCCTCAGTCACAAAGGCGAAAAAGGGAGCACCAAAGAGCACTACCTCAGATAGGTTGCAGATGGCAGTTGATACACAAGCCCAATCCAGTGATGGAGTCACCAAATAGGGTGTTGCCCAAAGTTAGGATAGAGATCTATATCCTCGCTTTGGGGATTTTGAAGAAAACATTGGACCCGTCGAGGACCTAGAAAAGGTCCAACTCGACGAAAAAGACCCGACCAGAGTTGTAAAGGTCGGGAAAAACCTAGAACCAACCACGAAGCACGCACTGGTGGAATTTTTGCGGAAGAATCAGGAGGTTTTTGCCTGGGCGCATAAAGACATGGCTGGGATAGACCCTGCAGTTATCAGCCATGTCCTGAATATAGACAAGACTTTTCCACCCGCGCAACAAAAAAGAAGGCTGCTCGATAAGGATAGATCGAGAGCCTTAAAAGAAGAAGTTGAAAGATTAAAGGAGAATGGGTTCATCAGGGTGGAATTTTATCCATCGTGGGTCTCCAATCCAGTGCTGGTTCCCAAGCCTAACGGCAAATGGCGAACCTGCGTGGATTTTACAGACCTCAATAAAGCCTGCCCAAAGGATTGCTTCCCACTCCCAAGGATCGACCAGCTGGTCGATGCTACTGCAGGACACGAGATCCTCTCATTCATGGATGCATATTCGGGCTACAATCAGATTAGCATGCATCCCCCTGACGAGGATCACACCAGCTTTCGGACTGATACGGGCTTATACTGTTACAAAGTAATGCCCTTCGGACTGAAAAACGCAGCTGCGACTTACCAGCGGCTAGTCAACCACATGTTTAAGGAGATGATCGGAGTTAACATGGAGGTATACGTGGACGACATGCTGGTAAAGTCTAAGAAGGTAGAAGGACATGTGAAGGATTTACAAGAGTGCTTTGATATATTGAACGAATACCAGATGAAGTTAAATCCCCTCAAATGTTCCTTCGGAGTTGGATCAGGGAAGTTTTTGGGGTTCATTGTAAATTCAAGAGGAATCGAGGCCAACCCCGACAAAATAAAAGCCCTGATCGACATGAAATTTCTAGAAAGGATCAAAGATGTACAAAGTTTAACCGGGAGAATCGCAGCCCTAAGTAGATTTATTTCGAAGTCAACAGACAAATGCGTCCCTTTCTTCAATCTACTTAGGGGCAATAAGAAGTTTGAATGGACAGGAGACTGCGAGCAGGCTTTTCACGCCTTGAAAGCTCATATGGCACAACCCCCCATCTTATCAAAGCCAATCGAAGGAGAAACTTTGTTTATTTACCTGGCAATTACTGAAGTTGCTGCTAGCGCGGTACAAGTGCGAAAGGAAGAAGGTGTACAAAAAGCGGTATACTATGTTAGCAAGAGACTGATCGGGGCAGAACTGAGATATCCACCAATCGAGAGGTTAGCATATTGTTTAATCCTGGCCTCTAGGAAGCTGCACCCTTACTTCCAAGCCCATCCTATCACAGTTTTAACTGACCAGCCCCTTCGGCAAATCCTTCAAAAACCAGAGGCGGCTGGGCAATTATTAAAATGGGCAGTCGAACTAGGGCAGTTCGATATAACTTATTCACCGCGAGCAGCAATAAAGGGACAAGTCTTGGCTGATCTTATTGCAGAGTTCACAGAACTCCCAGACAGCGAGCAGTGCAAATCGCCTAGTGCGCCTGAGCCTCAAGAGAAAGCTCCTTCGTGGAAGTTATTCACAGATGGGTCGTCCAACGAATCCCACGCAGGAGCGAAAGTGATATTGATAACGCTGGAAGGGCATCGATTTCACTGCGCTATTAGGTTCGACTTCACCGTGAGCATAAAGACGCTTGATATTTACAGTGACTCGCAGCTGGTGGTGAATCAAGTTCTAGGAGAATATCAAGCGCGAGGCTTAAAAATGGTGGCCTACTTGAATAAAACAAAAGACCTGCTAGCCCAGTTCACGGAGTACACCCTCCAGCAAATTCTGCGGGATCAGAATTCAAATGCAGACGCCTTAGCCAAACTCGCGAACGCGAAGGATGCTGACACTTTGAACATTGTGCCAGTAGAAAGACTGAGTGAGCCAAGCATACAAGCGGCTGAGACCAATATGGAGATTCGAATGGAGGATACATGGATGGAACCTTACTTGGAGTATCTGACGAACGGTGTACTACCAACAGATAGAAACAAAGCCAGAACTCTACAAAGGCAGGCCGCTAGGTACATACTGGTCGATGGTGTTATGTACCGAAGAGGGTATTCAATGCCACTACTCAGATGCGTTACACCTGAAAAAGCTAAGGAACTCATGAAAGAGGTGCATGAAGGCTTCTGCGGGGATCATGCTGGGGGGCAGAGTTTGGCAAAGAAAATTCTAAGGCAAGGCTACTTCTGGCCAACTATGAACGAAGACTCAATGGAGTTTGTCCGAAGATGCGATAAATGTCAAAGATTCTCCAAAATTCCACGAGCAGCTCTAAATGAATTGAAACAGATGCAAAGTCCGTGGCCTTTTGCGGTGTGGGGGATAGATTTAATTGGGTCCCTACCCACAGGAAAGGGTGGAGTAAAATACACAGTTGTGGCAGTCGACTACTTCGCCAAATGGGTCGAAGCTGAACCGCTCGCTACCATCACGACCAAGAAAGTTCTTGACTTTGTCATCAAAAACATTGTTTGCCAGTATGGTTTGCCCCGAAAGATCGTGTCAGATAACGGAACCCAATTTGACAGTGACTTATTCACCGACTTCTGCGAAAGGCACGGAGTTATTAAAAGCTTTTCATCAGTTGCGCATCCCCAAGCAAACGGGCAGGTCGAGGCCGTGAATAAAACTCTTAAGGACACCCTGAAGAAGAGGCTTGAAGATTCTAAAGGAGCATGGCCAGAGCAGCTGCCGGAAGTCCTCTGGTCGTATAGAACGTCTCACCGAACAGCGACAGGTCATACCCCATTTTCCTTAGCTTACGGATATGAGGCTATGTTACTTGTCGAGTTAGATCCCCCCTCACATCGACGCGTAACATACGACCAGGACCAGAACAGCCAACTAATGATGGAGTCCCTAGACTCAATTGATGAGATACGGGAGAAGGCCCAACTCCGAGTTGCTGCGTACCAGCAAAAATTCGCCTGGTAATTTAACTCTAAAGTTAAAGAAAGAAAATTCAACGTCGGTGACTTGGTGCTGCGATGAGTTTTCTTAAACACCCGTGACCCTACTGCTGGAGTACTCGGACCTAATTGGGAAGGACCTTACCAGATTGAAGAAGTCCTTCATCCGGGCACCTACAAACTTGCACGCCTAAACGGAGATCTTATTCCACGTTATTGGAATGAAGAACACCTGCGCAAGTATTAACAGTGAACAGTCCTTTTTAAAGGATTGGCTTGTATTAAATTTTACTTTTTACAAGTTTTGCAAAGAGGGTTAGCCACATTGTATGGCTAATCGCTCGTATATGTAAGATTCTATTTTAGAATCACTCGTAAAGACATGTTTAGTCCATTTTTAATACGAGATTATAAGGGACTGTGTGCAGCCAATCATTCTTGCCAACCTTTGTAAATTTATATTTACAAGTATTTGTTCATTATGTGTGTTGTTTTGCTGTATTACAAGTATTACTTTTCCACCCGAACAGAAATGTTCGAACAGATCATGGTCAAGGCAAGTGACCAAGGACCTAACGCTCCTCGATCACTTGGGGGGCATATAAGGCACATCGATAGCAGAGCGTACCATGAGGTATGTAAACACATGAACAAAATGAGTGAAAGCATGCTAAGGTACTTAGAGTATTTTTCAAAATTTATATTTTGTTAAATCAAGCCAAAGTACTATGCTAAGCTCGGTAATACGGACAGATGTTATAGTAAATAAAAATATTATAACATTATAAGGAAATCTTTTACACCGTAAGCATCACTGCTTGGATGTAATTGTTCGAATAAAAGGAAATGTTTGCTGCCCATGCAGCAAATTCAAAAAAAAAGATATTGTCTTTACATCACGACCCGTGGGTCGTGTAATTAAAAGAAGAAAAAATAATAATAAAAGCTCAAGAGGCATTAGGAGCAGGACGGTCTTTATCAGCATTCTGATTGGTCGCATCCTCAACAACTCCTTCTTCCTCTGCGCCATCGATGCTTGGGGAAGCAGGGATCCTTGCTCTTGCCTCCTCTTCGGCCAATTGAGTAGTGCAGCGGGCCAGCTCAGCATTTCTAACATCTTCTGAAAGATAGCCGAAGTTGGCACCCTGATTGTTTTTCCAGAAGTTATAAAAACACCGGAGCGTCGCATTCTTGTACCTTTCCAGATCTTTGGCATTGGAAAGCTTCAGCTGCTCTACTTGGCTCTCAAGACCAGTGTTGGCCTTGTCCTTGGACTGGAGCTCCTCGCCCAGTCTCTTGCATTCGCGATATTGGACTCGGTTGGCCTCCTAGTACTCCTCTCTTTGTTTCCTCATGACTGCCTTGGCAGCTTCGACCACCGCCAACTTGGCCACCGCAGCATCCTTCTGCTGGGTGAGCGCCTCCAACTCCTTCACATGCCTTGCCTCTGCAGCCTGAAGCTCCTCAGCTGCTTTCGCCTGGTGCCTCTCGATAGCCTTTGCCTGAGCCTGATCGATGGTGGCTTGGGCGCGGGTGCGAGCAGCAGTTGCAGTCAGCAAAGCCTGAGGACAAAGGATAAAGTTAGAGCCTGTTGCAAGGAATAAAAGACTAAGGCCAAAGTGATAAGAAGCACTTACGCTGGCCATTCATTTAGGGCCATGTTCAGGATTTGGTCGACCCCCATAGTCTCTGCCTCAGCCATCGCCTCCTTGTAACGGTCATACCTCATGATGTGTGCAAGGCAGTCCTTGGCTGCTCGTAAGGCATGGTTCGAGAGTTTGGCTCCAAGAGCTTCGTCCCTCTGGGTTTGTTCTTTGGCATCTATGGGCGGAGGATTCGTCGGGACAGGCGGAGTTTCCTTCTCAGCAGGGGCCGAAGGCTGAGCAGCAGTTTGCCCAGTTGGCGCGTCCTTGGAAGGATCTTCTATTCGACCCTTCTTGGCAGGAGGTCCCTGGCTTGTTTCGCCATTGCGTCTCCTAGACGACTTCTGCCGGACCAGAGGAACTTCTACTTCCTCCTCAGCCTAGTATAAGTAAAAAACGTTGGGAGTGGCCATATCTGCATACAAGTAAACACATGCAAATGATAAGATAAAGCCAGATAAAAACTCTTTATCAAACAGAAAAGAGGTCACAAAGTTAATACCTGAGCTACAACTACTAGTCGCTATACTATTGACTCTATTAGTCACATACTCATTATCTGGCACGAAGAAGTCTGGCCCTAGATTTGGAGCATATGTAAAGTTGCCCTCCCCGTCAAACAAGTGACAGGGAATTGGCAAGCAATTTAAAAGCAAAATTATTGTACCATTTTCATCGGAGGATTCCCCCAAGTCTACAATCGGCTCTTTTGCCTTTTGTTTCCCCTTGCCATGCGGAGCAGAGGGCTTTTCTGCAGCAGGATCGCCCGTGGGTTCCCTGATTGTAACCCCCGTCGGCCTCCTTCGTGGAGGGGACGCAGGGGGTTGCTGCTCGGGAACCCCCTCGGCAGCAGCATCGGCTACCACGGGTCCTCTTGTTTCATGGCGAGGAGCCAGGAGGCCAGATAGCCTCAGGTTTTCATCAGTAACCAGGGACTTGACGATTTTTTCCGCGTCTGTCATCCTGGCTAATGCATTGGACCTCAACACCATGTCTGGTGTTGGGGTCGGACGTAACCATGGGCCTGAAAGAGAAAGAGTATTTTAAGAAAAAGGAAGGAAAATTCGCTGATGAAAGGTATCGACCAGTAAAAGCAGCACTTACCTCCTCGAGCGAAGGCCAGGTTGTTGATGGTCATGTCCGGAGTAAGGAAGTACTCCTTGTTGTGTTGGATATGTGCGTGGTGTCACTCAGGAACGTCCGGTTTGTCTCCTGGTGACAAAGATGGAAGAAGCTCGTCCCATACTGTTGAGGGTTGGACTTGAGGTCGAAGAGATAATTGACCTCATGGGGGGTGGGTTCTGGCCATTTTTTAAGACTGTACAGGATACAGAGTGCGGCCAACATTCTATATCCATTCGAAGTAATTTGGAAAGGGGCGACACCAAAATAGTCGGCCACCCCCTGATAAAAAGGATGTAGAGGGAGGGTAGCCCCCGCCTCTATGTGATACCGAGACCAAGCACTGTATACACCTCCGGGGAGGTTAGCTCTTTGGTCTGCGGCAGGAATTTTGAGATTGACCCCTGTGAGAGGATAGTTCCTAAGGTAGTTGGCAAGCATCCGAGGAGTCACTTGGCTTGTCGGGGAGAGATACCACTCGACATCAGGCAGATTCTGATGGCGAGCGCGGGCCCTAGTTTGGATATTGGGGTCAGGAACAGAATTTTCTCAACTGCTGGTCGAGGGAACCCTAGCCTGTGAATCAGGCTGGGCAGGAGAGTTTGGGCTATCTTCGGAGTCGGATCTTTTCTTGCCTAAGGATTTAGAACGGGCCATTTGGTGAGGAGATGGGCGAAGTCTAGGAGAGGATCGTGAGAAAGGGATTTCGTGAATTCGGTCGGTCGGTTGTTCCTCGCCTTCGAGCAGCTGGGCAAGAAGATCGTCGTCGATGGGCCGTTCACCTCCCCACAAATCTGACATTAAAGTCTGCAAACAGAAGAATGGGGAGGTGAGGATAGAGAATTTTTAAGACTTTCTAGAATAACGCTGGTCGAGTATAAAAGTTAAGCTTTTATACAACAGCATTCTAGCAAAAGTTAAAAAAAATTTCACACGAACAGTTTGAAAAACAGACCAAAGGGTGAAAGCAAAAAAAAATTCGTAAAAGCTTTTTCAACTCCCCTTAAGGCGGGAAAAACTTATTTTTCGGATGACCTAAAAATCGAGTTTTTACTTCGAGTTTACGTCCTAAAAGTATGATCCCAACTATCAAACTAACTCGTAACTTTTTTCACCCACAAGACATTCTATTGACAAACATCTTAACCCAGAAGCAGATAAACTCAACAGTAAAACATACAGGAACATGCACTACAAAAATACGAAACATAAAAGATTCGAAGACTTACCAGAAAGAAGATCGTGGAGATTGGTAAAGAGTCTTCGGAAATCGAGGAACTCTCGGGCTGAGTCTTGAAAGCGCAGAAGAATGGTCTCTGGAAGAAGATGAAAGCTCTGGTTTTAGGGTTTCTGGAATGAGTAATGGCGTGCATAAAAAGAAAAAGAAAAACTTCGGAGATGTTATATAAGTTTGTTTGCGGCATTAAAAAGATGTAATCATCAGTTTCCCCTTTTTCGAAGTATGGGGAAGCGAGATAGCCGTCAAATTACTACTGGGGAACCGAAAAGTCATGATTTGACAAGAGTAGGTTGCTTTTTCCAAGAACACACGAAGGGTTCTGACACGTATGGCGGGGTCACCGAAGGGTCGTTTCCTCAATAGTTTATTTATTGCTCGTAATAAATAAACTTGGGGGGCAAATGTTATCCAAAAAACTGGCATAGATGACGTGGCAAGTGATTCCTGAACACATGGCTGACATTTGGAGGAACTCTGCTAGGATATCGACCAGAAGGCACATTGTAAGCAATAGACGTCCCCGTCTTTCCTGCGACCAGTCTGGTCGATGGTTCCGCATACAACATGATGTTCCTATCAAGATCTTTGTAAATCCCGAAATTAACTCCCACAATCTCCTGAGTATCCGATTATTTAGGAGAGAATATCTGTAACAAATTCATGTAAACCCCCTTGACCCTATAAATAGAGAAAGATAGCTCAAGGAAGGGACTTTAGACTTTGGAATTATTTGAGACTAGAGTAATTCTATCTGAAATATTGTATTGTTCTTCATAGGTTAGTGAAACTCATTGAACCCTAGTTCTTTGATCACTCCTTTGATTCTCACATCAATAAAAATCTAAGTGGACGTAGGTTATTACCAGATCCTGGGGCCGAACCACTATAAAATATCGTGTTCTTATTATTTTTTTCATTACGTTCTTCTCAACGCATTCATTCACATCAAGCATATTCTGACTCCGTGTCAGTTGACCAAAATCAGAGGTCAACACCATGCATGTCATATTTAATAATCAACCAACATGCATCAAGAATAGCCATGCATGTCACATACCCACAGGGTGCAGTTTTCTTACCTCAGATTCGAGCTAGAATGAACAAAAGAACGACCCTTGAGAACGATCAACTTTTATTCCTTTAGCGGTCACCTAGTCATAACCAAACATATAGGATACCATTAATAAAAATGACCAACATAGGTTCCCAAATCAACATCTAGCCTCCGGGACATCAAACACTACTCAACCGGGTAATAGGTTCGACCCCGAGGCCTAAGGCTTGAATCCCCAAGCTAAAAAACACATTTCTGGCCAAAAATCCACTAAGGGTGGCGGCCCTCCCTAGCTGCGTCGCGGCGCGCCCCTCAAACAGAGGCGGACCTCTCTGTCAGACACCATGGGCAGCGACGTACCACAGCCATGCCGCGGCTCATTACCCTGTTCAGCCAAAAATTCAACACGCACCAGCTCGACTTCCCCTGCATTTCCCTTGGAACCAAACCTTCAAACCAGCTCCAAAACTCCTCCAAACACTCAATTCAACCTCTAAACATCACCTATATCAAACCCTCACCAAAACCCAAGTCAAACATCAACCCAACTCCCATTAATTCCAACTAACCACCAAGAAACCATAAACTGAAATCTTAAACTAAAACAGAGTAAAAACTAGAAACTTATGGCTGAACTCACCTCAAACTTGATTTTGAATCCCCTTTAATGGCTGAATCAAGTTCCTAAGCTTCCACCTTTGATCTCCTAGCTTGATACCTCAATTTGGGCTCTCAAAATTCAAAGAAAGATGAAGGAGAAAACTTGTACGAGAGAGAAAGGAGAAGATGAGGATGAGGTTCTATTTTTAACCATTCCACAGCCTTCTAAATCTCAAAGGCTGATACAAATCCTTAAGGTCAAAAGACCATAATGCCCCTAGGCCAATTAAATCCCTCTAAAGACTTCCGAGGGCAAAATCGTCCTTTCCCGCCTATCACGTTAATTATAATTAACACTCTCCAATTCCCATTATTCAGAACATTCTCAAATGCCAATAAATCATATCCCATTACCCTTTAATTCCCGGTAATGTTCTAATCATCAAAATGACCCCGAGACTCACCCCGAGCCCCGAACTTAAGCCCGTTATGACTAGACCGAACACTCACATCACATGATCGTCTCATGCCAAATAGCTCAAACCAATCCACCTTATAATGTGGCTACATTAATTAATCACAACCATGCACCCAAAATACCAAATTACCCTTGTAATAGTAAATACTCCCGTATGCATGCATTTACCACCATATAATAACATAATTCACATGAACATGCATATGATCATTAAATAGCATCATAATTCAATTATGGCCCTCCCGGCCTCCTAATCAAGGTCCTAACCCTTATTAGGAAATTCGGGGCATTACACAAGAGCGGGATTGAAACTCCTAAAACCAAACATAGGAAACCATAAGTTTCTAAATAAATAAGTTGAAGAGAAGATCTAAACCATCGATATATGAACTTACCAGAAACCTTATGTTTCAAAGGAATTGAACACCTAACTAATAGTCACTATCACAAGTTAGGATTTGAAGAAAAATGAAAGAATAATAGAAACTATAGTGAACTAGACTTGAAGATAATGAATACCTTGGATAGCTTAGAACCTCGATCTACACCTCGAACACTGAAATCACACAAAAACTTACTTCCCAAGTGTTTATAAAAGCTTTAGATTTGAAAGCTTTAACCCCGAAATCCTAGTGTTTCTCTCTAGAACAAACTTAGCAGCTTGGAGGCTCTGAACTGTGCTTGAGTGATGAATAGAATGGATGAGTGAAGGGTCCTATTTATAGAGTTCAAGGAGTGAAACTAACTCCTTTAAAATGAATAAATAAATGATTAAAATGAATAAATTTGAATTATCTGTTTAACAGATGCCCAGAACTCAGTCAAAAACGTTCAGGAACGAGTCAAGGTTGTTGAGGACTGTTTCTAGTTCAGAATTTTACGAACAACTCAAATATGGTCTCTATAACAGATATATCACCTAGGGTAGGCGATATATCGCCCCTACCATGATCCCAAGGGTCTGTGGTTTTGTTCGTGCGAAGACGATGTGTTTTTCGTATCAATCATAGGCGACATATCGGCCCCTAGAGCTGCGATATATCGGCATACGCTGATAATTCAAACACGTTTTTGCACATTTTAGGATAATTTGAAATTGATTAAAACTACTTTGACTGAGTAAAACATGGTCCTAACAGATAATGGAAGGTTCTAGAGCTTCTGGATCTTTCTTTTAATTAAACTATTCATAAAAAATACTTAAATCCTTAATAAACATGCTTGTGACAAGTGTCGCGTTCTTAATTATTCTATCTAAATCTTAGGTTATAATAAATAATATTCTTAGGACTATATTCATTAATCAAACCTTATGATAAAATTAATATTTCTAAACCATAGGTTAAACTTATAAAATCCATAACTTTTTCTACGAGTTTCTAACTAAATCCCAGCTTTGACCAATATCCACGAAAACTAAAACTCTACGGCTACTACTACTATCTAGCTAAGTAAAATTCCAAGACGTTACAGTAGGCAATGGTCATAGTCGAGGGAAGAGTGGAGCCTTGGGTAATGTAAGTTACCCATTGGGGCAGAAAAACCTCTAGAATGAGATAACGAGGTCACCCAATAGGATGACGTTGATCCGTGATTAGGCAAGGATAGGTCTGAGCTCCAAGCTATGGAGGAGCTCAAGGAAATTAGTATCGACCCAGAGACACCTTCAAGAGTTTTAAAAGTTGGGAAAAATCTTGAAGCTGAAAGGAAGAAAGAGCTAGTCAAATTCTTGAGAAAGAACCTGGAAGTCTTTGCCTGGTCACCTTCAGTCCAAATGTACTAATGCATACTTTGAATTTGGACAGGAATGTGCCTGCAAATTCCCAAAAATGAAGGATCTTGGGGAGAGAACAGTCAGAAGCCTTAGTAGAAGAAGTAGTTTGCCTACTTAAATGTAGATTTATTAGGGAAGCAAAATATCCGACCTGGGTTGCTAACCCCATTTTGGTCCCGAAACCAAATGGGAAGTGGAGAACTTGCATTGACTTCTCTGATCTCAACAAGGCCTATCCTAAAGGCTGTTTCCCATTACCTAGAATTGGTCAGTTGGTAGATGCAACAGCCGGTCACGAGCTAATGTCTTTCATCAATGCATATTCTGGTATATAACTAGATCGCAATGAGCCCTGGAGATCAAGAGCATACCAACTTCATTCACTGAGCATAACATATACTGCTACAAAGTTATTCCATTCAGGCTAAAGAATGTCGGTGCAACATACCAACGATTAGTCAAAAAAATGTTTGTTAACCATATCGGGAAAAACATGGAGGTGTATGTCGATGATATGCTCGTTAAATCAAAGACTACCATTAACCATGTGTCCGGTCTCGAAGAGTGTTTTGGCATACTAAGGAGGTACGAAGTGAAGTTAAATCCTCAGAAGTGCACTTTTGGAGTCTCGTCGTGAAAGTTTTTGGGGTTTATAGTCAACACAAGGGGGATAGAGGTGAATCTAGAGAAAATCATCTCGTTATTGGAAATTCCTTCGCCTAGGTCGCGTAAGGAGAGGAAACAAAAAAGTTCAAGTGGACCGAAGAATGCAAACAGGCATTTCAAAATCTGAAAGCTCACCTGGCTGAACCCCCCGTACTATCAAATCTGGCATCTGGAGAACATTTGCTCCTATATCTGGCTGTGACGGAAAGTGCGATCAACGATGTGTTAGTTCGAAAGGAGAATCGGGAGCAGAAACCAGTGTACTACGTAAGTAAAAGACTTCTCGGAGCTGGTCCCAATATCCATTAATAGAATAGCTCCTGTTTTGTCTTATTTTGGCTTCAAGAAAGCTCAGACTGTACTTTCAGTCCCACACCATCCACGTCTTAACCGATCAACCTTTAAGGCATGTCTTGCAAAAGCCTGAAACATCAAGACATCTACTAAAGTGGCCCATCAAATTCAGCCAGTTCGAGATACTGTATATGCCACGCACAGCGATCAAGAGTCAAGCCTTTGTTAACTTCGTGGTCGAATGCACATGCTTTCAGAATGAGCCAATGAAAGAACCAGTGCAGGAGTTGTGGAAAATCTTCGTTGATGGATCGTCTAACGAAAATGGATCAGGAGTTGGGATAATTCTGATCTCACTTGAGGGGCGTCGATTCCATACAGCTCTCAGGTTTGGATTCGAAGCATCCAACAATGAGGCCGAGTACGAAGCCCTATTGGCATAAATAAGGGTGGTGAAAGAACTAAAAGTAAAGGCGATCCAATGTTATAGTGATTCTTAGCTCGTGGTTAATCAAATATTGGGGGAGTATCAAGCTCAGGGTATCAAGATGGCGGCTTACTTAGCTAAGGTTAAGGGAGAGTTGTATGAATTCGAGTTCAGCTCCGTTGAACAAGTACCCCGCGAACAAAATTCCAATGCTGATGCTTTGGCTTGACTTGCTACCACCAAATAGGAAGATACACTGAACGTAGTTCCGGTGGAGTTCTTGGAAAAACTGAGCATAGAAGCAAAATAGTTGAGGTCGAAATGATTGACGTAAAACTGACCTGGGTGACCCCCATAGTGGAGTACCTCACAACCGGTAAGTCTGCTGGCAATCGAAAGGGCACAAGAAAGTTGCTATATCAAGCTCAGCGGTATGTTATGGATGAAGGGACTCTATATCGATGAGGGCATCCGCTACCTCTCCTGCATTGTGTTCTGCCTGAGGAAGCATAGACTACCTTGCAAGAAATACACGAAGGCTTCTGCGGAGACCATGCTGGGAGGAAAAACTTGGCTCTAAAGATATTGAGATAGAGCTATTTTTGGCCTACTCTAACGAAGGACTCGGTCTCGTATGTGCAGAAATGTGACAAGTGCCAATGCTTCGCCACAATTTCCTAAGCAGTGCCCATTGAATTAACCATGATCTCATCCCCTTAGCTGTTTGCAGTATGGGGATCGACCAGATTGGTTCTTTACCAATAGGAAAATGAGGAGTTCGCTATCTACTTCACGAAGTGGGTGGAGGTCGAGCCTCTGGCGACCATAAGCTTGAAGAGAGTCCTGGATTTTTTCATAAAGAATTTTTTCAAAAACGGAACTAAGTTTGATAGTGACCTCTTCATGAACTTTTGTGAAAAATACAACATAACCAAGAGTTTCTCGTCGGTAGCATACCCACAGGCTAATGGGCAGGTCAAGGCTATAAACAAAACCCTAAAGGTGAGCTTAAAGAAGCAATTAGATGAAGCCAAGGGATTATTGACCGAGCAACTCTCACAATTACCCTAGGCCTATAGAACCTCACATCGCACCTCCACAGGACATACCCCCTTCTCTCTGACCTTTGGAAGTGAAGTTATGCTCCCGATTGAGGCACTGGTGACGACCCATAGACAGAAAAACTTTGATCAAGATCAAAACCATGAGCTACTCAGTGCATCCCTTGATTTGATCGTGGAAAAATGAGAAGCGTCACAATTGTAGCTTGCCCATTATCAGCAGAAAATCATTCGCTACTTCAACTCGAAGGTAAAAGGATGCAGACTCGAACTCAGTGATTTAGTGCTTCGAGGATGTTTTTGGCAAATAAAGATCCCAATGACGGGGTATTAGGGCCAAACTGGGAAGGGCCATACCAGATCGTGGAGATCCTACGTGAAATGACCTTTAAACTAGCTCGGCTGAATGGATAAATAGTTCCACAGACTTGGAATGCCTTGCACCTTAAAAAATACTATCAGTAGTAGTTGGCATAATTTTTTTTTCTTTTTTCTTTAATGTTTTTGGTACTACTATTCCATGTAAGACTTATTTATAAAAGTCACTTCATCTTAATAACAATTGGATTTTTACGTAGTCAATATTGTCATCTTATAATTGTAAAATATCACGTGCTTATTTTTTAAAAGTGACCTATAACATTTATAAGTTCTGGTCGCTTGGGGGGCACATAACAGAAGAGAGTTTTTAAAAGAGTTTAGCATATTCGGATAAAGTTTGAAACTTAGAATTTGGAAAGACTTAGAATTTGGAAAGACTTAGAATTTGGAAAAATTGATTATTCAACGACCTTTTAAAGCTCAGATTTTGAAAATAATTCTGAATACGAACTAGGTTGGGAAATTTCTAAGACAAAACAAAACGTTGAAGACAACTAGGAAACCCTGGATATAACCAAGTCCGAGGCTTTATTCTTAACAGGTACAATTCTATAAAGCAAACAAAACTCCTGAACACAACCAAGTTCGAGGCCTGATTCCTATCAGGTATAACACAATTAGGCGGGCAAATTCTTGGGAGCAATCAGGACATCGATTAAAATTATTGAGTCAAGCCATCAAAATCCTATCCCGATCTAAAGACAACCCCTACGATTTCAAGTGTGCAAGACTTCAAGATTCATAAACACGAGAAAATAATAGATTGAGGGGAACACAAATAGATCACAAACTAACATACATGTACTCAAAGTATATAGTTACTCGAGGAGAAAAAAAACCTCGATCTGAGCCTGAAGGTGATTTTTTCAATCCTTAAGGACTTAATCACAGGATGAAAAGTAAAGTAAGCAGGAAAAAAAACATCATTGAGCTCCGTCAACTTGCTCAAGTAATGTCACCTCCTCGTCGTCCCCATCAGTAGCACTGAAAGCCTCAACGGTCTCAGAAGGTTCCTGTGAGAATCGAACCTTGAACTTGGAGAGAAAAGGTTCCCAAAACCCCGGCTGCATGAAGGAAAAATCTCCGTCCTGGTTGAAAGCCCAGCACTGGTAAAGCATCTCCTCCAGAGAATTCATCGAGTCTACAATCTCCAATCTTGCCCTCTCAGCATCCTCCTTGGCTTTGGTCTCGACCTCGTTAGTAAAAAAAAGAGAAAAGAAAGAAGTATTATAGGAGGAATGAAGGTGGCTCACAGTGAAGGTCATTCCCATGGCGGACTTGAGAACATCTTTGGCAGTACGCTCCTCCATTTCCCTCAGATCCTTAACATTGGCTCTGTAGGCATGGCCTACCATATGGCTCGCCATCTCATACACATTCCCTCAGAAGGCTTCTAGGATCCTTGCCAGCTTAAGTGGCTTTACCAAGATCTGAACGAAGAGGATCTGAGCGGAGGGGGCTTCTCCCTAAATCACTTAAGGAACCAGGGCAGGTGCATGTCGAGGGAGAGGAGGAGGAGCCTCAAGGACGGTGACTGCTATTACTGGAGCTAAGGGCTGAGTCTACTATTGCCTGTCCTTGGTGGATCTAGCACCTTTATCTTTGACAGAAGAATCGATGGAAGTTCCAAACTTGGAGGCATGTTTTTTTGTCACCCTATCCCTTTTTATCACGAGCCCAGCTCCAGCCCCACTAGCCTTGAAGGCACCTTTTAAACCCAAGGAATCCATCAAATCCATCTCTTCGCTTGCAAAGGAACGAGAAGATGATTCAGATACAAAAAATAGTTAGTCAAAATAATGCAAAGAAAAGAACAGAGCAAGAACCCTACCCTCCGAGCTGGAGGAGGAATCTATTATGATCGACTTAGGGTTATGAACTAGATTGGGTAAAACCTCTAACTCCTGGACTACCAGAGGTATGGGGACTCTAGAATTATTACACCCTGGGTCCTAGGAGGTTCAGGCTCTTCTTCCGAGCTGGACTCATCTATGGATTGCCTAAAACTGGGGGAGAATACACCCTGACGTAAGGAAGGTCATGTCCTATGATTCGTACCATATTCCTAAAAAATGGTGGAACTAAAATGGAGGGTATTTTCTACCACAATAGTAACGCTCTACTACTTAGGGCTCGTTACACTATGTATTTTAAATAGTACTAAACTTGCGAAATGATTCATTTGTCCATAATCGTGTAACTAAACGTGATTAATAGTTTAGGGTCAAAGATACAAATGTTTCACTAAAATAGTTACTTTATACATGGGATCCCAAAATACATTTAAAAGGTTAACTGTAATGAAAAGTTACAACCTACCGACCTAAGCAACAAAATAGGGTTTGACCCTAGTTCCTCTTTAAAACACCTCGGTCGTGGTGGTCGAGTAGCCGCACATGTACACATCGTCACCTAAGCTCTCCAACTCAAGGATGGTCCATCTTTATTTTCCCTTTACCTGCACCATATAGCACTCGTGAGCCAAGGCTCAGCAAGAAAACTTAAACATGATCATAATTAGTTAATAACATATATCCAAATCATAATAAGCATGCCTAGCAGTAGTAACCATACTCATGCATGCATACCATTCATATAAATGACTAAAACGTCATATGGGCCAATAGCCCAAGATAACCATCAATGAATCATATCTTGGTCCAATGCCCAAAATACATGATTATGGAATCATACTGGGGCTCAGCGCCCAAACACATGATTAATAAATCATACTGGATCAACGCTCTAGGATATGGGACTAATGAGTCACCACGGGGCCCTTTGCTCTGTCCTCTGTAAAACCAGCCTTGGAGCTGGCCCAACATACCTAGCGCTGAGTTTTCCCCGACCAATAGGTCAATCAAGTGTATGATGCGCTTCTGGTTAGACATAACCATATCGACCAGTGCTCAGCGCGCTATTGCCGTCCTTGACTCATAAGTCAATGCTTTTTTACCAACACTCAACATGCTAAGGTTGTCCTTGACTAATAAGTCAATGCTTTATGACCAACACTCAATGTGCTAAGTTCGTCCTTGACTAATAAGTCAATGTTATACAACCAGCACTCAACATGCTAAAGCCATCCTTGACTAATAAGTAAATGCTGGGGCCCAGCCCTAGGATATGTGTAACGACCCAAATTTACTAATAAGGCTTAAGGGCCTTGATTAGTATGCCGGGAGGGCATAATTGGAATATATGTGATTTAATGATTAAAATTATGTTATATGACTATTTGAATATCTGAGATGCATGATTATGTGTATTAGTATGCATGTAGGCCCTGACTAGGTTAGAAGGGCATAATCGTGATTTTGGCCCGTTGAGGGCATAACTGTATATATTTGTGATAAATTGATGAGACCACATTATTATTTGGATATATTTGTAATCTGTGACTCGAGACGATCTTAGCGAGCGATTTAGCGAAAAAGTCACGGTGGGGATTTATACCCAGCTCGGGGCGAGCCTGGGGGTATTTCTGGGAATTTGGAGAGTATATTGGGGTCCATTTTGACATTGGGGAATATAATTGGTGATTAGTTAGGTGTCGGGAAGTAAGTGGTAAATATTAGAGAGACTCGAGGAATTAGCGGGAATCGGGTGAAATGACCAAAATGCCTTGGGTTGATTTAAAGGCTTAGGGATAAAAGGGAGGGTATCTTGGTCATTTGAGTTAAAAGATGGGATAAGTATAACTCTTGCTTTATTCCTTAGTGGGAAAAGTCTAGAGTCTGAAGGAAAGAAAAGAAAGAAAAGAAGGAAAAGGAAGGAAAAGGAAAGGAAAGGGATTGGAAGTCTATTTTCTCTCATACGGTTTAGGGATTTCTTCACCATTTCTTGGGGTCTCTTGGAGCTGAGGTTCAGAGGAGAGCTAGGTCAAGCTTAGCAATTGGGTTCCTGAGTTAAGCTTGAGGATTAGCAGAGGTTACTCATCCATTTGAGGTAAGATTTCAAGGTTTTCTTCAGTTTCTGGTTTTGTTGTTGAGCTAGGTTTCTAAGCTAAATTTGATGGGAATTCTAGGGAATTAAAGCTAAGGGTTTGAGGAGGAGGAAGCCAAGCAAGTGTAGAGGATATCCTAACATCAAGCTTTCCAATTAAAGGTAAAAAACTTTGGACTTGGTCACTTGAATTCTGAAGTTTTGTTGTTTGGCTGAGTTTTTGAGCTCTAGATTCAACTATGGTGAATTTCAGGATTTGGAGTGCATGTGCTTAGATTTATGTGGTTGGATCATTTGGGATGAGTTAGACATGTTGATAAGCTTGTTTTTAAGTTTGGTTGAAGATTGGACAAGTTTTGGTAAGGTTTGGCTCGGGAAAATCAAAGGAGGGAAAATTTCAGGGTTGTTGTTCTGTGACTAGCGCTACAGCGCTAGCCTTTGCGCGATGTAGCGCTAGGCCAAGTGTTCTGAGGGTGTTTTTGGTTCTGTTTGTAGCGCTGTAGCACCCTCCAAAGAGCGTTGTATCACTACCCTATTTCCAGAAAAGGGTTTTTGGGTTATTTTCAAGGGTTTTTGCCCGGGGGTTCGGGGTTCGATTCCACCACCCCGTTTGGTTGAATTGGGGCTTCCCGAGGGCTCGGGATTGGTCCCGAGGTTAGGTTTTGGACTTGAGGTTTGGTGATGATTCTGATCTATGGTTGTGACTAAGTGTATGCAAGGGCTCAAGAGGGATCGTGCTCGAGGATCAAAGTGAACGAAGCTAGCGAATCTAAAGGTAAGAAAACTGCACCCGGTTATATGTTTGTGATGGGACTAAGTGCTCCCGTTAACTGTATAATGTCATAGATAGTATTATGCCATGGGACATGTGATATACGGCCTACGGGTGCCATAAATTATATTTGCACACAGGGCGCGGCTCGGCCACTGGTAGCCGAGGACAACTTAATAATCACTGAGCTCGGTTTAAGCGGGCCGAAGTCAGTGGGATAAATAGAGGGTGCGGCCTAAGGGCGTTAACCCTAGTTATCATATGTGGATTGATTATTGATATGAATTGATATACCCAATAAGATGAATACTTGATTATCATGAATGCTTAAACTGACTAAGTAACTGCTTATGCGATATGAGATGTTTGACTGTCTATTGATTGATTATGCTCTATTGTTGTGTTTTCTTGCTGGGCCTTGGCTCACGGGTGCTACGTGGTGCAGGTAAAGGCAAAGGCAAGTTGGACCAACCTTGAGACGGAGAGCTGCGGGGCTGAATGTACAGTCTATTTTGCTTAGAATGGCTAATTACTGTATTTAAATCTTGAATCTTTGTAAATGGTTCTAATCTTATTATTTTTCTTGGGATCCCCTGTAAACAGGAAATGTTATTTATAAGAAATGCAGCTTTTGAGACCAAAATCTTTTAACCCTAGTTCCACTATAGTTCAGTAACACGTTTTCAATTAAATGACTTGATTAGCAAGTCTAGCACTTTTATAAACACACAGTGTAACGGTCTTGGCTATCCAGGGCATTACAATATGGGACTAATAAGTCACCCTGGGGCCCATTGCCCTATCCTCTATATAACCAACCTTGGAGTTGGCCCAGCGTACCTAGCGCTGAGTTTTCCACGACCATTGGGTCGAACAAGCATATGATGCGCTTCTAGTTAACTTAACCAAAAGAACCAACGCTCAACGTACTATTGCCTCCCTTGACTAATAAGTCAATGGCTTTTGACCAGCGCTCAGCGCTATTGTCGACCTTGACTAATAAGTCAATACTTTTTTACCAGTGCTCGACGCTATTGTCGTCCTTGACTAATGAGTCAAGCCTTTCTCAATTAGATAATGCAAACCAGCAGATATCATATATCAAATATCCAAGTACAAAGCATTCAGCATGCTTAATCCATAATCAAAAGCATAATCATAATCATGCACATTCTCAGGCGTTCATGCCCTATTCATATCCATGTTCAATAATTCAGGCCAAGCCATAATCACATGTATCACATACTGGGTGCAATTTTCTTACATTTGGTCCAAGTACAGGTTACCAAATAACGACCCTCGAGCACGATCCCGGTTCCAAGACCCTAGCGATAACCTTGTCACAACCATAATATGGAATCCCATCAATAACGAGTAAACACAGGCTTCCAAACCGAGTCCTATCCACCGGGACGTCGAATCTTACTAAACCGGGTAGTAGGATCGATCCCGAGCCCTTAGGTTTGAATTCTCGGACTCAAAACCTCCCGAAGGAAAAAAAATCCATTAAGCATCGCGGCCCCCAAACATTTGAGTCGCGGCCCGCTCAAGTCAGAGGCCCGAGCCTCTTCTCTGCCTGCACCAGCGTTGCGGCGTGCCCTAGCAGGCGTCGCGGTGCCAATAGCCCATTGGCACCTACTTCTCCTTCGACCGATTTCAACCGCGGTGCCCCAAGAACAAGGTCGCGGCTCGACATGAAAACCCAGAATTTCCTCCATTTTTCACATGCCAAATCCCTCCATAAACCTATCCAAACATAGCCAAACCCATAAAAAAAAAGTTCCCAAACAACTCAGCAGGCCAAAACCATCAAAACCCAAGTTACAATCCAATAAAAAATTCAACAAAACACAAAAATCCAATCAAACTTAAGAAACTCAAAACTCATAACTTAAAGCTTGGATTACCTCTGATTACGTAGTTTCCCAACTAAATCCTCTGGCTATCAAGCTTCTAATCTCCCATAGAATCGCTATGACTCTAACCTTGCTTGAATCCGAGTCCTAAAACTCGAGTTTCCTTCGAAAATGCTAACGGGCGTCAAATGAACAAATGGGAGAGAGAGAATTGAACGTTCTTTTCTTTTTGATAGGTTACTTTGAGCTTAAGTAACCTCAAGTAAAACTCAAGGCTTGGGGTCCCAAAAACAACCCCGAGGGTAAAATAGTCAAAATCCCCATAAGTCCCTCCTGATCTCACTAACTCCCAATCTATCCTCAAATATTTATTCCCATTACCCAGTAAGTCGGTAATGTACTAAATATCCAATATACCCCTTGACTCACTCTGAATCAAGTATTAATCCCGTTGTGGCTTTCCCACTAGCTTGCTCCCTAGGATCGTGTAACGTCCCACGTCACTATGGTTGCTTCTTGGAATGATGACTAGCCCTGCAAACCAACACGAGTCTTTCCAGTGCTTTGTCCTCACTCACACGCTTCCTGGGAAAACTTCCCAGGAGGTCACCCATCATGAGACTACTCCAGGTCAGGCACACTTAACTTTTGAGTTCTCAGGTGATGGGCTACCGAAAAGAAGATGCATCTTGTTGGCATAGGTAGTACCCATCAATCCATTTAAGCCATCTTCAACTGTGTAGTCCCATACCTACACAATATTAGAAACATCACACTTGACCTTCCCCGGGCAATGTGGGATTGCACAACTTTACCTAGTCTTTCCCCCTACGGATCACGGGATATTGACTGTCACAATCACCCACCCTTAGGGGTCCGACGTCCCTGTCAGCCACACTTCCGGCTGGGTCAAGGCTCTGATACCATTTGTAATGCTCCGACTAATTCTAGACCTCATACCATTAAAAACTACTAAGACATATCTACTATTTTAAGAAACATACATAAGAAATAATATAACTTTATTATTAAAACCCAAAATATTGTGCCAAATACAAAGTAAAGTATGAAATATAAAATACGGTATGGGTACCCTTTGTTTAGTACATAAAAACATCATAACTTTAATCAAATGTTTAAAGAACTAAGTGGGGAAATACATAAAGACAAAAAACAAAAGATTTCATCATCGATCTTCCATCAGTCCATTCAATCCATTCATCCTCAACACACATGCCAAGCTACCACGAATCTTTCCCGCCTTCCATGTTCATTTTCCTGCATCATACTAAAAATAAAGGAATGAGCCTAATGCCCAACAAGGAAAATCTACTAACAACATATATCATAAATCATAAACATAAGACTATATCACATACATATACTATAAAACATATGACTATAAAAAAAAACGTATATCATATAAGACTACAATATTAATGGCCATTAACTCATTAACGTGGCATGTGATAAAACCATCTAAGTCCTCAGTCTACTAATCAAGGTAGGTTAGATCACAAGGTAGTATATGATAACCCATCTAGGTCCTCTGTCTACTAATCAAGGTAGGGTAAATCATAACTCTAAATCCACAAAAATGATAAAAATCTTAGGGTTCCCTATCTAAGCAACCATAAGCCCTAAGCGACATAAAAAATATTGGGGTTTGCTATCTAAGCAACTATAAGCCCCAAGTGACTACAAAACATATTTATACATATAAATATAATAGCATAAAACATATCATAACATAAACATATAAACACATAATCTAACCTATTTTCCTTACCAAAAACTGGGATATGGAGACAAGAAAGGAATTTGGAACACTCCTAAAACCAACAGTAAGAATGGTGAGTTTCTAAAGAAAAGAGATGAAAAGAAAACTAAACCATCCGAGTAAAAACTAACCAAAAAAGAACCTTAAGTTTCAAGAAACTTAACACACCTAATCAAGAATCATAAACAAGAGTTAGGATCTGAAAGGAAATAAAAAGAAAACTAAAGAACCATGAAGAATTGAACTTAAGGATAAGAATACCTTGAATGATCGTATGACTTGATCTATACCTCGATACCGAAATAACTCTATATCTTACTTCCCAAGTGTTTAGAAAAGATTAAATTGGAAAAGCTTTTAACCCAAAATCCAAGTGTTTCTCTCTATAGTAACCTTAGCAACTTGAAGGCTCTGAAGAATACTTGAAGAATGAAGAAAATGGTTGAGTACTAGGTCCTATTTATAAAGTTCAAGGAGTGAAACTAACCCCTTTTAATTTGAATAAATAAATGAATATAAAATGAAAAACATTTGAATTTTCATTCAACAGATGCCCAGAACTCGGTCAAAATCGTTCAAAGGCATGTCTAAGTGGTTAAGGCTATTTTTAAATTTAAAAACCACAAACTTTAAAAAAAAATGCACCAGGGGTGATATATCGCCTACCCTAGGCAATATATTGCCTAGACCATTTTCCCGAGCCCCGTTCATTCGTTCGTGCGAAGTCAACGTGTTTTCCGTATCTTCCGTAGGTGATATATTGGCCCCTATAGCTGCGATATATCGGCATACATTGATATATCAAACACGTATTTGCACTTTTTCAGCATATTTTGAATTGATTAAACAGCTTTGACTAAGTCAAAACGTGATCCTAACAGCTACTGGAAGGTTCTAGAGCTTCTAGATCTTTCTTTTATTTAAATTATTCATAAAAAATACTTAAATCCTTAATTAACAAAATTATGACAAGTGTCACATTCTTAATAATTCTGTTTAAACCTTAGGTTATAATAAATAATATTTCTAGGACCAGTAATATTAATCAAATCTTATGTTATAATTAATATTTCTAAACTATAGGTTAAACTTATAAAATCCATAACTGTTACTATGAGTTTCCAACTAAGACTCAGCTTTAACCAAAATCTATGGAAACTAACATACTACAAACCATACTAACTATACTATCTAGCTAAGTAAAAATTCTGGGACACTACCGATCGTCTCGTGCTGAGTAACCCAAATATATCCAAATAATGATGTGGTCTCACACATATATCACATACATGACAAATATACCCATAATGGGCCAAATTACGAAAATTACCCTTTTAATCAGAATTGGGCCCACATGCATATTTAACACACCTAAACATGCATATCAGATCATAATATAATATAACTCACATAATCATATAATGATACACATATATATCACATAATCATATAATTTCCATAATTTTCCATCCTGGCCCCCTAACCAAAGCCCTATGCCTTATTAGGTAATTTGGGACGTTACAAATATCCCCTCCTTATAGGAATTTTGTCCTCAAAATTTTACCTGAACAGCTTGGGATATAGATCTCGCATATCTAATTCCAGTTCCCAGGTCGCTCCCTCGAACTTATTGTTTCTTTATAACACCTTAACCAAAGGTATAGTTTTGTTCCTCAGAACCTTGTCATTTCTGTTAATATTTGAACTGGCTATTCCTCATAGGAGAGATCTGCCTAAAATCCCAGATTCTCATAACTCAACACATGATTCTCATCTAATACATGTTTCCTCAACATGGGAATATGAAATACATTACATACGACCGACAGTGCCGATGGTAAGGCCACTCTATGGCCACCTGACCAATCATCTCCATGATCTCAAACGGTCCTACAAATCTAGAGCTCAACTTGCCTCTTTTTCCCCAAGTCTCCTCACCCCTTTCCATGATGAGATTCTAAGGAGGACATAGTCTCCCACTTGGAACTCCACGTTCCTGCATTTCAAATCAACATAACTTTTCTGTCTACTCTGACAAGCGATCATCCGAGCTTTAATCTTTTTCAATAGCCTTAGTGGTCATTTGAACTACCTCAGGACCCAAATATTTCCTCTCACCCATCTCATCCTAGTGAATTGGCGATCTATACTTTCTACCATACAGCATCTCATAAGGTACCACTCCAATAATCAATTGATAGCTATCATTATAAGGAGACTCTATTAGAGGCAAATATTCATTCCAAGACCCTTCAAAGTCCAATACACATGCTCTCAGCATTTTCTCTAATATATGGATAATCCTCTCTGATTTACCATCAGCCTAAGGATAATCAACTGTACTAAACTCCAGCTATATACTCATCATCTTCTGTAACCTTCCCAAAAACTTGGAAGTAATAATGGGGTCCCTGTCCGATAGGATAGACCTCGAATTCCATGAAGGCGTACTATCTCTCTCACATAGAGATCTGCATACCAATCAATTGTATTATTCACCATCACTGTTAAAAGCGATCTGACTTCAAATACCAGTCCATAATAACTCGAACTGAATCAAACTGGCCCACTATCCTTGGCAACCCCATCACGAAATCCTTCGTGATGTCCTTCCAGTTCCACTTTGGGATACTCAAAGGTTGTAATAGCCTTACTGGTTTCTGATACTCTGCCTTGACATGCTAACAGGTCAGGCACTTTGCCACGTACTCAATTACATTCTTCTTCATCCCAGGCCACCAATATAAAGCTTTTAGATACTGGTACATCTTCATGGTGCCTAGATGTAGAGAATAAGGGATAGTATGAGATTCATCCAAAATCTCTCATTTAATCCCAGTGTCCATCGAATCCCAAATTTGATCCTTATACCTCAATAAACTCATGTCTGACATTGTATAGTCCTTAGCTATTCCAACTAAGACATCCCCTCTATCCTTCCTATCTTTGGGTCACTCAACTATTTTCATTTGATCCTCTCCAAAAGAGTAAACTCAAATATAATGGTTGCCCACTAGCCCACCAGTAACTGTACTATATTTTTGGTCATATTTTTCAACTAACATGATGCATAGGCAATCACCTTTTATGTCAATGAGGTGCCAATTCTCGAAAACTCTTCCACAAAACACATGTAATACCCTACCCATCCAAGGAAACCCTTGACCTCTGAGGCGTTCTTGACCTTGGCCAATCTCCAACTGAGAGTATACCACAATATCGTCGATAAGGACGATCACAAATCCAATTCAAATAATCCTTGAACACCTTGTTCATCTATTCCATAAGTGCTACCAAAGCATTAAACAATCCAGAAGACATGACTAAAACTCATAATACCCATAACTGGTACAAAAAATAGTCTTTTGCGTACCCTTCTCTCTGATCCTCAACTGGTAATAACCAAATCGAAGATCCAACCTGGAGAATACCGTCTTATCCAGCAACTAAACCTTTAGTTCCTTCAGCTCTGTTGGAGCCATTCAATACAGTGCCCTAGATACTGATTCTATCCCCGGCACCAACATAATTACAAATCTATCTCTTTGGGTGGAGGGAACCTTGGCAAATCCCCTGGAAACACATCCAGAAACTCACAGGCTAATCCAGTCTATCCTAGTCCCACTGGCACGACCTGAGTGGTATCCACCACACTAGCCAAGAATCCTATGCAATCCCCTTACAATAGGTCTCTAGCTCTAAGTACAAATTTCATAAATATACGGGGTCCATGCACAGTGCCAACAAATACCAAGGGTTTCTCACCCTCAAGCTCAAGGGTTACCATCTTTTTCTTGCAATTTATCATTTCCCATACTTGGCTAACCTATCCATTTCCAGGATCATATCAAAATTGGTCATAACCAACTCTATCAAGTCAACTGATGAGTCTTTTTTTTCCACAATAATCCAACCCATCTCTTAAAATTACCAATAGGGTACCGAATTCTCATCACATCATAACCAC